>NW_028220653.1:155000-540130 GCF_045865225.1 Trachurus japonicus | reverse complement strand
GGCGAGACACCCCAGGTGAATAGGGTAAAAAATTTAACTAACAGCTATTGCCATGAAACTTTCTATGTTTATTACTTAGATTGAGACAATTATTTTTTGTATTACATGTTTTCTTAAATATTATGCTTACATATGGAAATTAGACATTAAATAATTTAATATGCGTGAATTTGTGTACATTTCCAGACCCGAAATCTGAAGATTGGATAAAGCCACTTTCAAAATTCTTGTTTTATTTTGTTGACATATTAAAGTCAAAAGTTTTTACAGAGGGGATTTTGGATATCTCTTTTTATCACTTTGTAAATGAGAAAATACTGTCACCAGCCCTAAAAAATCAAATCTCGCCCTGTTTTTAGGTATAAATTGTTGTATAAATGAGGCTGTGAATGATATATCAACAATCCCCTCTGTAAAAACCTTCAGAATATAGGTGGGAATACAACTGGAAGGTTTGGTGTCTGTAAGTGCTGCTGAACTGGAGATTTCGGGTCCAGAGTATAAGAAAAAGCTCATTTTGAGAAAACGGCCTTTAAAGATTCTATTGCAAAAATTCCACAAATTGGCTCTATGCACAGCTCTACTTCCTGAACTTAAGGCAGCTCCTTTATTCCCTGTTTTACATTATTGGACAAACTGATTAATCCAGGTGTGTCTGACCAATGTGACTACTCAGACACACCTGGATTAATCAGTTTGTCAGTAAATGAAAGAGCTGCCTTGAATTTAGAAAGCAGTGGAGCTGTGCATAGAGCCCATTGTTACTGGAAACAAGAGTGTCTGGCCACTGTGAATTTTAAGGTGTGTGGGCCAGTAGGTCAGAGAAAAAAAATAAAAAATAAAAAATAAAAATAAGAAACACTTTAGGTGTAGCCTAGTTGGGCTCATCTGTAATATGACAACCAATGTTTTCAGTTTCTCTCTGTCTGGCTAAAAATCATATCTGGCCCATGTCAGTGTCACATCCGTTTCACCTCTGTCACTGAGAAGTAAACTACTGCACAACACGTGATTCTGAGGATCGATGCTCATTTTAAGCCCTGTACCAGCGCAGGGACATATTAAATCTCCGATCAGTTCATTCAGACGTCTGATGTGTAAAAAAAAAAAAAAAAACCACCGCTGTGTATCGCGCTGGTCTCCGGCGGCAAACACTCATTTTTTTACGGGTGACAGCTTCCGCGATGACGCACTTTGTAAAGGGATCTTATGGCTCGGTGAGTTTCTGTGCTGTGTCTTTTGTTGTCTAGCAAGTGAGAGTTGCTGTTTTATTTTACGTGAGGATTTAAATCGATTTCCTTTCCCCGTTTTTAAAAGTCCCTCCGCTGTTCAGAGCGCATCACGTGATGCTTCTAAACGAATCACGCTGTCGGAAAACGACACCAGCCAATGAGACCCTCCCTCGTACTTTCACGATTTGTCGCTGGTACAAAGGAAATGACCATTTTTGGAACCGACACATTAGTGCAGGAGAGAGAGAGGGAGAGATAGAGAGAGATAGAGAGAGAGCTTCACGGCGATACCTGATATGACAGGAGTCTGAACAGACGCGGCTCGCTCCGCGATAGAACGCTCAGTTCTGGTGAATTTAGGAGAAATCTACAGGCGACACCAGTCAAAGTGAAGTAAAATAAACACCCATAATGTGTATTTTAGACTATTTTTTTGTATTAGTCTGAAAGAAGACATGTTATGGAAGCAAAATAGCCCAAAATCTCAAAATTGATAAGTGCATGAAAAAACGATGTTTTTGCCTGCCGTGTCTCGCCTTAAGGCATGGTGGCAGCTTTAACCATAGGCTTTAACTGCTCTGTGACACCCTCAAACAGATCTAATGTACGACAAATCTGTACTTAGTACGAGCAAAAGGTTTACATTTTCCGAACCATAAGACCTTGCTGAACGCATCCGTGTCACTTTGGTGTTTCTAGAGTAAAAATTGTTGATTGTGTCGCAGGTTGGAAACTTTGGGACGTTTAGAAAATCAGCGCCTACTTTTGAATGGGAGTCAATGAGAGGAGAGAGGGAACTGGCTGCACTCGGAGGCTCCCAGTTTAAATTGTGTTCGTCTCTCTAGTTTTTTGAGCACATGAAGAGATCAAGGATGAGCTTGTCTACAAACGTGGCCGAAATTATGTGTGTAGAGTGTAATCTGTGGCCGTGCTGACAGGATAGAGAGAAAAATGTGAGAGGATTTTTAGACCCTCTGTCACTCTGCCAACTGCCAACGTCCGAACATTCCGTCCCATTGACTTTCATGTTAAATCTGAATTTTGTAGCTGCAATCACATTAGGTTGTGTGTGTGTGTGTGTGTGTGTGTGTGTGTGTGTGGACGTGTGTGTGTAGGTGTGTGACTGTAATCACATGGTGTGTGTGTGTGACTGTAATCACATGGTGTGTGTGTGTGTGTGTGACTGTAATCACATGGTGTGTGTGTGTGTGTGACTGTAATCACATGGTGTGTGTGTGTGTGTGTGTGTGTGTGTGACTGTAATCACATGGTGTGTGTGTGTGACTGTAATCACATGGTGTGTGTGTGTGTGTGTGTGTGTGTGTGTGTGTGTGCGTGCGTGCGTGCGTGCGTGTGTGCGTGCGTGTGTGTGTGTGACTGTAATCACATGGTGTGTGTGTGTGTGTGTGTGACTGTAATCACATGGTGTGTGTGTGTGTGTGTGTGTGTGTGACTGTAATCACATGGTGTGTGTGTGTGTGTGTCTGTAATCACATGGTGTGTGTGTGCGTGTGCGTGTGTGTGTGTGTGTGTGTGTGTGACTGTAATCACATGAAGCTGGCTCTAGAGTCTGTGTGTGTGTGTGTGTGTGTGTGTGACTGACTTGACACATAGTTAGTTAGTAGCTGCATCCTGTGTCAGTCTGATTTAGCTGTGTCTCTGTTTATAAACATTTAAACGAGCGCCAGGTGGATTGTTTATGAAGTTAACGAGCTCTGGCCTGAGGATCAAAGAGGTTACCACGGCGATAGGGGCCCCCGCAGGCTGAGACAGACAGAAACGTGGAGAAAAAGAGCCATTTTCTGCCTCTGCACCAGTCTCACATTTAGGCTTAGGGTGAGAAAACGGTAACTCCTATCAGAACAAAACACAGAACACGTTGCTCTAAGGACTTCCTGAAAATTTCGGTACGATTTGGTGTTTCTACAGTAAATATTTTGGAGAGGATGGCAGTTTTAAAACATCAGGCCGTTCTGCTTCTCTCAGAAAATATTTGTATTGGAGTCAATGAGGAGCAGAGACAGACGTGGCCGCACTCAGAGGCTGATTCTGTAAGTTCTGTAAGTCTCTCTGATATTTTGAGGACATGAATTGATAGATAACAAGTTTGTCTTACAAATTCTGAAAAATTATGTGTGTAGAGTGAAATTTGTGGCCGTGCTGACAGTTTATCCAGAAAAAATACAGAATGTTTCTTCACTCTCTCCCACTCTAACCGATGATGTCACGTGCTCTGACACGAACATTCCATGCAATACACAACCATTATAATCTCATAATTTCTCCAAAAATGATCATGGTCATTGATCAGGGATTGATCAAAAACTATATGACTAATCAAAACATGGAGTAATACGACAATACACAAGACTTGTGTCTAATGTTTAAAGTTTAAATGAAGTCTCTAGGTGAAAGTATGCCTGAGCAGTAGACGTTTGTTAAACTCCAATGATTGGTCTTTTTCGCTCTTTTTTTTCCGCCCGTCCCATTGACTTCTATGCGAAAAATTCGTACACTGTTGAGAAAAGTAATAGCACACCGATCCCGATCAGGATGCACGTTTTGATATATAATTTCGAGTTGCAGGACTAGTAGCGAACCGAAATCTGGCCGGAAGTGGAAAAATAACTAGAAAAAGCATTTCCAAGAATGGAAATGGTGTGACTGCTGATAGCAACTGAACGCTGTTGCAGAATTAGCAAATAGTGCAAGCAGTGATCACCATACAAATGTTTGACCAAGGTCGGAATCGAACCCACAACCTCATGGTCATTAGACTTCCACTCTGCCTCTAGGCCACGGTGCACACACAGTTGCAGAGACTGTTGTCTGTTAATGATCTGCACACTGTCAACATCAAGAAAGCTTGAGAGTCAAGCTTGAATGACTTTGAATGAAAATTTCTGTGAATTTCAGGCTGAGAGCAGCAGTTTCAACATGAAGCAAGTTATCAGAAGTCAACAGAGGACAACTGGGAAAATAATTCACTATAATTGTTGTTGAGGCAAGATTTGAACCAGCAACCTTCAGGTCTCCAGACCAGCAAGCTAACCACTAGGCTACAGACAGAGACAGTATGTGAGGGGTAAAGAAAACCTTTGATAAGAGGATCATTGGCTTCTGCTTAAAAAAATAAGTAAGGAATCAAACCCATGACCTCATGATCAATAAACCTTTACTCTGCCACTTCGCCACAGAGAGCACAGACATAAGCATGTTGCCATTGTAATGTGATGATGTGCTGCAAACGGTGGCAGAAGCAATTAATGCGTCTCTTAACGAACACCTGTAACCAATTGAGGGTGGGGGAGGGGAGCAGAATTCAACATCACATAACAAGATTGCTCAGCCTGGATTCGAACTAGTGACCTTGGGGTTGGCAAGCAGAGGTTGAGACTTTGATGAATGTGAGATTTTTCAATGATGCTTAAAATAAAAAGAAATGAGTATAGATTAGCCACACCAAGTAAGGAGAGGACTTTTTTGTGACCTGTGACTATTTTTTGGTGAATTAAAATGAATTAAAAAGCACTTAACAGCAAGTTACAAAGTTGAGCTCCTTCTCCTGCTGATGTGAAAAAAATGCATTGGGCTGAATGAGAGCAGAGAGCTCCCTGGCTGCATTTAAAAAATATTTTAAATTATTATCTAAGTCTCTTTGCATTTTTGACCAGAATTTTAGCCAGAAGACAAGTGTGGCTACAAAACTGGAGAAAATAATTTGTCTAGAGTTTAATTTGTGGCCGTGCTGACAGTTTAGCCAGAAAAACTCTAGAATGTTTTTTTGCCTCTATCCACTCTGACACCACTCTTGCTCTGCTCGTTAGACGCAATACACACCCATTATAAAGCTGAAAAAAATCAGAAAAAGTTAAATATTTGAAAAAGTATAAATAGTTAAAAAGAGAAAAGTAATGCCGATAAAGTTCAAAAAAAGCTGCACGTTTTGATATATGAATTGTTGAAATAGCACAAAGTATGAAGGACTAGAAGAAGACCGTAAAAAGGCGGAAGAAAATGGCCAAACAGAAGAACAATAGTGTACTAACTAGATACAGCATTTCCTAACGGAACATGCGTGTGAATGCTGAAACCCAATGCTGAACCATGCTGAATTGGGGCAAGGAGACCTTCCTGAGCACATTGATGTGCATTAAATGTTTGTAGGGCAAAAACTTTTCTCAGGGTCGCAAGGTAGAAAAGGGGGGCATTTCTGCTTTTCTAAAAAAATCAGCTCCTACTTTTATATTGAAGTGGATGAGCCACTGGAGCGGGTCTAGCTGCACAATTAGGCTCATTGAGACAATTCTGTAAGTCTGTCTGCTGTTTTGAGCACATAAAATGAGACACGACAAGTGTGGCTACAAACCAGTGAGGAAATCATGTGTCTAGAGTTTAATTTGTGGCCGTGCTGGCAATTTATCCAGAAAAAATCCTGAATGTTTTTTCGATCCCTCTCACTCTAACGATGATGTCACTCACTCTGACCCAACCCCATACACACTCATTGAAAAGTGTGAAATTTGTCAGAAATCCTCATGTGCTTTTAAAGGATTTATCTCAAAAACGGTACAAGCTATGAAAAAGTTGTACATACAGGATGAATACATTAGAAGTTTATCTACAGCTCAGAATTTGAATGAAGTCTCTAGCTGAAAGTATGTGGACGCTTTAAAGG
The DNA here is from genome assembly GCF_045865225.1 of Trachurus japonicus. Classification (NCBI taxonomy): domain Eukaryota; kingdom Metazoa; phylum Chordata; class Actinopteri; order Carangiformes; family Carangidae; genus Trachurus; species Trachurus japonicus. Next base: position 534,220 of record NW_028220653.1, on the reverse strand, counting down.
CTGAAAGAAGTAAGAAGATTTGAAGAGTTTCAAGACTGTTCCAATGCATTCCCTATGGGGAAAAAAAAATCAGAAATAGTTGAATATTGCAAAAAGTATGAATAGTTGAAAAGAGAAAAGACATAGCACACCTGTCCCGAAAAGGCTGAACATTTTGATATTTGAATTGTTGAAATAGCACAAAGTATGAAGGACTAGTTACATGACGAAGAAAGGCAGAAAATGGCCGAACCGAATAACAATAGTGTGAATGCTTCCAGCATTCACACTAACTAGGAAAAAATCCACACAATAACAGTAGTGCCCCTGCAGCTATTTCATAGCTGTTGGGACCAGTGCCCGGTGCGATTGCCCGCGGCCCTAATAAGAAAAAATCCACACAATAACAGTAGTGCCCGGGCTTGTGCCATCTCTGTCAACATGGGAATCAAACCCACGATCTTAAGGTCAAGACAGAGCTGATCAGACAGACACATGATCATCTTTCTATAAGCACTGATATGGAGGAGCTGTAACCACATTAGGTTAAGTGTGTGTGTGTGTGTGTGTGTGTGTGTGTGTGTGTGTGTGTGTGTGTGTGTGTGTGTGTGTGTGTGTGACTGTAATCACATGAAGCTGGCTCTAGAGTCTGTGTGTGTGTGACTGACTTGACACATAGGCTGTTTTCGAAACCGCATACTACCGTACTGCCTACTACATACTGCGTTATATGTACTGTATACTGCATACTGAATGTGGGATTCAGTATGCTACTTGAGCAGACCGACGCCGTTATCATCGCAGTATGCAGTATACGAGTTTCCCAGAATGCATTTCACGGCAACCGGTAGCAGTAGCTGTAAACAGGCTAAAAGCTGTTTTATTTCTCGCTCTAGCGCTGTAATTATGTAACTTTATTAAGTTTTAATATTTTTTTCATGCGAGAAAGTAACTGTTAAGACCCCAAATATACGGCCAGTTTATCCAAATGACGGCTGTTTAAAAGTTTGCTCCGATGTTTTTCGGAGAAGTGAAGCTCCGCAGCGACCGGGACATCACAGAGGCAGCAGCCCGGCTCCTGACGTGCTCGGCCGGCCAGCACTACGACGTCATTCCGGAGGAGAAAACGGTCGCTAATTAACTTACCCGTAGGTTTTTAAAGGTTTACCACCGGCTGGTTAAATTATTTTAAGGAGATAAATGTCGGTCTCATTGATGAAATCTCAATTGTGGCAGTAGCATTAGTTTGTTTGAATGTTTGAATCCACAAACTACAACTTGTACAGAACTCCGCAGCTCGCGTCATCACAAGGACCCCATCCACCCATCACATCACACCCACCTTGCAGCAGCTCCATTGGCTCCCCATCACCTACCGTATCCAGTATAAGATTCTACTCCTCACTTTCAAGGCCATCCACAACCTCGCCCCTCCTTACCTTTCTGACCTCCTCCACATCCCCACACCTGCTCGCACAGTCAGATCCTCTTCTTCCATTCACCTCTCGCCTGGCCACCATGGGGAGCAGAGCATTCAGCCGCTCTGCTCCCCAGCTCTGGAACTCACTCCCTCCTGACCTCCGTAATATCACATCTATTAATCTGTTTAAATCCCAACTCAAAACTCACCTGTTCCGACTTGCTCATCACATCTAAGTCACTGCACTTGTTTTAATTCATTTCATTGTTTCTTCCTTTGTGTTTTATGCTGTGTTATTAATATTTTATATGTGCTGTTTTTTATGCTGTGTTTTTTTGCTTATGAGATGTTCTGATATTCTGTATGTAATTATTTTCTGTGAGGCGACCTTGAGTGCCATGAAAGGCGCCATACAAATAAAATCTATTATTATTATTATTATTATTATTAAAGTGAAGCTTCTTGTGTGTAAGCAGCGCTGCCTCGGGGCTCTGGAACCTAACGTCACGTACAGAAATCACCACATTTACAAAAAATAAATAAATATTTTACAATGAACCGATCAGTCTGCATTAAGTTTTATTTTATTAAACTATAGTTACGGTACACGGCTACACTACCGTCTCTGGTTACGTTCTGGTTACGGTTAGACGTCAGGGGAGCATTGCATTGTGGGATACAGTAGGCGATGTAGACTGGTCAGATGCATACTGGAGATATTTTCCGAATCAGTACGTCATCCGGGAACTTTTCACATACTGCAGATTTTGCTTTTGTTCGCATACTGCATACTACATACTACATTTTGGCCAAATCAGTACGTACTAGCAGTATAGTATGCGGTTTCGAATACAGCCATAGTTAGTTAGTAGCTGCATCCTGTGTCAGTCTGATTTAGCTGTGTCTGTGTTTATAAACATTTAAACGAGCACCAGGTGGATTGTTTATGAAGTTAACGAGCTCTGGCCTGAGTATCAAAGAGGTTACCACGGCGATAGGGGCCCCCGCAGGCTGAGACAGACAGAAACGTGGAGAAAAAGAGCCATTTTCTGCCTCTGCACCGGTCTCACATTTAGGCTAATCACATGAAGTTACCTGTGTGTGTGTGTGTGTGTGTGTGTGTGTGTGTGTGTGTGTAATCACATGAAGTTACCTGTGTGTGTGTGTGTGTGTGTGTGTGTGTGTGTGTGTGTGTGTGTGTGTGTGTGTGTGTGTGTGTGTGTGTGTAACTGTAATCACATGAAGCTGGTTCTAGAGTCTGTGTGTGTGTGTGTGTGTGTGTGTGACTATGAGCTGCATCCTGTGTCAGTCTGATTTAGCTGTGTCTGTGTTTATAAACATTTAAACGAGCGCCAGGTGGATTGTTTATGAAGTTAACGAGCCCTGGCCTGAGGATCAAAGAGGTTACCACGGCGATAGGGGCCCCTGCAGGCTGAGACAGACAGAAACGTGGAGAAAAAGAGCCATTTTCTGCCTTTGCACCGGTCTCACATTTAGGCTTAGGGTGAGAAAACGGTAACTCCTATCAGAACAAAACACAGATCACATTGCTCTAAGGACTTCCTGAAAATTTTGGTACGATTTGGTGTTTCTACAGTAAATATTTTGGTGACGCTGGCAGTTTTAAAACATCAGGCCGTTCTGCTCCTCTCAGAAAATATTTGTATTGGACTCAATGAGGAGCAGAGACAGACGTGGCCGCACTTAGAGGCTCAGAGTTTAAATTCTGTAAGTCTCTCTGATATTTTGAGCAGATTAAGAGATCAAGGATGAGCTCGTCTACAACCGTGGCCGAAATTATGTCTGTAGAGTGTAAATTGTGGCCGTTTGGAGTTTGGATAGAGAAAAATTCTGGAGTTTTTCTGGCATCTCTCCCACTCTAACCGATGACGTCACGCACTCTGACACGAACATTCCGTCCAATACACACCCATTATAATCTCATAATTTCTCCAAAAATGATCATGGTCATTGATCATGGATTGATCAAAAACTATATGACCTATCAAAACGTGGAGTAATACGACAATACACAAGACTTGTGTCTACTGTTTAAAGTTTAAATGGAGTCTCTAGGTGAAAGTATGCCTGAGCAGTAGACGTTTGTTAAACTCCAATGATTGGTCTTTTCCGGTCTTTTTTTTCCGCCCGTCCCATTGACTTACATGCAAAAATTTTGCGCAGTTTTTCGCGACTTACGTCGCGAATAATTCGTACACTGTTGAGAAAAGTAATAGCACACCGATCCCGATCAAGACGCACGTTTTGATATATAATATGTCCTGCAAACTAGATGCGAATCGAAAAAGCGTCCGGAAGAGGACGGAGAATAATAAGAAAAAATCCACACAATAACAGTAGTGCCCGGGCTTACGTCCCGGACTTACGTCGCGAAAAATTCGTACACTGTTGAGAAAAGTAATAACACACCGATCCCGATCAGGGCACACGTTTTGATATATAATTTGGCCTAGGACTAGTAGCGAATCGAAAATCGTCCGGAAGATGAAGAAAGAAAACTAGAAAATTTCCTCTCGGGAAATTTTGAATGGGCCACGGGAGCTACTGCGGGTTGTGCCATCTCTGTCAACATGGGAATCAAACCCACGATCTTAAGGTCAAGACAGAGCTGATCAGACAGACACATGATCATCTTTCTATAAGCACTGATATGGAGGAGCTGTAACCACATTAGGTTAACTGTGTTTGTGTGTGTGTGTGTGTGTGTGTGTGTGTGTGTGTGTGTGTGTGTGTGTGTGTGTGTGTGTGTGTGTGTGTAATCACATGAAGCTGGCTCTAGAGTCTGTGTGTGTGTGTGTGTGTGTGTGTGTGTGTGTGTGTGTGTGTGTGTGTGTGTGTGTGTGTGTGTGTGTGTGTGTGTGTGTGTGTGTGTGTGTGACTGACTTGACACATAGTTAGTTAGTAGCTGCATCCTGTGTCAGTCTGATTTAGCTGTGTCTCTGTTTATAAACATTTAAACGAGCGCCAGGTGGATTGTTTATGAAGTTAACGAGCTCTGGCCTGAGAATCAAAGAGGTTACCACGGCGATAGGGGCCCCCGCAGGCTGAGACAGACAGAAACGTGGAGAAAAAGAGCCATTTTCTGCCTCTGCACCGGTCTCACATTTAGGCTAATCACATGAAGTTACCTGTGTGTGTGTGTGTGTGTGTGTGTGTGTGTGTGTGTGTGTGTGTGTGTGTGTGTGTGTGTGTGTGTAACTGTAATCACATGAAGCTGGTTCTAGAGTCTGTGTGTGTGTGTGACTATGAGCTGCATCCTGTGTCAGTCTGATTTAGCTGTGTGTGTGTTTATAAACATTTAAACGAGCGCCAGGTGGATTGTTTATGAAGTTAACGAGCCCCCGCAGGCTGAGACAGACAGAAACGTGGAGAAAAAGAGCCATTTTCTGCCTCTGCACCGGCCTCACATTTAGGCTTAGGGTGAGAAAACGGTAACTCCTATCAGAACAAAACACAGATCACATTGCTCTAAGGACTTCCTGAAAATTTTGGTACGATTTGGTGTTTCTACAGTAAATATTTTGGCGACGCTGGCAGTTTTAAAACATCAGGCCGTTCTGCTTCTCTCAGAAAATATTTGTATTGGACTACTAAAGTTTAAATGGAGTCTCTAGGTGAAAGTATGCCTGAGCAGTAGACGTTTGTTAAACTCCAATGATTGGTCTTTTTCGCTCTTTTTTTTCCGCCCGTCCCATTGACTTACATGCAAAAATTTTGCGCAGTTTTTCGCGACTTATGTCGCGAAAAATTCGTAAACTGTTGAGAAAAGTAATAGCACACCGATCCCGATCAAGCCGCACGTTTTTACGAATCGAAAAAGCGTCCGGAAGATGAAAAATAATAAGAAAAAATCCACACAATAACCGCGGCCCTAATAATAACTAGGAAAAAATCCACACAATAACAGTAGTGGCCAGGCTTTGCCCGGGCACTGGTCCCTGCAGCTATTTCATAGCTGTTGGGACCAGTGCCCGGTGCGATTGCCCGTGGCCCTAACTAGGAAAAAATCCACACAATAACAGTAACTGGTCCCTGCAGCTATTTCATAGCTGTTGGGACCAGTGCCCGGTGCGATTGCCCGTGGCCCTAATAAATAATAAATTTCACATGTAAGGGGAGCTGAACATATAGTTTTCATTCACAAACCAATGTGGGAGAGGTCCAAGACGTGTGTGCCAGACGCACAGAGGCATGCGTAAAACACCTACCTGTTTAGTTAATCTTTTAGTTAATTTTCGTTTCTTTTGGATTTTTGTGCGTATTTTGGAGCCGTTTTGGTACATGTTTGTAAGCCTTTTTTTCCCCCTGAATTATATTTTCTAAAGTGCAACAAGTGGGTTCGGAGTGTGTGATTGAAAGCACGGTCTGCGTCCCGTTCAAGGCCTATCTCCTCCTTCGTTGGTTTACGAGGTTGTGGAGTCCCTCTTTATTAAAGGGTAAAGTGTTGCCATTCCGACAATTAGGGCCTAATGTCGGAGTGGCGGCATGTCGGAATGGCGGTTGCCCCCCAAGGGGGACCATCAACACCGCATAATAGGATATCAAATAAGTAAGTCAAAACATTACAAAAATAACATTGCCATTCTGATGCATCCACTTGTAGGCGACCATATCCATGCACAGCTTCATCTTCATCTTCCTCCTCCTCCTCAGAGCTGGCATCTGGTTCAAAGCTGTAGGGCTGAATAGCTCCTATGTTACCTGCCATTGTTGATTTTTTTTTTTTTTAGAGTAAAGACGAGCGTGAGGACAAAGCTAGCATAACAACCTAGCAGGACTGTTTTGTGTTATGTAATGTAATAAAACACATTTTTTTATGAATATGACGGCGGATAGACCGGAAGCGGAAGTGAAATGTAAAACCGTCAAAATAGTAGTTTAGCGTGCTGGTGCTAACTTCTTAGCGTATATTATAGACTACCGTCCTCTTTCTACACCATATGGTAAACATTTATTTTACTTCTGTGAAACTATAACAGCTGGTTGTTTGGAAGAACGTGTTAGGCCTATAATTATAATTTTAGCCGAGTGTGTGAATGCACTTTGTGGAAAAATTTTACTATTAGCTAGGCTTTACGTCCCCTGCCTAAATTAAGAACATCTATCAAGTCAGAGGGTTTGGACCCTGGACTTCCCTCTTCTGTACCTCTCAGCTGTCTTCTTCAGGTGGCATATTTTCATATGTCGCCACAGGGATTTTCTTTTAAGATAAGCCTCACAATTAATACAATGCATGTACTCAGAGGGCTTAACTGAAAGCTTTGGTTGCTGACGGGGTATCACGGTTCATTTTCCCCTTTCGGTGACATCATTATTGTGGATGCGGTTCCCCTTGTTTCTTAATAGAGCCAACTGAATTCTTCGCTCTTTAAAGCCTTTAGGAAATGCCACTGCTCTAGCCACATCTGGTTTGTCTTTATGTTTGGCCTCTAAATGACGAGTCACTTTCCTGAATGGTTTTGAACAAAATACACAATAAAAACTTTTATTATACAATCATCTACCATCTTCTTTTTTTTTTTTTTTTTAACTCCATAACCGTCACACAATCGTCTGATGAGCTGCTCTCTGTTGATGTCTGTCTGATGATGCCTTTTCTTGTATGGTACAGGGGTTTTGTCAGAATGATCTGAAGATATTTTCTTGGCTTTTCTCGTCTTCTTTTCTCTTTCCCGTCCTCTTGTCTTTTCATCCGCTGCATCAGGCCTTTTTTGTACTTTTCTCTTCCTTTCTAGTTCCACTGAGGTATCACTGTTTGTTGTTCCAGGGACATAGTCATCTTTTCTAAAGCTCGATTCCCCAGTCAGAGCCTCTCCATCCACCTAAAAAATAAAAAAAAAATAAAGAGGAGGGGGAGGGTTAAGGCAGATTTCTAAGTCCTGCTAGGTAAGTATCTGAAATCTCTTTTTTTCACAGCAGATCAAATTTTTGGGAGAAAACACTGACATGCTCTCTATTAACCAGAACAGGTAATGCAAAGCAAATTTATTTGTATAGCCCGTTTTAACCAGCAGTTTGTCTCAAAGGGCTTTACATGGCATCATAACAACATCCTCTGTCCTTAGACCCTCACATCCACTGAGGAAAAACTCCTGGAAACCCTTTTGTAGCCGCTGGAGGGAGGCGGGGTTATAAATTCGGACAGGCAGATTTAAGGAGGCCCTAATCAGGCAGAAAGGCAGCTGTCTGTCTGAAGTCCCCACCGGCTGATTTGCTGCAGGCTGGTGAGGAGGATTGTGTGAGGGCACTGCCGATCGTAAGTTTTTAGAGTTTTCAGACCATACTGAGAATTGGCAAATTGTGAATATATGTAGAGGCACACGACATTAGTACATTTGTGTGGTTGTGTGTTTCAAGTTGTTAGGTGCCGTTCCTGTATGTTAAACTGCACAACAAGTGCCCAGCGCATACACTGAAACACGGAGCAGGTTGGGCTCCTGGGTAGGAATGAGCTGGTGAACAGGAGGTATGTTGATTTCTAGGCATAATAAAGTGTCCACTGTTTCCCCAGCATATGTGTGTGTGAATATGTTGATGCTGACCATATTGCATTTTTGTTGTCACTGAAACAGTTACAGGAGGGAAGCGAGCCAACAAGGGTCGGTCAGATCAGTGTGTGTGCACCCTGTGACAGTCGTATGGTAACATAATTAATTTTATTCCATGTGTTGTCTGTATTGTAATATTGCATGATGGATGTTTTATAGCTTGTATGTTGCATGGCTTGCTTGCTAAATGTTTGTTTGTGAGCAGTATTTGTTTTGTGTTGTAGGTGCATGAGGAGCAGCTGTGCATGGCCTGACTGCTGTTCCTTTTTCCCCTTCTTTGTGGTTTGGTTGATGTGTTCAGTTGAGCAGCTACCGCGGAGCAGGATTGTGCTCCTTGATGGCCTCGTGTTAAGTTACACAGAGCGGAGCTGTTCAGCTGAGCCGTCATTTATTTTGTTTGTTTGTTTTTGTTTTGTTTTGTTTGTTTTACCACTCTCCCACCTATTGACCATGTTAAGTCGGCTTCCATCTCCAAGTGTGCTCAGCCTGCCTTAACTCGAGGGGCTTAGGGGTTTGCTGTGTATACCGGCAGGAGTTGCATTTGAGCGTGTGCAGTGTCTGGTTGCTCTATAGAGGTGCCGTGTTATAGTAACTGCCAGGTGCGTGTGTGTAATGTTATAAATCACTGTTTTGTCTATCCCCTCTCTCACTCGCAGTAAGCCCGAGGGAGCCAGGCCGGCTGTATCCTGATCATTAGAGGAGATGTTTTAATCATTATTGCTCCTTTTACATGTGCCAATAAATAAATAGATTTGAATATAACTTTTGTATAAATAAAGAAACAAGTGTTGTTTTAAAACTTTATACTGGAGTTCTGGCTCATCTTTGAACCAAGGGTAACATTTTGGCGTTGTTGGCAGGATTGGCACAAAATATTTTGGTGAGCAATAATTAACCATTGATAGTGGAAAAAAGTGTGGGAGGTGGTTTTGTGTTTTGTTTTTTGTTTTTTGAAGGGGAAAGGAACAGCAGTTGAAGAGGACAAAGCTTCGTGTCTGAGAGCGACCACCTGCAACAGCCATGTCCCAAGACGAGGAACTGGCAAGACTCAGGGAGGAGCTACAAAACCTGAAATTGGAAAATCAGAGACTCAGAGAACCAGTAGATCAAGGTAATGGGGCTCGCAGCGAGGGTGGCCAGCGGAGGGAGGTTGTGTACATCCCCCGTGAACGAAAATGCCCCAATTTCTCTGGAAAGACTGGACCTGGGTCCTTGTCTATTGAAGACTGGCTGGAGGAAGTGGAGTGCTGCACTAGAGGCCGTCATATGTCTGAAGTAGAAAAGGCACTTTTCATGTATGATCATTTAGAGGGGGAGGCTCGGTCTGAAATCAAATTTAGGCCACAAACAGACCGAGAAAATCCAAATGTATTGATCAATGTTCTTACAGAATTGTATTCATGTTCCAATTCTTATGTTTCATTACAATATCAGTTCTTTGACCGCAGACAAAAAGAAGGTGAATCTCTACAAGAATACTCATTAGGATTGTTGTCTATCAGGGACAAAATACTGAAAACTGACTCTGCTGCTATGCCTAATTCTGACCAGGTGCTACGAGACCAGTTTTGTGAGGGCGTACGTGACCACATGCTGCGCAGGGAGCTGAAAAAGCTTGTGCGCCAGACCCCCACGTTGTCACTCCTTGACCTGCGGAAGGAGGCCATTCGCTGGGTTGAGGAGGGACAGCCACAAAGGGAGAGGTACACTCGACAAACACCTCATTCTCATGAAACACAAGCCATTGTAACAAGTGAAGGTGCTAGTGCTCGACAATCTGAGCTTTCAGAACTTAAAGATATTGTAATGAAACAGCAGGATATTGTGATGAAACAGCAGGAACAATTGGATATGTTGGCCAAAACCTTAGGGGCACACAGTGATTACAACAGGGGGGTGCAGAGGCCTAGGCAGAGCTCTCGGTTCAGGCGTTCTCCAGATGGGCAGCCCATCTGTATTCGTTGTAATCAGGCAGGTCATATAGCTCGTTACTGTAAAAACAATGGCCAGGAGAGACCAGTTAGAGCGGTCCCTGATAGAGAGGAGACAGAGCAACAAAAAAACTAGAACCCCCCAGTGTGAAGAGCCACATGCTGGAGGTGGGGGCAATGGGCTCAAAAATAAAACAGGAAGAGCGTACCATGACATTTAACAAATTGGTTGGTTCCTGCCCAGTGGTAATGGTAAATATGGGGGATGTCGAAGTCCCCTGCCTGCTTGATACAGGATCAATGGTGTCCACTATCACAGAAAGTTTTTTTGATGAACACTTTAATGCTTCTGGTAAATGCAAAGTGGGCAATTGTCAATGGCTTGGCCTTAAAGCTGCTAATGGGCTTGATATCCCATATGTAGGTTATGTAACGCTAACAGTAAATGTCTATGGGACACCGATTTCAAATTGTGGTGTTCTAGTGGTAAAAGATCCCCCCACCTCTAGTGGCCAGCAACAAAAAAAGGGTCTTCCTGGAGTTTTGGGTATGAACATTGTTAGAGATTTTTATTACATATTGCTTGAACAACATGGGTTGGGACTTTTTCATACACCTCAGATTGAGTCAGCTCATCCAGCATGGAAACTTGCCCTAAGGTACTGTGAAAAAAGAGAAGCAATTGTCAATTCTACCGAGGTCTATAAGGTCAGAGTTCAGGGTAACGCACCAGTGCAGGTGGCTGCAGGTACATTAACTATGGTCCCTGTCACTTGCCCACAGATTCCATCTGCAAGTAGGGTGGAGTTTTTACTGGAGCCCCTTGGTCAAGAGGAGGGTACCCTTCCTGATGGGTTATTAGTTTCCCCAGCTTTAGTTCAGGCAGAACGGGGTTTACTGTATGCACCTGTCACAAATGTGGGGACGAGGGATGTCTGGGTCACACCACGCAGATTAATTGGGTCTGTAGAAGTAGTCACCACGGCTCCCATTAGCCCTAGGCCTAAAGTCGAATTATCTTTTGATGAGTTATCACATGAGTATGTTGCTCAGGTTTCCTCACAGGAGGCTTATGACATGGCTGACCAAAAGGCAGAATTCTCTGTTCCAAGTTTTTCAAATCTGTCAGAAGGTGATGTAATCCAAGCTAAACGACTGTTGTACACTTATCAATCCATATTTTCTAAGGGGGAGGGGGATGTGGGGTGTTCTAAGTTGATTGAACATGAAATTCCAGTGCTGGATTCAGCCCCAGTCCGCCAACCATATCGTAGGATACCTCCGGCCCAGTATGAGGTTGTGAAAGCCCACATTCAGCAGTTGGTAGATAGTAAAATTGTCAGGGAGAGTAGCAGCCCCTACTCATCGCCAATCGTGATAGTGCAGAAGAAGGACGGAAACATCAGGCTTTGCGTAGACTATCGTCAACTTAACGCTAAAACCCGTAAAGACGCATTCCCGCTGCCCAGAATTGACGAGTCTTTGGATGCCCTTACAGGAGCTCGATGGTTTTCTACCTTGGACCTCGCCAGCGGGTATAATCAGGTAGAAGTTGCAGAACATGACAGGAAGAAAACTGCATTCTGTACTCCCTTTGGCTTGTTTGAATTTAACAGGATGCCGTTTGGATTATGCAACGCGCCGGCGACCTTTCAACGGCTGATGGAGCGATTGTTTGGGGATCAGCGCCACCAGTCCGTCCTGTTGTACTTGGATGATGTCATCGTGTTTTCTTCCACTATTCAGCAGCACCTGGAGAGACTCGAGTTGGTCTTCAAACGCCTACAAGAGCAGGATTTAAAAGTAAACCTGTCCAAATGTCATTTCTTTCAGGAACAGGTGCGATACCTGGGGCACGTGGTGTCACAAGAGGGGGTTGCCACAGACCCTGAGAAAATTGCAGCGGTGCGAGATTGGAGGAGGCCCACCTACCTGAATGAGCTCAGATCGTTTCTCGGCTTTACGGGCTACTACCGGAGGTATGTGAAGGGATATTCCAAGCTGGCAGCACCACTTAACCATCTAGTCAGCCTACTGAGTCCCCGCAAGGGTAAGACCCCGAAAATCCCACTGTTGTCCCGATGGGACGAGAACTGTGATCAAGCATTTCAGGCCCTACGGGAGAGGCTCTGTACAGCCCCAGTATTGGCTTTTGCAGATTTTGACAAGTCTTTTATCCTGGAGGTAGACGCCAGCCACCAAGGACTGGGGGCGGTCCTATCACAGGAGCACAATGGTAAGATCAGACCAGTTGCTTATGCGAGTCGCAGCCTGAAGAAAACAGAACGGAATATGGAAAATTATAGTTCCATGAAGCTAGAATTTTTAGCCCTCAAGTGGGCAGTCTGCGACAAGTTCAGAGAATACCTCCTGGGAAACACTTTCATTGTGTACACAGATAATAATCCCCTTTGTCATCTGCAGACTGCGAAGTTGGGAGCCATGGAGCAGCGTTGGGCATCAGAGTTGGCATCCTTCAATTTTACGCTCAAATACCGGCCTGGGCGTTCCAACTCTAATGCTGATGCACTGTCCCGGCTGCCATTGGAGAGAGCTTCACCTGGCACAGCAATTCCCAGGCAGCTCATGACAGGTATTGGAGTACCACAAGCATCAGTGCAGGCCATGTGCAGCGAGGTGACGACCTCCCCAGCCATTCTCGTCCTGACCTCGCCTCATTGCAAGCTGTAGACCCCGTGATTGGACCTGTTTTGAGACTCTGGCAGAAGGGCCGCCCTCCGGAGGCTGTGGAGAAGGAGAGTCTAGGTAAGGAGAGCAGGGAGCTGGTCCAGAAGTGGCATCGTCTGTTGGAGAAAGAGGGATGTCTGTACCGCCTTACCTACTCCTCGGATGGAAACAAGGAAGTCCACCAGTTGCTGTTGCCGCAGAGCCTACAGAAGGAAGTTTTCACCCAACTACATGATGCCCATGGTCACCAGGGGGTCGATCGGACCACCGACCTAGTGCGGAGCCGTTGTTTCTGGCCGGGGATGTTGAAGGACGTGGAGCAGTGGTGCAAGGAATGCCAGCGTTGCATTGTGGCTAAAGCAGTAAGACCGAAGGTGAGAACGTACATGGGCACACTCCAGGCCTCCAGCCCCAATGAGATACTAGCCATGGACTTTACCTTGTTGGAGCTGTCGAGTGATGGGAGGGAGAATGTCCTGGTTTTAACCGATGTCTTCACCAAGTACACCCTGGCCATCCCGACGAGAGACCAGCGTGCTAGCACTGTGGCTGACGTGCTGGTGCGAAATTGGTTCCATCTGCTGGGTGTGCCGGCTCGCCTGCATTCAGACCAAGGGAGGAACTTCGAAAGTCACATCATCCAGCAGCTATGTAAGTTATACGGCATTAAGAAGAGTCGCACCACTGCATACCATCCAGAGGGCAATGGTCAATGTGAACGGTTCAATAGGACGCTGCATGATCTGCTGCGCACGCTTCCCCCGGACCAGAAGAGGCGGTGGCCCCAGTACCTCTCGAAGTTGACCTACGCCTATAACACCACTGTCCACCAGGCTACAGGGGTGAGTCCTTACTTCCTTATGTTTGGCCGTCAGCCACAGTTACCTGTCGATCTTCTACTGGGCACCAGCAGTGAAGAACCCAGTGGAGGCTCAGTGGAGGAGTGGATCCGAGAACATCAGGATACCCTGAATGAGGCATACAGCAGAGTGAGAGGACGCCTGCGGGAACGACTGGAGCGCAGAAATCTCAAGCACCATGCAGTAATCCGGGATGCAGGGTTCCAAGAAGGTGAGCTGGTGTACCTGAAAAACCATCAAGTGAGAGGGCGAAATAAGATTCAGGATACTTGGGACTCATGCCTTTACCGGGTAGTCAGGTGTCCAGGGGGCTTGGGGAATGTTTATTCTGTTGTTCCCATAGACCAGGACTACCCGGTTAAACAGGTACATCGGGCCGAGATGAGGGCTGCTGGTGCAGGAGGAGTGCCAGAGACAGTGGCCAGGGTGTCAAGTTCGGAGGAGTCCGAGGATTCAGAGGAGGACGATGGTGACCTGGAGTCAGTGAGTGGAGCATCCTTATGTGTCATGATGGATAACTATGATTTCAGTGTCCAGGACTCCGCTACTGTAAGCCGGATAAACGGGCCGCCCTTGGACTCATCAGGTCTGGACATTGTCCCCCGCAGGGAGGTGGCCGAGCCTTCCTATAGGCGTACCACCCGTGCCACAGCAGGACAGCACTCAAATCCTTACCATCTTCCCCAATCCACCGGCGCACAGAGAGCACCGTCCGTGGTGTGAGTATGGTGGCTGCGAAATCTCTAACAAATAGGTTATTATAGTGTAGTAAATCGTCGGGACGACGATTTTTTTCCTTGGGGGGGTAGAATGTAGCCGCTGGAGGGAGGCGGGGTTATAAATTCGGACAGGCAGATTTAAGGAGGCCCTAATCAGGCAGAAAGGCAGCTGTCTGTCTGAAGTCCCCACCGGCTGATTTGCTGCAGGCTGGTGAGGAGGATTGTGTGAGGGCACTGCCGATCGTAAGTTTTTAGAGTTTTCAGACCATACTGAGAATTGGCAAATTGTGAATATATGTAGAGGCACACGACATTAGTACATTTGTGTGGTTGTGTGTTTCAAGTTGTTAGGTGCCGTTCCTGTATGTTAAACTGCACAACAAGTGCCCAGCGCATACACTGAAACACGGAGCAGGTTGGGCTCCTGGGTAGGAATGAGCTGGTGAACAGGAGGTATGTTGATTTCTAGGCATAATAAAGTGTCCACTGTTTCCCCAGCATATGTGTGTGTGAATATGTTGATGCTGACCATATTGCATTTTTGTTGTCACTGAAACAGTTACAGGAGGGAAGCGAGCCAACAAGGGTCGGTCAGATCAGTGTGTGTGCACCCTGTGACAGTCGTATGGTAACATAATTAATTTTATTCCATGTGTTGTCTGTATTGTAATATTGCATGATGGATGTTTTATAGCTTGTATGTTGCATGGCTTGCTTGCTAAATGTTTGTTTGTGAGCAGTATTTGTTTTGTGTTGTAGGTGCATGAGGAGCAGCTGTGCATGGCCTGACTGCTGTTCCTTTTTCCCCTTCTTTGTGGTTTGGTTGATGTGTTCAGTTGAGCAGCTACCGCGGAGCAGGATTGTGCTCCTTGATGGCCTCGTGTTAAGTTACACAGAGCGGAGCTGTTCAGCTGAGCCGTCATTTATTTTGTTTGTTTGTTTTTGTTTTGTTTTGTTTGTTTTACCACTCTCCCACCTATTGACCATGTTAAGTCGGCTTCCATCTCCAAGTGTGCTCAGCCTGCCTTAACTCGAGGGGCTTAGGGGTTTGCTGTGTATACCGGCAGGAGTTGCATTTGAGCGTGTGCAGTGTCTGGTTGCTCTATAGAGGTGCCGTGTTATAGTAACTGCCAGGTGCGTGTGTGTAATGTTATAAATCACTGTTTTGTCTATCCCCTCTCTCACTCGCAGTAAGCCCGAGGGAGCCAGGCCGGCTGTATCCTGATCATTAGAGGAGATGTTTTAATCATTATTGCTCCTTTTACATGTGCCAATAAATAAATAGATTTGAATATAACTTTTGTATAAATAAAGAAACAAGTGTTGTTTTAAAACTTTATACTGGAGTTCTGGCTCATCTTTGAACCAAGGGTAACACTTTTAACAGGGAAAACCAGGAGAAACCTCAGGGTGAGCAACAGAGGAGGGATCCCTCACCCAGGACGGCAGACATGAAATGGATGTTGTTACAGACAAGGTAAGTATTCTAATACTAATGAGAACTACAATTTCCGGGGCAGTGCGTGGCGCAGTGGTTAGAGCGGCCGCCCCATGTAGAGGCTACAGTCCTCAACGCAGGCGTCCCCGGTTCGAATCCCGCGCCAGGTGGACCTTTCCTGCATGTCATTCCCCCTCTCTCTGCCTCCCCCTTCCTGTCTATATCACTATGTACTATCAAATAAAAGGCGAAAAAGCCAAAAAAATATACTTTAAATTTTTTTTTAAAAGAACTACAATTTCCACTACACATGAAACTGTTACTGGTTTCACACTATATCACAAGCATGAAGTAAATAGATCAGTGTCATAAATCGGCCTCATTTACCCGATCCAGCTATTTAGTCAATGTCAGAACTATATCCAGTCTTAGTATTAGATCTAGGCATCCCTGTTTAAAGGGTGTAGCTGCATGACTCACTGCTGTATCCTGCTGATGATGTAGAACCACGGTCCTCTTCCTCTCCTTTTGCCTCTCTGCCTGCGCTGCCTCATAGCGCTTTTCACACATATCATGGTGTGCTTTCACCTTCTGTAGGCCTATATAAAGCATATGGCGACTTTTTGCCTGTGAAACATTGTGTAGAAACATTCACAATGTTCAGTAAAAGCTATATAGCTTTTTTATTTTTGGCATTTAAATCTAATTTGAAGGGACCATGTAAAAAGACAGAGCAAAGAGGAGGAACAACATCATGTAACAAAGGGTCACACCATGGCACCATGATGCAGAAATGTAATCATTGTGCAGAACACCATGTACTAATCTTAAGTTGTCTGACCAGAGCACAATTTTTTTTAACTACACCTGCATAGTTACTGCGATGTGGGACAATTGAGCATACCTGCCAAGTAGGCCTAGATTTATTGATTATGTTAGGACTGATTATGCTGTGGTGTTAAACTAGGCTGGCAACTAATGTGTTTTATTTTCTCTCTTAGAGACAGGACCAGGCCAGCCATTGTTTTATTGTTAAATCATAGGCCTTTGTGAATTCATTTTCTTTGTGTGCCTCTGGGGCCAATAATGGTAAGTTGTAATTCTTAGTGAATTCATTTAAATGCTACTGATGCTGGTTGTTCTCCTCTCTTACATGTGTTCTCTTCGTAGACTTTCCCTGTATAACTGTGCGTTCACACCAAAAGCTTCGAAAGCGTCAAAACGCCGGAAGTCAATTCAATCAATCATCAATCAATCATCATTTATTTGTCATTGCCATAAATAACAATGAAATTACGTTGGACCATACAACCTTACATAGTGAAAAGTGCATAGTGCAAAATGTGCAATGGGCACACGAGCATGTCATGTACATGAAAAAGAGGACAAAAAAACACAGGGGCGCCAGAGGACATGGTCAGAGGTAGTACTATAGTGTATGTTGCAGCAATGCAAAGGCCAGTTCACAGTTATTGTAAGGTGGAGTGTGGTTACTGTCCATATGGGGGAGGGGGGAGACATGGAGTGTAAACAAAGGAAAGACAAAAACAGAAACAGGGGCATCAGAGAACATGGTCAGAGGTAGTATAGTGTGTGTTGCAGCAATGCAGAGACCAGTTCACAGTTATTGTAAGGTGGGGTGTGGTTACTGTCCATGTGAGGTGGGGAGAGAGAGGAGGGGGGCACTGTTCAGCAGCCTCACTGCCTGAGGATCAGGGACGTGCACATGACTATAGAGGGGCAGGGGCTCAACATCAGAAAAGGGCAGTACCTATGTACAATTTTTTCAGGCCTTAATATCAAAATAAATAAATTACAGTTACTATTTAGTCGGTAGAGAAAGCCTGCACGCCTTCAGGATTGCAGTCAACACGCTGGACCAATTTCCCAACTTCCCGAAACAGAGTCATGACTTCTGAACTGGTAGGCTAAGGCTAATATTGGGTGCACATTAACATGGCTTGCAGAAAAAAAAATCATGTGAGTGCAAGTGCAAAATAGAAGTAGGCTAAGCCTACAGGCTACACACACAAAACCAAGAAATGACTACTGTGACTGCTACTGTGCATATTTCAGAACAGCAGCAATGTTTACAACAGCAAAGTCACAATTACCAGTAACTCAATATGTGGAAACAAATTCAAATAGTCAGTGAAATCAAGCGGAGTGAGTGATTCCTCCTGTTGCTGTTGTTGTTCACTACATTCAGGTGATGTTAGACAGAGGACGAGGTGGGGCTTAACTCCTAACAAGCAGTGAGCTAAACAAACACAAATGGCGCTTTTCTGAAATATGACTCATATTAAGCTCATTGAATAAGTGGACGGCGACTTGTCAGAACCGACAAGGAAGTTATGTTGGTGGATTTATAACTCACAAGATTCGACACAAGTCGCTCCACTGTCACGTCTCATCTATGTGCGGCACACATCGATGAGGCAGCAGCTTCTACTTCTCTCTCTCTCTCTCTGGACGTGCATGTGAGGGAGCGCGCACCGCGGGGCAGCCCCGCCCCTCGGTGAGAGACGGAGCGGAGCAGCAGCGGACAACACACACACCAACGTACACAATACCGTATATATTACAAGGAAATGCGTACGGTAGATAACCGTGGCATTTTGACAGCGCGGTTATTTACATCCTCATGCACAACAGGAATGCATTTATTGGAAAAAAAAAACAAAAAAAACAACAACATAGAAAAAGGGCACTTTTTAATACGAGGCAAAAAGGGCAGGGGCTCAAGCACCCTTTGGGCCCTATGTGTGCACGTGCCTGCTGAGGATACAGGCTGTGGGCCATTCTGGTGGTTCTGGCAGATAAGGCCCTGTACCTTCTACCTGAGGGCAGCAGGTGGAACAGGTGATGGGCATCTCTCTTCAGACAGCGGGAGGTGTAGATGGTACTGATCTCTGGTAGAATGGTCCCCATGATTTTCCCCGCTGTTTTTACCATCCGCTGGAGTGCCTGCTGTTCGGCCTTAGTGCAGCTGGAAAACCACACAAGGAAACCATATGTCAGAACACTGCTGATGGCACAGTTGTAAAAGTTCACCATCAGCTGTTTCTGGATCCCGGCATTCTTCAGTTGCCTCAGGTAGTAGAGCCGTTGCTGGGCCTTTCCTACTGCCGAGGCGGTGTTGATGCCCCAGGACAGGTCCTCAGTGATGGTCACTCCCAGGAATCTGAAGTGCGCCACCGTCTCCACCGCCTCACTGCCGATAGAGAGTGGAAGATGGTTGTTTTGTCTCTTTTTGCGGGGGTCCACAATAATCTCCTTGGTCTTCTTGATGTTCAGTATGAGATTATTATCCACACACCATGCTGCTAGATGTTGCACTTCAGTCCTGTAATCCATCTCATTGTTGTTGTTGATGAGTCCGAGCACTGTGGTGTCGTCAGCGAATTTAACAATGAGATTGGAGGAAGAAGAAGCAGAGCAGTCATGTGTGAACAGGGTGTAGAGCAGAGGACTGAGCACACACCCTTGGGGGGCCCCGGTGTTGATTGAAAGGGTGGAGGAAGTGTACTTGTCCACTCTCACACTCTGTGTTCGGTTTATAAGAAAGTCCACAATCCAGTTGCACAGTGAGATGTTTAGTCCAAGATGGTGTAATTTGGCTTGGAGCTTGAAGGGCCGGATTGTATTAAAGGCCGAGCTAAAGTCGACAAAGAGGAGTCTCGCATAGGTGTTCTTCTGCTCAAGATGCTCCAGTAGTGAGTGAAGCACGATGGCAATAGCGTCTTCAGTCGACCTGTTCTGTTTGTACGCAAACTGGTGTGGATCAAGTGTTGGTGGTATTGCGCCTTTAATGTGTTTGATGACCAGTCTCTCAAGGCATTTGGCGGGAATAGGGGTGAGTGCCACAGGTCTGTAATCATTCAGACATGTGACATTTGACTGCTTGGGGATGGGAACAATAGTGGCTGCCTTGAAGCAGGCGGGGACCCATGATGTAGACAGTGATGTGTTGTAAATGGAGGTGAAGACATCCGTTAGCTCTGCAGCACAGTCTTTCAGCACCTGGCCCAGCACGTCGTCTGGCCCGGCTGCCTTCCTGATGTTAATGCTGCGGAGGACACGTCTTACCTCATGAGAGCTCAGGACTGGAGCAGGGTCAAAGGAGGGAAGGGGGGGCAGCACAGAATCTGTGTTTTCCCTGTCAAAGCGGGCGTAGAAGTGGTTTAAGTCCTCAGCCAAGGTGGCATCAGCTGAGGGAGATGTTACTCTTGCCTTGCTCTTGCAGTCCGTGATGGCCCTGATGCCCTCCCATACCTGCCTGGAGTTCGTAGAGTTGTTGAAACAGACTTCAATACGCCTTCGGTGTTGTTGTTTGGCAGTATTGATGCCCTTCCTCAGTGCAGCCCTGGCTCTGCTGTATGCCTCAGGATCCCCAGAGCTATGTGCCAAGTCCCTAGCTCGGATCAGCTGTTCTACACTGTGTGTCATCCAAGGTTTCCTGTTCAGATACACACAAAAATGTTTCCAAGATGTAACGTTATCCACACAGAAGTTTATGTAGCATAGGACAGTGGAGGTGTATTCATCCATGAATTCACGAGTGTCCGTGCCCTGCCCTCTGAATACATCCCAATCCGTGTGATGGAAACAGTCCTGCAGCATAGGAATGGCGCCTTCTGGCCATGTTCTCCTAGATTTGGTGATAGACCCAGCGCTCTTGATCTTACCGTGGGTGTAACAGCAGAGAGATGGTCCGACAGACCCAGGTGTGGGTAAACCTGAGCCTTGTATGCATCTGCTGTGTTAGTATACACTTGGTCCAGCGTTTTGTTTCCCCTAGTAGCACATTTCACATTACGATGGAATTTGTGAAGAACTGTTTTCAAGTCAGCATGGTTAAAATCCCCAGCTGCTATAAAAACACTGTCCGGATGAGCTACTAAGCTGTCGTTTATGTTGTCGAGGACCTGTGCTAGCGCTAGCTTAGCATTAGCATCTGGTGTAATGTAAACAGCACAGATGTGAACAGCAGTGAACTCCCTCGGTAAGTAAAACGGTCTGCATTTTAGCAACATGAGTTCTACCTCTGGACTGCACAGTTTACTCACTACGGTCACGTTGGTGCACCAAGAGTTGTTGGTATAGATGCATAATCCCCCGCTGATCTTTTTGCCAGAGTCCGCAGTCCTGTCGGCTCTGTAGGCGGTGCGTCCCGCTAGCTCGATAGCAGCGTCCGGAGAGGTGCTGTCCAGCCAGGTTTCTGTGAAAATCATGCAGCAACAGTTGTAGATAATCCTCTTTGCCGCCATGTGTAGCCGTATCTCATCCATCTTTCTGCGGATCGACCGGGCATTGGAGAGGAAGATGGTAGGGAGCGGTGGTTTGAATGGGTTAGCCTTTAGCCTAGCCCATACGCCAGCCCGCTTTCAATGAGAGCCCGGCGACACTGAGCGACCAAAGCTTCAACAGGTGTCGCCGCGCCTCCAAAGCATCCAAAGGGAGCGTACCAATGTTCCCCTATAGGGGAATATAGGACCCTCTTTTAGAAAATGGGTCCTATGTTCCCCGTCTTTACCAAAAAGGGTCCTATGTTCCCCGGTCCCAGTACATACTGGGGAACATAGGACCCTTTTTCTGAAAAAGGGTCCAATGTTCTCCACTGTTACCGGGGAACATAGGACTTTTTTTTCAAAAAAAGGGACCCGCTCAAAGTCACAACTCCACTTCCAGGTATGGGTACAAAAATTGCATGTTCCCCGGGGAACCTTTTGGGGAAAAGTGGGGAACATAGGACCCTTATCTAAAATAGGGTTCTATGTTCCCCAGTCTGGACACAGAGGGGAACATAGGACCCTTTTGGGGAAAAGCGGGGAACATAGGACCCTTTTTTAGAAAAAGGGTCCTATGTTCCCCTGTCCCATACAAAGTGGGGAACATAGGTCCCGGGGAACATAGGGATGATCCCCGTCCAAAGTGCCACCCGGCGAGAAGTTGAGCCCTGGTTAACTTTAGGGTAATTAGCTATGATGCGGTTAAGCGGCAACCAATTAGATAGAGGTGCCCTAGATTGAGCGGGTCCCAAAAGAACAACGCATGCAACTTTGGTTCCTAGAGCACATTCGTTCCGTCATGGATGTTGAAAAGCTGATCACGTCTGTCCGGGTTCATCCCATACTGTTCAACGTGACTCTATTTGGCTACAGGGACCAAAACAAAAAAAACAATGCGTGGGATCTTGTCGCAGAGGTGGTTGGTTGGTCTGGTGAGTTTAAAAATGTGTAGTAATGACAGAAAAATAGCCAAGTGAAGTGCAGTAACTTATATGACAAGACGTAGCATGCAAGCCTTTCTAGCTTCATCTGAATGGGATAACACACTGCACAGCAAAGCATTTTATCAACATATGATTTAAAAATTAACTAACATTTAAATACAGCAAAGTATCTTGATGTGTGCAGTGATATGTGCATTTTTGGCGCATTGTGTACAATTTTCGTGCTTTAAATTGCCGCCGCAAAAGTCGTCCATTCATAGATATTCATCAGGCTACGATTAAACATCTGAGGGCTGAAAGTCAATGTCTCGATATGCACTGGACCAGCTTTTCAATCCGTTTGGAAAGTTTCTGTAGCTACAAGAAAAACGCATCACAAATCAGGGGCGGACTCGCTCATGTGTGGTCACAGACACAGAGAATCACAGACCCAGCCGACGTTCCCTCCATTTAATCCAAGTAATTATGATTTCTTGCGGGCCGGGCTGGTCCGTGTTATTAAAAAGCACCTATCGGTGCGAATACGTCCCTTCTTGCAACTCATATAAACACATAGTGTTGTAGCCAATTTGCATTTGTTTGTGTGTGGATGAATGAGTGTGGCTGTGTTTTTCAACCGTGTGTGTGACCGCTGAATGGATTTTGAGTCAATATCGTAGTACTTTTGTATGAACTTATTTTAAGTCACCAGCACTCGCCTTTTATAGATGTTTTTTAAAGCTTTGCAAGTTAATAAAGTATTAAATTCATATCCAATGGAGGACGTCATTTTTGACACACCATCATGAGTTGGAAACGCCTTCAGATTCCCTCAAGTGGCTTTTTTGTAGCTAGATTGCCACTACACATAGTATGTACTATTCATGATTGTTCATTCAGACAATTTTCCGGGCTGCTTTTTTGCTCCAGTCTGCCCCGGCCTGAAATATTGCAGTTGTTGAGAAGACGAATTTCAGTCTTGAGTCTGGGTACAATTAAACTAAATTTAGCTTTAATTTATCTTAATTATTCAGTTAAAATAGTTTAACATTAGTATGTGTGATCTTTTCTTCTGTATTGATTCATGTTCACAATACAATTCTTTGTGTTCTCTGTCCATTAGCTGAAGAGTGCAGAAAAAAGTGGAAGGGTCTGAGAGACCAGTATAGAAAGGAGAGGAAGAGGGAGAAGGATGGGAGGAGAAGTGGGTCGGCTGGAGGCGGGGGCCGTCCATGGCATTATAGCGCCGTGATGGAGTTTTTGGACCCCTTCATGGAGGAGCGCCCATCCACCTCCAACCTGAATGAGGCTGAGGAGGGCGAGGAGAGCGAGGAGAGCAGGGCCAATGAGGGAGAGCCTTTTTAACATTTAACAGCTCAGCTGGATACCTGTGAATATTCTCATTTGTCCAGGTCATAGTTATCTTAAGGAAACTTAATGACATCTGTAAATTTAGTTTTGAATATGCAGAATTACATTATAGCTGTCTTTAAAAAATAATTGCCAGGGCACAATGTAATTACATCTTACCAAAATTAAGTTGTTTATATCTGTAAGGTTAATTTAAAATTTTCAAAATTTTCTTTTACAATGTGACAGAGTGACAGAAGCAGAGGAAGCAGCAGGAGAAGAGCAAGAGCAGGAGCAAGGGAGGACGAGAAAGAGGCAGGGTGGTTGAGGATGTTGAGGGCCATGGAGGCAGTCAGTAACAGGGCCACCAATCCCCCCAGACCCAGACCCAGCACTCCACCTCCAGCACAAGATGCTGACTCCTTATTTTTTAAAATGCTCCTCACAGACCTCAAAAGCCTTCCCTTCAGAACACGAGAGCAGCTAAAAATTCAATTTCACCGCCTTATCTTTGAGGCGAAAATGAGGGAGGACCCTTGGGGGCAGGAAGGCAGCTCTCAGCTGACCTCACTGTAGCACACAACCACACACACACACGTTTGACTGCATTCACACGGGGTGCAGATGACAACACTGTCTGTTTCCCGTTCAAGGCCTCTCCTCCTTTGGATGCCGAGACTTTGTGTTTATTAATTAAGCTTTCACTGACTCTATCACATCTGTACACATGTCTTAAAACATGAAAAATGCATGATAGTGCGCTGGGTTTTTTCCTTTTCTCTTGGCGATTCTTTTCAGCCTCAAAGACATCACAAGAGACAGGATATAGTTGTTAAAAGACTGCTGGTAAATGTGGTGTTAACACCGTCTTTTCTTTTCTGTATTGCAAAGTTTTAAGCTGTTTCTCTGTATATCACTCTGAGTTTAATCACCATCCTTGTTATTTCGTTTCTGACATATTTTTAGTATATTTCAAAGCTGTAAAAGTTGGGGTATGATTTTTCTGTGGTGGATAAATCATATTGCCTTTTGTTAAAGCAGAAGTAAGCGATCCGATCGTTTTGGCTAATGCTGCGTTCCAGGCAGGCTTTTGAAACCGTAAATTACAGCTTCAAGTCACAACTTACGACTTTGTAGCGTTCCAGACAACCCACTCGTGTTTTTCCGACCTGTTTTACCTGTGAAAGTCACTATAACGGCCACTCGTAACTTCCGACCCGTGAACTTGTACCAGATCAAACTGGTACGACTTCACAGTTCGGAAAAACACGAGTTACGGGTTGCCTTGAACGCACCATAACAGTCCTCGTCCCGACGTCACCACATTCACGTGCATCCCTTGGCTGCACACACAGCCCTGCATGCCGTTCTCTCTCCTCATTGGATAAAAACTGTAGGATACGAGAAAAGTTTTCTCCTTGGCTCAGAGCAGAGCAGAGTGACTGACAGACCCGTGTTTCGGTCCAAACACTCTATGTAAGTGATTGCTGTCGGAAGATACAACTATTTAAGACTTATATTAACACAAAAATATCGCTTACTTCTGCTTTAATTGCTTCTTTGCTCAATACTGCATATGGCAGCGGCCATCCAACGTAATGATTAGCCGCTGAGAGGCTGAGATAGGGGGATCTGTCCGACACGCAATGTCCAAAGAAATACATCACTCCATAGCTGCTTGATGTTGCTTTATTCGCACACACACATACAGGACGTTATCAACTTATTTCATGATGGTCTGAGATGAAAACTGGACTTGAATTACAGTCAGCACACACTAACTACACGCAGGTGCAGGTGACATTACCTCGGCTCCCCAGTGACTCACGCAGACACACCTCCACCCAGACACACCTCCACATACATGCTCGCTCCCACTCTGCATGTAAATTTGCTCGTGACTAATTGCATGGCGATTTTCAATTATGTTCATACTTTTGTGCTTTTTTTCTGTATGACTACACAACTACAGAAAATCTCCTATAGGCCAGCTATGCTTCAAACTCAAGTTGAGCAACAGCAAGCAGTGCTATGCTGGAAGTCCGCTTTGCGGCTCCTTTAAAGGGATAGTAGCATTTTTTTTAAGGTGGGGTTGTATGATCTACAAATAGCCCTAGTACTTTAATTGCAGTAGCAGACTCTCTACACTCCTCCCATTAGCAACGCCAGCCCATAGCCCTGCCCAGAGATTTACAACATACAGTGTTGTGAATGGACCCAAAGAAACGGCCTATTTTCGTGGCCTAAAAGAGGTTTTACCTGAAAAAAAAAACACAGTTCCGTTGTTCACTATAATACAATTTTTTCCAGCCCCTCAAAGTGCAGGAAAACTGCAGTTTGTATTTGGACCTAACCAACTGCTGATCGGCGGGCGCTAACCCTGCGCCAGAGGGATACGTGAGTTGGTTAGCTCCAAATAAAAACTGCGGTTTTGCTGCACTTTGAGGGGCTGGAAATAATTGTATTGTAGTGAACAATGGAACTGTGTATTTTTTTTTCCAGGTAAAACCTCTTTTAGGCCACAAAAATAGGCCGTTTCTTTGGGTCCATTCACAACAATGTATGTGGTAAATCTCTGGGCAGGGCTATGGGCTGGCGTTGCTAACGGGAGGAGTGCAGAGAGTCTTCTACTGCAATTAAAGTACTTAGGGGCTATTTGTAGATCATACAACCCCACTTTAAAAAATGCTACTATCCCTTTAAATGACCAGCACGACTGAACTGTGACGGCCAAAGCGGCTATAAATATTTGCCGCTTTGGAAGCTGTCTTGCCTGACGCCCGTCCTTGGGCGTTTTTGACGCTTTGGAAGCTTTTGGTGTGAACGCACAGTAAGGCCGGATTCGCACGGGTGTATTGCTCTCTCCTCTGGGGGACCACACGGGTGAGACACTGTAGTGGTGTGTAGCATACCTATAACCGCAACACGGTGTGATATACTGTAGTGGTGTATTGATATCTTAGCTGCAACTCTCTCTTCGGCGGCATGTATGCCTTTGCTGTAGAGGTATCCTGTCATCATCCTCCTACCATAAGTTGGCCCTGTCTAATAAAGTCAGAAAAAAAGTTATTATTAAAAAAAAACCATAAATACAAAAGCAGAGGTTACAAATAACAAGTGATGGTATACATTGGATGTGGTTAGACTAATATATATCAATCGACTTATCAGGCCGGCGATACCGAGCCCAGCAGTCCAGACTAAACAGATACAAGAACTCCTTCGTGCCTCTGTCAGTGGGTGTTCTGAACAGGAGCTTAAAGTAGCTACATTTTCCTTACTTCATATTATCGTACCTCTTGAATAGCGTCCACAACTCAGACTTGGACACCAGTCCATTTTTCCTTACTGGTTACACTTTGCGCAGAACTTCTTTATGTTCGGGACCGACACACCTTTCTCAAAACCCATTGAAAACAACGTGCCAGATATTTCTTAATATGTTTCACCATTTGACATCACAGTCTTTATCAAATCGAAATGTGGATCAAGGGCCATCTCTATGCTTCTGCCTAGGAGCGCGCTCAAATTTGCACGGGTAAGGGGGCGTGTTATGTATTTTGGCGGTTAGTACAGGGTTGCCAACTTTTGGTCCTGGGCTGGACTGAGATTCTGTTGGCGGGGGGGTTTGTCTATAATAATAATAATAGTTATGTTTATTGTAGTTTTTCTGTCTCTCTCTCTCTCTCTCTCTCTCACTCACACACACACACACACACACACACACACACACACACACACACACTATACCTGCAAACTGAGTAGGCTAGAGGTGTAATAGGTGACAAAATACGTATATCCCTCTAGGGGGGTCTGGGGGCACCCCCCCCCAGGAAAAAATTGTGATTTTAACATGTATTTGAAGCATTCTGGTGTACTCTGAGAAGAAAATAAAGGGAAAACACAACATTTGCTTCAGATAAGAGGGAAAAAAGCAGATCTGTGGTTCCTATCATTGTATGGCTGGAGTGTATGAAACTGGTCTAGTGGGGAGCTCTGGCTTTTGGCCTGGACCAGCCTATTAAGCCTATTAATATGTGACCCGATCCATCAAAATGAGTCACAGTGACCCAAATTTCAAAGTTGAGATTTTGGTATCAATGGAAAGATTAGAAAATAAGCTTTAAAATGATACCCTAGTCAGAGTCTTACATTTGATGGTTTTCGAGATGTGGCCATTTGAATTACGATCTCCTACTCTCTTATTCCGTTCTAAAACCTGAGAAAATAGCAGTTAAAATTTTTGCCAGTGACTCTGCATCTGTTCCTGTACCACGTGATTACACACAACCTATACAGCCCCTTGTTGTCATAGATGTAGCATTCAATGACCCTCGGAAAGCAGAGAATCTCACAATTAAGGTGCTTTTTACAGCTCGTTTCTATCATAAACGGTTCAGAAGTTGTCATGTTTTGTTGACATTTTGTAAAACATGTGCAAGCGTGTACGTTCGGGTTAGCATCGATGCTACGTTCGGTTTAGCATCGATGCTACGCTCTGTTAGCATCAATGCTACGCTCTGTTAGCGTCAATGCTACTCGGTTTAGCATCTGTTTCTGTACCCGTCCCTGCTCGCCATAGAGGCGACATTCAATGACCGTCGGAAAGCGGAGAATCCCGCGATTCAGATGCAGTTTACAGCTCGTCTCTATCATGAACGGTTCAGAAGATATTTCATGTTTTGCACCGAAGCAACACTCATTTTCAGAGGGTTTAAGTTGCAGGTCAACTTTAATCATCATTTACGTGCCTTTTCTCAATTATCTGGACTGTGAAACTTTGGGAGATTGTTTTTGAGTGTCATTGCTTTGAAATTAGGGTAAAAAAATTTTTTTGATTTTCTATGGGTTTTCCATGTTATCAGCTGATTATCTAAAAATAGAACGTTGCGACTTCCGACTCATTTTGATGGAACGGGTCACATATATGAAAGGACAGAACAGACATGTCCTGTGATTTTCAGTCTTCTACTACAGCTTGATGATACAAGTCAGGTCCTGAAATGTGTGTTTCTCTTCTGTAATAAACATTCTACATACCCATTCGGAGTTTGCAGGTATGGCCCACGTGCATGCATGCGCAGTTGCGCACACACGTCCACACAGACGTCCACACACACACACCTGTTGCTGCGCTGTCTCTCTCTCCTCTGCTCTCTGGACTGAGCTGCCTAGCTGTACTTTTGGGCTACCCAGTCTGCATCTTGATTTTATAGTTTTCAACGGACTGGCCCAACCAGCCCGACCGCAGGCGTCAGTTCGAGCCGCGTTCAGTCCGAAAACATAACTCGGTCAGGTCAGGTTGTGTCTCGGGCTTCGCTCTCTCCCTCTTTTTTTTGGCCATCGGATTCGGACCAAGTCGGGTCCAGGCTTCAGCATTGTGCCGCTGTTGGTGGTGGGGGGGGGGGGGGGCGCGGATCGACAACTCCCCGTCCTACTGTGCTGTGATCACAGGCTTGAGCAGCCGTCCAATCGACACGCGGATAAGCATCGCGCACACCAATCAGAGAGCCTATTGATGAGTGCCAAAGCTTGCTTTAATTTTTTTTTTTTTTTTTTTTTTTTTCCCCAAATCGCTTGATTTTGGCGTGAGAATTGTTTGAGTGGTGTGAGAGCGTGAGACAGGACCTAAAAGCGTGTGACACACGCCAGATGCGTGAGAGTTGGCAACCCTGGGTTAGTATAACTCTTCCTTTGAGCGCACACTGGTTTTTACGCCAGCTCTTGGAATATTAGCAGGCTCATCTCTCTCCTGACACCGAAATGGATAACGACAAAGTGACCCTTCGCCGTGGGAACAGAACTCTAATGTATTATTGTCATTACAGTTTCTGTAATATTACAATGTTTCACATGATAGTGTTCTGAGTGTGCTACACATTTAAGCAAATGGCCTAATGTCCTAATTGATTAATCTTTAAAAAAAAAAGGAAAAGGGGAATTGGCGACACAGACGGTGTGGTGGTGAACTGAAGTCAGACTCAGGAAATATAGAGTGAGAAGAACGATTATGTTTTTATTATCGGCCGTCACACATTTAATTTCAACCCGTATGCGTTAGATCCATGTTGCCACAGTTATTTAATTCAACAACGTTATTTTGCATCGGACTGGTGTTTCAGAAACATCTTCTTAGAATCGAACTTAAAATTCAAAATCAAAATTCCTTCTCTAACGTGAAGCGGATTCAGCTGCGCACACTTGTAGGAACTCTGTGATCTATAATGGGAAGTTTGCTTAGAAGTGTGCGTGCGCAGGGTTTTATAAGTCTGAATATTTACTGGCGCACGCAAAACTTGGCTTTTGGGCGTACATACACTTTTAGTAACGATCCCACGCAAGTTTTATAAATGAGACCCCTCGTCTTTTTACTAAACTTAACCAACTCTTTTCTTCATTGCCTAAACACAACCAATGGTGGGACCAAAGGGCTGTGGGAACATAGGGCCTAATTTTCAGTGACAACAAAAGTTAGAAATGTGGGAACATAAGGCTGTGGGAACATAGGGCTGTGGGAACATAGGAATGACCCCATATTCAGGTGTGCTCAATAGTCCCAAAAGTACATTTCTGGCTGCAATTTCGAGCCAAACGGTCCCTTCGACTGCCTCAGTGGGTGAGGTGCCCTGCCCAAGGACACTACGACAGTGACAGGAAAGAGTGGGATTCTAACCGGCAACCCTCTCATTGGAGGACCCTATTCTCCTGTTTACTGAAGCGAGTTAACACATTTGTAACAATGTCAGAGGAAGCTAAATTTGCAACACATTACACTCTAGAAATAACAGCAGGACAGAACATACAATTACAGCGTTACAGACAAATGATATGACACCAGTCATAGTTCTTTCCTTCAACGTGCTGTCTTTTAGGATTGAGGGTGAAGAAAACAAATGTGGAAGTGAGACTCTGTTTTTGCATGACAGTGTATCAAGTTTTTTAATAATCTTTGGCTTCCTTCCACCTTCAGCTGATCCCATCCACCATCTATTTAATAAAAAAAAGTGGCGATGTCCTGCTGCCAGGCCCCGCAGGGTATTTTGATGAATATGAGCTGGTTAAGTGTGAGGTCTGTGGTGATGAGGAGCGCCTAAAAGCAACAATTCCCGGTAGGGAAAAAACTAATGATTATCTGCATTGATTTTTCTTTTTGTTATTATCTTCAGTTGGTTAGTTATTGGTTCTGTATTTCTTAAAATGGTGAGACATGTTTCTCTAAAAGTCAAGATGACCTTCTCACTTGTTTTGCCCATGTCTACATGATATATCCAATTTACTGTCTTAGAGGAACAAATCTACTATATTCAGTTCAAATCATTGACAAATCTTGTGTCTCTCTCCCTAGATAGAGGAGGCTCTATCTATCTATCTATCTATCTATCTATCTATCTATCTATCTATCTATCTATCTATCTATCTATCTATCTATCTATCTATCTATCTATCTATCTATCTATCTATCTATCTATCTATCTATCTATCTATGATTTTTTTTTGTTACATTGTTTGCAAGTTCTAATTTGAGAATCACAGCTATCTTGTCTCATTAGAGTCTATTTGTCTTTATTTCACCTTCTTCTACCAGTGTCACACATGAGCAGACCCTGTCCAATATGGAGGAGCTAAGTAAGGCCCTCCAGGACCTAAGCCAGTTTGCCCGAGCCAATAAAATCAACACAATAGCCTTGTCGGATGATGAGGTGGCATCTGTCAAGGCTACGTACAGATGCATCATCTGCAGAGGTCAGTATGAAGAAAATAAAGTATGTTAAAGCAGAAGTAAGCGATCCGGTCGTTCTTGTCAGCCGATGGAGTTAGCAGTCCCCGCCCTCGTCATGGATCTATTGGTCCTCGTCCCTACGTCACCACATTCACGCGCAACCCTTGGCTGCACACACAGAGAGGACCGCCCCTTTATGCCGTTCTCTCTCCTCATTGGATAAAGGTTGTAGGATACAAGGAAAGTTTTCTCCTGGGCTTACAGCAGAGCAGAGTGACTGACAGACCCGTGTTTCAGACCAAACACTCTATATAAGTGATTGCTGTCGGAAGATACAACTATTTAAGACTTATATTAACACAAACATTCCGCTTACTTCTGCTTTAATTTCCTTTAATTATCAAAATCTGTTGTTGTGTAGGGGTCATTCCTATGTTCCCACAGCCCTATGTTCCCTCATTTCTAACTTTTGTTGTCACTGAAAATTAGGCCCTATGTTCCCTCAGCCCTTTGGTCCCACCATTGGTTGGGTTTAGGCAATGAAGAAAGGAGTTGGTTAAGTTTAGTAAAAAGACCAGGTAGAGGCTAGACAGGCCAGATAGGTAGAGTCCAGATAGGTAGAGAGAGTCCAGAGGGAACATAGGGCTGAGGGAACATAGGGCTGTGGGGTCATAGGCACGCTCCCGTTGTGTACTGTTTACTGAGCAGCTCACGTCTCTGCTCCTGATTTAAAAAAACAGACACTGATAACTGAAGCATTTGTTGTACTTTTGTGTCTTCAAACTCGCACTTGACTGGAGACTGAGTCCAACTTTTGTTTTTTTTCTAACCAATTTTTTCAATACAACAATACAAACTAGAAAATTTCCTCTCGGGAAATTTTGAATGGGCCGCGGGGCTACTGCCGATTGTGCCATCTCTGTCAACATGGGAATCAAACCCACGATCTTAAGCGCAAGACAGAGCTGATCAGACAGACACATGATCATCTTTCTATAAGCACTGATATGGAGGAGCTGTAACCACATTAGGTTAACTGTGTGTGTGTGTGTGTGTGTGTGTGTGTGTGGGTGTGTGACACCAACAAGGTTTAACTTTAAAACCAGATTAAATCATGGTTTAAGTTTAAATTCTGTTGCACGTTAACTGTGTTTTAATCACATGAAGGTGTGTGTGTGTGTGTGTGTGTGTGTGTGTGTGTGTGTGTGTGTGTGTGTGTGTGTGTGTGTGTGTGTGTGACTGTAATCACATGAAGCTGGCTCTAGAGTCTGTGTGTGTGTGTGTGACTGACTTGACACATAGTTAGTTAGTAGCTGCATCCTGTGTCAGTCTGATTTAGCTGTGTCTGTGTTTATAAACATTTAAACGAGCGCCAGGTGGATTGTTTATGAAGTTAACGAGCTCTGGCCTGAGGATCAAAGAGGTTACCACGGCGATAGGGGCCCCCGCAGGCTGAGACAGACAGAAACGTGGAGAAAAAGAGCCATTTTCTGCCTCTAAACCGGTCTCACATTTAGGCTTAGCATGACAAAACGGTAACTCCTATCAGAACAAAACACAGATCAACGTTGCTCTAAGGACTTACTGAAAATTTCGGTACGATTTGGTGTTTCTACAGTAAATATTTTGGCGACGCTGGCAGTTTTAAAACATCAGGCCGTTCTGCTCCTCTCAGAAAATATTTGTATTGGACTCAATGAGGAGCAGAGACAGACATGGCCGCACTCAGAGGCTGATTCTGTCAATTCTGTAAGTCTCTCTGATATTTTGAGCACATGACATGAGAGATAACAAGTTTGTCTTACAAATTCTGAAAAAATTATGTCTGTAGAGTGAAAATTGTGGCCGTGCTGACAGTTTATCCAGAAAAAATACAGAATGTTTCTTCACTCTCTCCCACTCTAACCGATGATGTCACGCACTCTGACATGAACATTCCATGCAATACACACCCATTATAAACTCATAATTTCTCCAAAAATGATCATGGTCATTGATCAGGGATTGATCAAAAACTATATGACCTATCAAAACGTGGAGTAATACGACAATACACAAGACTTGTGTCTACTGTTTAAAGTTTAAATGGAGTCTCTAGGTGAAAGTATGCCTGAGCAGTAGACGTTTGTTAAACTCCAATGATTGGTCTTTTTCGGTCTTTTTTTTCCGCCCGTCCCATTGACTTACATGCAAAATTTTTGCGCAGTTTTTCGCGACTATGTCGCGAAAAATTCGTAAACTGTTGAGAAAAGTAATAGCACACCGATCCCGATCAAGACGCACGTTTTGATATATAATTTGGCCTGCAACTCTCTTCGAGAAAGAAATGGAGTAAAAACAAAGGAAGAGAAAAGGAGTAGAAAGAAAGAATCAAACAAACAAAGAAGTAAAAAGACAGAAATGGAGTGAAAGAAAGAAAGAAAGAAAGAAAGAAAGAAATGGAGTAAAAACAAAGGAAGAGAAAAGGAATAGAAAGAAAGAAAGAAACAATCAAACAAACAAAGAAGTAAAAAGACAGAAATGGAGTGAAAGAAAGAAAGAAAGAAAGAAAGAAAGAAAGAAAGAAAGAAAGAAAGAAAGAAAGAAAGAAAGAAAGAAAGAAAGAAGAAAAAGAGAGAGGGGGATGATAGATAGAAAGAGGTAGATGGATGGATGGATGGATGGATGGATGGATGGATGGATGGATGGATGGATGGATGGATGGATGGATGGATGGATAGAGAGGGAATGATATAAAAAGTTACGTAAAATACAAATGAAGGAGTAGAAGAAAGAAAGAAAGAAAGAAAGAAAGAAAGAAAGAAAGAAAGAAAGAAAGGAGACAGAGGGGTTAAAAAATAGGGAGGGGTATAGATAGATAGATAGATAGATAGATAGATAGATAGATAGATAGATAGATAGATAGATAGATAGATAGATAGATAGATAGATAGATAGATAGATAGATAGATAGATAGATAGATAGATAGGACACATGTTAAAAGCTGCATCCTATGTCCCAGGCTCCACCTGTAATTGTACTACTATTAATAGAGTTGAAAAGACTAAACGTCTGAACTTAAATTCATGAGAAAAATATAAATTGTTGGAGATGTTTACATCAAAAGTATAAAATAATTGAGAGCCTGATGAATTTGAGCTGAAAACCTGTGTGTGTGTGTGTGTGTCTGGGTGTGTGAGTCTGACGGTCTCTCTGTCTGCGTGTACATGTGCAGAAAGTAAAACTGTTAAGCGCCACAAAACTCCTCTCTCCCTAATGATCTGATTGATTGGCAGCCTGCCCTCAGAAGTTACCATGGCGACTACCATGCTTACATTTTACTGTGTGGAACAGTGTTGTGTTTGTGTGTTTGTCTGTTTGTGTATGTGTGTGTGTGTGTGACTGTGTGTGAGTGTCTGTGTGTGTCTGTCTGTGTGAGTGTGATGCCTGTGTTTGTGCGTGGACATCCTCTGTCAGTCTGGTTTATCATGTGTGTGTGTGGGGCTGTGTTTAAAAACATCTTAACGAGCAGCCAGGCTGCACCTGCACCTGTTCTATTTATAGACATGATAACGAGCTGGCCGCTACAGCTGGACCAACTGCACACAGAGCAGAGCAGAGCAGAGAGATTTGTGCTCTGAGCAGCTTCCCAAAACAGCCCAGAAAAAGAGAACCGTACCTCTGGGCAAGCAGACCTTCCTGAGCACATTGATGTGCATTAAATGTTTGTAGGGCAAAAACTTTTCTCAGGGTCGCAAGGTAGAAAAGGGGGGCATTTCTGCTTTTCTAAAAAAATCAGCTCCTACTTTTCTATTGAAGTGGATGAGCCACTGGAGCGGGTCTAGCTGGACAATTAGGCTCATAGAGACAATTCTGTAAGTCTGTCTGCTGTTTTGAGCACATTAAATGAGACACAACAAGTGTGGCTACAAACCGGTGAGGAAATCATGTGTCTAGAGTTTAATTTGTGGCCGTGCTGGCAATTTATCCAGAAAAAATCCTGAATGTTTTTTCGATCCCTCTCACTCTAACGATGATGTCACTCACTCTGACCCAACCCCATACACACTCATTGAAAAGTGTGAAATTTGTCAGAAATCCTCATGTGCTTTTAAAGGATTTATCTCAAAAACGGTACAAGCTATGAAAAAGTTGTACATACAGGATGAATACATTAGAAGTTTGTCTACAGCTCAGAATTTGAATGAAGTCTCTAGCTGAAAGTATGTGGACGCTTTAAAGGCTGAAAGAAGTAAGAAGATTTGAAGCGTTTCAAGACTGTTCCAATGCATTCTCTATGGGGAAAAAAAAATCAGAAATAGTTGAATATTGCAAAAAGTATGAATAGTTGAAAAGAGAAAAGACATAGCACACCTGTCCCGAAAAGGCTGAACATTTTGATATTTGAATTGTTGAAATAGCACAAAGTATGAAGGACTAGTTACATGACGAAGAAAGGCAGAAAATGGCCGAACCGAATAACAATAGTGTGAATGCTTCCAGCATTCACACTAACTAGAAAAAACATTTCCAAGAATGGAAATGGTGTGAATGCTGGAAGCAATGCTGAATGAGCTGAAGAAATTGTTGAAAGAAAGAAAGATTGAAACAAGAGAGAAAAAAGAAAAGGACAGAAAGAAAGAAAGAAAGAAAGAAAGAAAGAAAGAAAGAAAGAAAGAAAGAATCAAACAAACAAAGAAGTAAAAAGACAGAAATGGAGTGAAAGAAAGAAAGAAAGAAAGAAAGAAAGAAAGAAATGGAGTAAAAACAAAGGAAGAGAAAAGGAGAAGAAAGAAAGAAAGAAAGAAAGAATCAAACAAAGAAGTAAAAAGACAGAAATGGAGTGAAAGAAAGAAAGAAAGAAAGAAAGAAATGGAGTAAAAACAAAGGAAGAGAAAAGGAATAGAAAGAAAGAAACAATCAAACAAACAAAGAAGTAAAAAGACAGAAATGGAGTGAAAGAAAGAAAGAAAGAAAGAAAGAAAGAAAGAAAGAAAGAAAGAAAGAAAGAAAGAAAGAAATGGAGTAAAAACAAAGGAAGAGAAAAGGAGTAGAAAGAAAGAAAGAATCAAACAAACAAAGAAGTAAAAAGACAGAAATGGAGTGAAAGAAAGAAAGAAAGAAAGAAAGAAATGGAGTAAAAACAAAGGAAGAGAAAAGGAATAGAAAGGAAGAAAGAAACAATCAAACAAACAAAGAAGTAAAAAGACAGAAATGGAGTGAAAGAAAGAAAGAAAGAAAGAAAGAAAGAAAGAAAGAAAGAAAGAAAGAAAGAAAGAAGAAAAAGAGAGAGGGGGATGATAGATAGAAAGAGGTAGATGGATGGATGGATGGATGGATGGATAGAGAGGGAAGGATATAAAAAGTTACGTAAAATACAAATGAAGGAGTAGAAGAAAGAAAGAAAGAAAGAAAGAAAGAAAGAAAGAAAGAAAGAAAAAAAGGAGACAGAGGGGTTAAAAAATAGGGAGGGGTATAGATAGATAGATAGATAGATAGATAGATAGATAGATAGATAGATAGATAGGACACATGTTAAAAGCTGCATCCTATGTCCTAGGCTCCACCTGTAATTGTACTACTATTAATAGAATTGGAAAGACTAAACGTCTGAACTTAAATTCATGAGAAAAATATAAATTGTTGGAGATGTTTACATCAAAAGTATAAAATAATTGAGAGCCTGATGAATTTGAGCTGAAAACCTGTGTGTGTGTGTGTGTGTGTGTGTGTGAGTCTGACGGTCTCTCTGTCTGCGTGTACATGTGCAGAAAGTAAAACTGTTAAGCGCCACAAAACTCCTCTCTCCCTAATGATCTGATTGATTGGCAGCCTGCCCTCAGAAGTTGCCATGACGACTACCATGCTTACATTTTACTGTGTGGAACAGTGTTGTGTTTGTGTGTTTGTCTGTTTGTGTATGTGTGTGTGTGTGACTGTGTGTGAGCGTCTGTGTGTGTCTGTCTGTGTGAGTGTGATGCCTGTGTTTGTGCGTGGACATCCTCTGTCAGTCTGGTTTATCATGTGTGTGTGTGGGGCTGTGTTTAAAAACATCTTAACGAGCGGCCAGGCTGCACCTGACCTGTTCTATTTATAGACTTTGATAACGAGCTGGCCCCAACAGCTGGACCAACTGCACACAGAGCAGAGCAGAGCAGAGAGATTTGTGCTCTGAGCAGCTTCCCAAAACAGCCCAGAAAAAGAGAACCATACCTCTTATTAGAATGTGGTCCTCCTGACCATCTGGGCAAGCAGACCTTCCTGAGCACATTGATGTGCATTAAATGTTTGTAGGGCAAAAACTTTTCTCAGGGTCGCAAGGTAGAAAAGGGGGGCATTTCTGCTTTTCTAAAAAAATCAGCTCCTACTTTTATATTAATAGATTTATTTGTATGGCGCCTTTCATGGCACTCAAGGTCGCCTCACAGAAAATAATTACATACAGAATATCAAAACACAGCATAAAAAACAGCACATATAAAATATTAATAACACAGCATAAAACACAAAGGAAGAAACAATGAAATGAATTAAAACAAGTGCAGTGACTTAGATGTGATGAGCAAGTCGGAACAGGTGAGTTTTGAGTTGGGATTTAAACAGATTAATAGATGTGGTATTACGGAGGTCAGGAGGGAGTGAGTTCCAGAGCTGGGGAGCAGAGCGGCTGAATGCTCTGCTCCCCATGGTGGCCAGGCGAGCGGGGGGAACAGAGAGGTGAATGGAAGAAGAGGATCTGACTGTGCGACCAGGTGTGGGGATGTGGAGGAGGTCAGAAAGGTAAGGAGGGGCGAGGTTGTGGATGGCCTTGAAAGTGAGGAGTAGAATCTTATACTGGATACGGTAGGTGATGGGGAGCCAATGGAGCTGCTGCAAGGTGGGTGTGATGTGATGGGTGGATGGGGTCCTTGTGATGACGCGGGCTGCGGAGTTCTGTACAAGTTGTAGTTTGTGGATGGATTTTTGGGGCAGTCCAAACAGAAGTGAGTTGCAGTAGTCGAGCCGGGAGGTGACAAGACTGTGGACCAGGACGGCAGCTGTATGGGGGCTAAGAGAGGGGCGGAGGCGGTTGATGTTGCGTAGATGGAAGTAAGCGGACCGGGTTATGTTGCTGATGTGGGATGAATAGGACAGTGTGCTATCGAGGATGACACCAAGGCTCTTGACCTGGGGGGAAGGAGAAATGGGACAGTTGTCGATGGATAGGGTGAAACTGGGAGATTTGGATAAGGTGAGTTTGGTGCCAATGAGTAAAATTTCTGTCTTGTTACTATTTAGTTTGAGAAAGTTGGATGAAAACCAGGATTTTATTTCAAGGAGGCAGTCGGTGAGCGAGGGAGGTGGGAGGGTAGAGTCCGGTTTGGTGGAGATATGGAGCTGGGTGTCATCTGCGTAGCAGTGGAAGATAATGTGATGTTTCCGGAAGATGTGACCAAGGGGGAGAAGGTAGATGATGAAGAGTAGGGGCCCCAGGACTGAGCCCTGGGGTACGCCTGAGGTTAGTGGGAGTGGTTGTGATGTGAAAGAGCTTAGTTGGATAAACTGAGAGCGTCCGGAGAGGTAGGATTTGAACCAGTTGAGAGGAGTGTGAGTGATGCCGATAGAGAGGAGTCTGTCCAGGAGGATGGTGTGAGAGATGGTGTCGAAGGCCGAGCTCAAGTCAAGCAGGATGAGAATGGATAGGAGACCAGAGTCAGCTGCCAGGAGAAGATCATTGGAGATTTTGAGGAGTGCTGTTTCAGTGCTGTGGAGTGGGCGAAAACCGGACTGGAATTGTTCAAAAAGATTATTGTGAGATAGGTGGGAGTGGAGCTGAGAGGCAACAGTTTTTTCAAGGATCTTGGAAAGAAATGGAAGATTGGAGATTGGACGGAGGTTATTGAGATCATTCGGGTCTGCACCAGGTTTCTTGAGTATTGGGGTGACAGCAGCTGTTTTGAGGGGTGAGGGAACAATTCCAGTGGTGAGAGAAGAGTGGATTATGTGCGTGATGTGAGGGGCAAGGGAGGGAGCGGTGGCTTTGACAAGAGAAGTTGGGAGGGGGTCTAACTGGCAGGAAGATGGTTTGGATTTTTTAATCAAATGAGTAATGTCAGAGACTGATGGCAGAACAAATGCTGAGAGTGACTGAGGAGGAGGGAGTGGCAGGGAGGGGAGTATGGAAGGTGGATTTTGAGAGAAGCTGGGAACAAGTTGTTGATGGATATCATGGATTTTGGTTGTGAAAAAGGAGAGAAGGGAGTTACAGAAGGCGGTGGAATACATCTGTGGGGGGAGACAGTCGGGGCGATGAGTAATCTTGCTGAGAAGTGAGAA
This sequence comes from Trachurus japonicus, assembly GCF_045865225.1. Taxonomy (NCBI): domain Eukaryota; kingdom Metazoa; phylum Chordata; class Actinopteri; order Carangiformes; family Carangidae; genus Trachurus; species Trachurus japonicus. The sequence continues at coordinate 495,036 of NW_028220653.1, read as the reverse complement.
CAGAGTCTTCGAGTTACCTTCGTTTGCATCGATTAAACTGGAGTAGTAGGTGGATTTGGCTTGTGAGATACAGTTCTTATAGTGGAGAATATGGTTGTGGAAGATATCCTTGTGAACAGTGAGACCAGTCTTATTGTAGAGGCGTTCCAGTTGGCGTCCTTTGGATTTGAGTTGTCTGAGGGCTGGGGTGAACCATGGGGCGGAGCGTGTAAAATTGACAGATCTGGTTTTAAGCGGGGCAAAATTGTCCAGGAGGTTATGGAGATTGTTGTTGTAGTGGAGTACCAGTTCATCAGGGGTGGAAAAACTATCAGCATTGGGGAGGGAGTTGATGCTCGCTGAGAGGATGTCCAGATTGATGTCCTTGATATTACGGAAGGAGATAGTACGTGGGGGATTGAGCTTTGAAAGTGTAAGGTTGACACTGAAGGATACCAGCATGTGATCAGAAAAGGGGAGGGAAGTTGCGTGACAGTTGACAGGAGAGAGACCAGAGCAGCATATTAAATCCAGAGTGTGACCTTTTGAATGTGTGGGGAAGTTGATAAATTGCTGAAGTCCAAAGCTGTCAATGCAAGATGAAAAATTCCTGGTGAGAGTGTTACTGATGTTGTCCATATGGATATTGAAATCCCCCAGAAGTACTATGTTTGGAGATAGCGTGGAAATGTGTGTCAGAAATGAAGCAAAGTCGTTAAAAAATTCTTTGTTCATCTTTGGAGGACGGTACACAGTGGCTACAATGGTGGGTGTGGGACCAGATAATTGCAGGGTGGTGGATTCAAATGTGGGGTAGGCAGGGGTAGACACCGACAGGACTTTCCATTTATCGCGATAGAGCATCGCAAGACCTCCCCCCCTGCCAGAAACACGAGGTTGACAGCTGTAAGCAAAACCTGGAGGAGTGGATTCATTAAGTGAAGTATAATCATTAGGCTGCTGCCATGTTTCAGTTAAACAGAGAAAATCAAATTTGTGGTCGGTAAGAAGATCCTGTGTGAGGTGACCTTTGTTAGTGAGGGAGCGGATGTTGAGCAGACCAAATTTGACACTGGTGTGGTCATGCTTGTGAGATGAAGAGGCAGGGGCACTCAGGTTGATGTATGATAGGTTATTTTTATTTACTGTTCGGAAGGTGACATGGGGACGGAGGGCTCTGACAGTTATGATGGTCTGAATGGGGAGGCCAGCGGTGGATGGGTGTAGTGATAGCGGGGGCCCGCAGGGGGAGCTAGCAGCAGTGGTACACGGGGAGGGTGCAGTAGGTGAAGAAGAAGAGGAAGGGATACGGGGGGGAAAGAGAAGTCCTGGCCTGTAGGGGGAGAAGCTCCGAGAGGCAGTGCCCTCCGAAGAATAATCCGTAGTAGAAGAAGAGTCAGGAAAAGGGGCGTGGGTGTTGTTTGTCAACAGTCATGCATGTGCTTGTTGACTGGTGGTGCGGACCGCATACTGAAAGTTTGCCGCAAGCACACCAGTACCCAGTTTACTTGGGTGAAGACCATCGAGGCGATAGAAAGAGGGGCGATTCTGAAAGGAGTTAAAATTGTCAATGAAATTAAAATCGTAGTAAGTGCAGGCAGCCTGGAGCCAGGAATGGAGCTGTCGGAGCCGACCGAGACGCTCTGCACCTAGTTCGTGAGTGGGAAGTGGGCCACTGATGAACACTGATTTGCCACAGTCTTTTAATGCAGTGAGCAGCTTGATAAAGGCATTCCTGAGCGGCCCGAACTGACCCCGGACCACATCATTTGTTCCTACATGCACGACAAGACGGTCAACGGAGGGTGGGAGAGTTTTTATTAGATCTGGGAGTAAATCTGTGATTTTAGCAACTGTGGCTCCCGGGTAACAGTGTGTGGTGGAGTTGAAGAAGCGGATATATTTTAATATGGAATCGCCCACTATCGCAGTGGTTGGGGGAAACAGGGGGCGAGGACGAGGAGGGGGCGCGCCCCGCTGCTCTGCGGGAAGAGTTGGTGGAGTGTCTGGTAATTCAACGGTGACAGATGGTGACTTATTCTTTTCCCAGCGGGGAAAATCACCAGAGCGTCTCGCCGCAAGAGCGGCTTCCCTCACGATCCTACGCCGCGAAGCGGAGGTCGTAGACGGGGGTCTCGGAGCAGACCCGACGACCAGTGGCGGATGAGGCACGGGACAATCAGGAGCCGACTGAGGTGGAGGGAAGTCCTCAACACTCAGGATGTCATATTTATTGTTTAATTTTATCACGGACGGTGGCAGAGATATTGGACCAGACCGATGTTTTTTCCCGTGCACTGAGGACCATAGTTTATGGTTGGGTGTAGAGCTGTTTGCTCTAGCGCATTTTGGGCTTAAGGTAAATACGGGCTCTGCTGACTTAGTTGCCCATTTAGGCTTGGCCCCAAGCGTCAACCAAGTGGATGAGTGGATGAGCCACTGGAGTGGGTCTAGCTGCACAATTAGGCTCACTGAGACAATTCTGTAAGTCTGTCTGCTGTTTTGAGCACATTAAATGAGACACAACAAGTGTGGCTACAAACCGGTGAGGAAATCATGTGTCTAGAGTTTAATTTGTGGCCGTGCTGGCAATTTATCCAGAAAAAATCCTGAATGTTTTTTCGATCCCTCTCACTCTAACGATGATGTCACTCACTCTGACCCAACCCCATACACACTCATTGAAAAGTGTGAAATTTGTCAGAAATCCTCATGTGCTTTTAAAGGATTTATCTCAAAAACGGTGCAAGCTATGAAAAAGTTGTAAATACAGGATGAATACATTAGAAGTTTGTCTACAGCTCAGAATTTGAATGAAGTCTCTAGCTGAAAGTATGTGGACGCTTTAAAGGCTGAAAGAAGTAAGAAGATTTGAAGAGTTTCAAGACTGTTCCAATGCATTCTCTATGGGGAAAAAAAATCAGAAATAGTTGAATATTGCAAAAAGTATGAATAGTTGAAAAGAGAAAAGACATAGCACACCTGTCCCGAAAAGGCTGAACATTTTGATATTTGAATTGTTGAAATAGCACAAAGTATGAAGGACTAGTTACATGACAAAGAAAGGCAGAAAATGGCCGAACCGAATAACAATAGTGTGAATGCTTCCAGCATTCACACTAACTAGAAAATTTCCTCTCGGGAAATTTTGAATGGGCCGCGGGGCTACTGCCGGTTTTGCCATCTCTGTCAACATGGGAATCAAACCCACGATCTTAAGCGCAAGACAGAGCTGATCAGACAGACACATGATCATCTTTCTATAAGCACTGATATGGAGGAGCTGTAACCACATTAGGTTACCTGTGTGTGTGTGTGTGTGTGTGTGTGTGTGTGTGTGTGTGTGTGTGTGTGTGTGTGCGTGCGTGTGTGTGTGTGACACCAACAAGGTTTAACTTTAAAACCAGATTAAATCATGGTTTAAGTTTAAATTCTGTTGCACGTTAACTGTGTTTTAATCACATGAAGGTGTGTGTGTGTTTGTGTGTGTGTGTGTGTGTGTGTGTGTGTGTGTGTGTGTGTGTGTGTGTGTGTGTGTGTAGGTGTGTGACTGTAATCACATGAAGCTGGCTCTAGAGTCTGTGTGTGTGTGACTGACTTGACACATAGTTAGTTAGTAGCTGCATCCTGTGTCAGTCTGATTTAGCTGTGTGTGTGTTTATAAACATTTAAACGAGCGCCAGGTGGATTGTTTATGAAGTTAACGAGCTCTGGCCTGAGGATCAAAGAGGTTACCACGGCGATAGGGGCCCCCGCAGGCTGAGACAGACAGAAACGTGGAGAAAAAGAGCCATTTTCTGCCTCTAAACCGGTCTCACATTTAGGCTTAGCATGACAAAACGGTAACTCCTATCAGAACAAAACACAGATCAACGTTGCTCTAAGGACTTACTGAAAATTTTGGTACGATTTGGTGTTTCTACAGTAAATATTTTGGCGACGCTGGCAGTTTTAAAACATCAGGCCGTTCTGCTCCTCTCAGAAAATATTTGTATTGGAGTCAATGAGGAGCAGAGACAGACGTGGCCGCACTTAGAGGCTGATTCTGTCAATTCTGTAAGTCTCTCTGATATTTTGAGCACATGACATGAGAGATAACAAGTTTGTCTTACAAATTCTGAAAAAATTATGTGTGTAGAGTGAAAATTGTGGCCGTGCTGACAGTTTATCCAGAAAAAATACAGAATGTTTCTTCACTCTCTCCCACTCTAACCGATGATGTCACGCACTCTGACACGAACATTCCATGCAATACACACCCATTATAAACTCATAATTTCTCCAAAAATGATCATGGTCATTGATCAGGGATTGATCAAAAACTATATGACCTATCAAAACGTGGAGTAATACGACAATACACAAGACTTGTGTCTACTGTTTAAAGTTTAAATGGAGTCTCTAGGTGAAAGTATGCCTGAGCAGTAGACGTTTGTTAAACTCCAATGATTGGTCTTTTTCGCTCTTTTTTTTCCGCCCGTCCCATTGACTTACATGCAAAATTTTTGCGCAGTTTTTCGCGACTACGTCGCGAAAAATTCGTAAACTGTTGAGAAAAGTAAAAGCACACCAATCCCGATCAAAACGTGCGACTAGTTGCGAATCGAAAATCGTCCGGAAGATGAAGGAGAACTAGAAAATTTCCTCTCGGGAAATTTTGAATGGGCCACGGGAGCTACTGCGGGTTGTGCCATCTCTGTCAACATGGGAATCAAACCCACGATCTTAAGGTCAAGACAGAGCTGATCAGACAGACACATGATCATCTTTCTATAAGCACTGATATGGAGGAGCTGTAACCACATTAGGTTACGTGTGTGTGTGTGTGTGTGTGTGTGTGTGTGTGTGTGTGTGTGTGTGTGTGTGTGACACACCAACAAGGTTTAACTTTAAAACCAGATTAAATCATGGTTTAAGTTTAAATTCTGTTGCACGTTAACTGTGTTTTAATCACATGAAGGTGTGTGTGTGTGTGTGTGTGTGTGTGTGTGTGTGTGTGTGTGTGACTGTAATCACATGGAGCTGGCTCTAGAGTCTGTGTGTGTGTGTGTGTGACTGACTTGACACATAGTTAGTTAGTAGCTGCATCCTGTGTCAGTCTGATTTAGCTGTGTCTGTGTTTATAAACATTTAAACGAGCGCCAGGTGGATTGTTTATGAAGTTAACGAGCTCTGGCCTGAGGATCAAAGAGGTTACCACGGCGATAGGGGCCCCCGCAGGCTGAGACAGACAGAAACGTGGAGAAAAAGAGCCATTTTCTGCCTCTGCACCGGTCTCACAATTAGGCTTAGGGTGAGAAAACGGTAACTCCTATCAGAACAAAACACAGATCAACGTTGCTCTAAGGACTTCCTGAAAATTTCGGTACGATTTGGTGTTTCTACAGTAAATATTTTGGCGACGCTGGCAGTTTTAAAACATCAGGCCGTTCTGCTCCTCTCAGAAAATATTTGTATTGGACTCAATGAGGAGCAGAGACAGACGTGGCCGCACTCAGAGGCTGATTCTGTCAATTCTGTAAGTCTCTCTGATATTTTGAGCACATGACATGAGAGATAACAAGTTTGTCTTACAAATTCTGAAAAAATTATGTGTGTAGAGTGAAAATTGTGGCCGTGCTGACAGTTTATCCAGAAAAAATACAGAATGTTTCTTCACTCTCTCCCACTCTAACCGATGATGTCACGCACTCTGACACAAACATTCCATGCAATACACACCCATTATAAACTCATAATTTCTCCAAAAATGATCATGGTCATTGATCAGGGATTGATCAAAAACTATATGACCTATCAAAACGTGGAGTAATACGACAATACACAAGACTTGTGTCTACTGTTTAAAGTTTAAATGGAGTCTCTAGGTGAAAGTATGCCTGAGCAGTAGACTTTTGTTAAACTCCGATGATTGGTCTTTTTCGCTCTTTTTTTCCCGCCCGTCCCATTGACTTACATGCAAAAATTTTGCGCAGTATTTCGCGACTTACGTCGCGAATAATTCGTACACTGTTGAGAAAAGTAATAGCACACCGATCCCGATCAGGACGCACGTTTTGATATATAATATGTCCTGCAACTCGAAGAGTTGCAGGACTAGTAGCGAATCGAAAGTTGGCCGGAAGTGGAAAAATAATATATAGGGGCATTCCCTGCTGCTGAACATCTGATTTTTACATAAAAGTCCTTTGTTTTCTTATAATATAGGTGTCAGGCGAGACTTTGTATGCTTCGCCCGGGCACTGGTCCCTGCAGCTATTTCATAGCTGTTGGGACCAGTGCCCGGTGCGATTGCCCGCGGCCCTAAATAGTCTTCAAATCAAGCACCTAAGACAGTTAGAATTTGATGCAGTATAGTTTTATTCGCTTTGTAGCCAATGAAATGCAAGTCGTACACACAAGAACAGGGCCGTCACGCAACACAACTAACTTCATCCTCCTATGCCATGCCTTATATATTGTTGGACTGTAAAATACAGTATATATAGTAGGTACTACTTCGTTGTGGCCGATCACGCGTGAATCACGCGCCTTTTTAGTGGAGGATCAATTGTGTTTTCATGAGAAGCGGCAATCTGCTGTAGCGGAAATAATGAAAGAAATGGCAAACAAACACTGCATGTCTCCAAAATCAGGCAGGTTTCCAGGATGCCAAGTCGCCTACTCGTTTTAATGTTGCCGATGAGAACCAGTGTCAAAAAGGAAGAAAGGAAGAAAAAAAAAACAATCGATCACGGACTTCATGATCGATTACCATGGCAACGAACGAAGCTTCGATTTTTTTTTTGGGTCAGCCCTAGTTCTTAATAGCTCTCCTCTCACACACATAGTTCACAGTTTTCAGTTCACAGAATTGTTGTCCTAAAAACACAGCATTCTTTATTTCGTTGAGTAAAAATCCTCTCTGAATTATGCAACTGATTAGAATCATTTAGGTGGACGCGCCGCTGCACGACGTCACAGTGCGTTTCAAAATTAATTCAAAACCTCTGGTCCGCTTCAGCACTGAGCTGAGGACAGCGACACAAGAGCCACAACTAGGCAACAGAGCCGCTGTCCTCAGCGCGCAGGGTGGGGGTGGGGGGTAGATCCAGTGGTTTAGTCTGCATGATACGCCAGTATACGCCCTATACTCGCTAGATTTCGTTTGTTTTTACCTGTTTCCATTGTCAATCCCAAGCAAATATTTATAGCAGCAAAAGGAAATGCGCAACAGTAAACCCACATTAGGTTCTCAAATCAGCTGCCACTCTGCAGGGACGGCACATGTCATAAGCTGTTGGAGACAAACATGTACAGTTGGTGCCGCGGCCCGGCGGAGCATTAATGCTCATTTGCTCATTTATTTGCTCAAACTTGGAGCCATATGTGATCATAATGATGATAAGAAAAGAAAACACATTAACTAAAGGTACAACCTAAACTGAGATTCGAACCCGTACAAGCGGACGTCTCTGGTTACTGAGGGAGCTGTTCTACCAGGGGACCTATCAGTCATAGAGCTCTCATGTGTCTTATTGATCACCGACCCGCTGGCCCAGCTGACACACATCAGCGTCTGGACGGTGCTGCTGTCGTGTCTTCAACCTAAAAACTGATCTTTATACATTTTTTCGTTGAGTAAAAATCCTCTCTGAATTATGGAACTGATAAGAATCATTTCCTAAATGCTTGTATGGACGTTGAAACTTCTGTAGGCTGTGCGTAATTGTTTCTGCCTCCGCTTAGCTGTGGCTGCAGCGAGCGAGGAAAATCACAACCTCAGACGTCTTTAGGGTATCAGATATTATTATAGGCTATTCTTATATTTAAGCAACATCCAGTCAGGCCGTGATATAGGCTCACGGGGGCGGACTGGGACAATAATTCAGGTCTGCAATTTTACCAGTAAACAAATGTTCCTTAAAAAACAACTAATGTCCATATTTTAGCTCTACTGTAAAACAAAGTAAGCACAAGTGATTATCCAAGGTCACCCAGATAATTGAGATGTCCCACCGCTGTGAAACAATCAGTCTGAATCAATCTGATACGGTTTAGCAGTCCCCCTCTCCATTCACTCTACCTGTAGCCTAAAACAGCGCCACTCTCCATTGCAGCTACATTGTGGTCAAATGTGGAATTGTCCCAAAATCCTTTGACCTGCAATTCAGTACTATGCTTCCACCTAGTGGCTACATTTGTCACTTACATTTCACGCGTTGCGTGAATCTCGCTCCCCGCGAGTGAAATGGCCACTTTTAAGTAGTACCTACTGTAGGCACAGTTAAATACAGTTTATCATCATAGTGGCAGGAAAGATCATTTCATCTGTAGCTATGTATCAAATAGGTATTGTGTTAGTCAAGAACAAGTTACAAAAAAAAAGAAAAAAAAAGTTGTGCAATAAATGTGATGTGCGCTAGATGAAATGAATGTCCTGAGAAAAGATGGCCCATCCGATTTTGTACTGGCCCACCCAAAATTAAACTTATGCCTACGCCACAGAGATGGGACCAAGTCATACATGTGCAAGTCTCAAGTAAAGCCTGCCACACACATAAAGATAATCGGGCTGATTTTGCCCCGATTTTCCCCCTTCCGACCACGGACAGACACCGCCCGATTATCTTAAGGTCTTAAGATTATCTTATAAGATTCTCTTGTAGTGTGTGGTGTGTTAAGAGTCAATATTCCCCCGACAATCGGCTCGGAAAACGTTCGGCGCCGATAATCGTAAGTATTAAACATGTTCAATATTTACGATTATCGGGGCCGACTTCCAAAACCCCTCATGAGTGAAAAAATACCAAGGACGTGCACGTCGCCCGGATCGGCGTCATCGATCTGAACCCGAGCGGTGTTTTGTTATTGGACTTCTGTGCTAGCCACAGTTTGTCCATAACGAACACCATGTTCAGGCATAAGGGTGTCCATCAGTGCACGTGGCACCAGGACACCCTAGGCCGGAGGTCAATGATCGACTTTGTAGTCGTGTCATCTGATCTCCGGCCGTATGTCTTGGACACTCGGGTGAAGAGAGGGGCTGAGCTGTCAACTGATCACCACCTGGTGGTGAGTTGGATCCGCTGGCAGGGGAGGAAGCTGGTCAGACTTGGCAGACCCAAGCGTATCGTGAGGGTCTGCTGGGAACGTCTGGCAGAATCCCCTGTCAGGGAGGTCTTCAACTCCCACCTCTGGGAGAGCTTTGACCAGATTCCGAGGGAAGCCGGAGACATTGAGTCTGAATGGACCATGTTCTCCACTTCCATTGTTGACGCGGCCGTCCGGAGCTGTGGCCGTAAGGTCTCCGGCGCTTGTCGCGGCGGTAATCTCCGAACCCGGTGGTGGACCCCGGAAGTAAGGGATGCTGTCAAGCTGAAGAAGGAGTCCTACCGAGCCTGGCTAGCTCGGGGGACTCCCGAGGCAGCTGACGGGTACCGGCAGGCCAAGCGGACGGCAGCCCGGGCGGTCACGGAAGCAAAAACTCGGGTCTGGGAAAAGTTCGGGGAGGCCATGGAGGAGGACTACCGGTCGGCCTCGAGGAAATTCTGGCAAACCATCCGACGCCTCAGGAGGGGGAAGCAGTGCTCCGCCAACACTGTTTACAGTGGAGGAGGGGAGCTGTTGACCTCGACTGGGGATATCGTCGGACGGTGCAAGGAATACTTCGAGGATCTCCTCAATCCTACTGACACGCCTTCCGTCGAGGAAGCAGAGGCTGAGGACCCAGAGGTTGATTCATTCATCACCCAAGCTGAAGTCACTGAGGTAGTCCGGAAGCTCCTCAGTGGCAAGGCACCGGGGGTGGATGAGATCCGCCCTGAGTACCTCAAGTCTCTGGATGTTGCAGGGCTGTCGTGGCTGACACGCCTCTGCAGCATCGCGTGGCAGTCGGGGACAGTGCCTCTGGACTGGCAGACCGGGGTGGTGGTCCCTCTCTTCAAAAAGGGGGACCGGAGGGTGTGTTCCAACTACCGGGGGATCACACTCCTCAGCCTCCCGGGGAAAGTCTATTCCAGGGTGCTGGAGAGGAGAATTCGGCCGATAGTCGAACCTCGGATTCAGGAGGAACAATGCGGTTTTCGTCCTGGCCGTGGAACACTGGACCAGCTCTACACCCTCCGCAGGGTGCTCGAGGGTGCATGGGAGTTTGCCCAACCAGTCCACATGTGTTTTGTGGACTTGGAGAAGGCTTTTTCGACCGTGTCCCACATGGCATCCTGTGGGAGGTGCTCCGAGAGTATGGGGTCGGAGGCCCTCTGCTGAGGGCTGTACGGTCCCTGTATGACCGGAGCAGGAGCTTGGTTCGCATTGCCGGCAGTAAGTCAGACCTGTTCCCGGTGCGTGTTGGACTCCGGCAGGGCTGCCCTTTGTCACCGGTTCTGTTCATTATTTTTATGGACAGAATTTCTAGGCGCAGCCAAGTGCCGGAGGGGGTACGGTTCGGGAGCCACTTGATTTCATCTCTGCTTTTTGCGGATGATGTGGTCTTGTTGGCTCCCTCGAGCCAGGATCTTCAGCATGCACTGGGGCGGTTTGCAGCCGAGTGTGAAGCAGCTGGGATGAGAATCAGCACCTCTAAGTCCGAGGCCATGGTTCTCGACCGGAAAAAGGTGGCTTGCACCCTCCAGGTCGGGGGAGAGTTCCTGCCTCAGGTGGAGGAGTTCAAGTATCTCGGGGTCTTGTTCACGAGTGAGGGGAGAACGGAGCGCGAGATCGACAGGCGGATTGGTGCGGCGGCCGCAGTAATGCGGTCATTGTATCGGTCCGTCGTGGTGAAGAAGGAGCTGAGCCGAAAGGCAAAGCTCTCGATTTACCGGTCGATCTACGTTCCCACCCTCACCTATGGTCATGAACTCTGGGTCATGACCGAAAGAACGGGATCCCGGATACAAGCGGCCGAAATGAGTTTCCTCCGCAGGGTGGCGGGGCGCTCCCTTAGAGATAGGGTGAGGAGCTCTGTCACCCGGGAGGAGCTCGGAGTAGAGCCGCTGCTCCTCCACATCGAGAGGAGCCAGCTGAGGTGGCTCGGGCACCTGTATAGGATGCCCCCTGGACGCCTGCCTCGTGAGGTGTTCCGGGCATGTCCCACCGGGAAGAGGCCCCGAGGAAGACCCAGGACACGCTGGAGTGACTACGTCACTCGGCTGGCCTGGGAACGCCTTGGGGTCCCCCCGGAAGAGCTGGAGGAAGTGTCCGGGGAGAGGGAAGTCTGGGGATCCCTGCTCCGACTGCTGCCCCCGCGACCCGACTCCGGATAAGCGGATGAAAATGGATGGATGGATGGATGGGGCCGACTTCGGTGGCCGTTTCAATCAAAAGTCATCCTGTGTGTGGAGAGCCGGTGTTGTGCGGAGAAGCGCCTGCTTGCCGAGTTCTGCATGTTGCTCGCGTCAACAAGCCACTTCTCCACACAACACCGGCAACCTCACAGAGAGCCACAGTGCAGCCCTGGCATTACATGAGGTTCACACAGACATTCACGCACACGGGAGGTTTCCTGATAGCCGATAGCAAAGACAGTAGCGCTCGTAGCCGGCAACAGCCGGCAATACAGCAGCCATGTTTAAACGATCATGTGACCGCCGCTCACAGCCCGTCATGTGACAGCGCACGGCTCCCTATTGGACAGCCGCTTGACTGCTCGGTGTCCGGAGCCACAGACACACAGACACACACCGATGGGATCGTTGTAAAGGCTGAAGTGTCCCGCTTTCATTTAAAAAAAAAATTACGTCGCTCTCATTGTCCATTCCGGAAATAGACCCGAAAGAGTAGCTACAACGACACCCCTGGTATCGCTGCTGATGCCGGATTGTTTTCTGACCAGAGGGTCAAGATTCTGAAAAATCTTAATGTGTGTGGTGAGCTGTGTTTGGAATATCGCAGCACACCACACACAATACGATCAAAACTGTTCAATCACAGATTTTTAATCTTAATGTGTGGGGTCTCTCACAGATAATAAATCGGTTAAGTAAGTCCCAAGTCATTTTTCTTTGGGCAAGTCAAGTCAAGTCAAGTCAAGTCGGGGAGCATACATCAGTCCGACTGCCCATAAATCGGACGGCTCATTTCTCCGACTACCTATTCTACAGTGTTAAGGTTAGGTTTAGGGTAAGGTTAAGGGTTAGGGCTACTTAAGTCGGAGAAGTGGGAGGTCGGACTAATGGACGCAAAAATAAAGAAATATATGGTCGGAGAAATGGGTAGTCGGACGGACGTCATGCGTCCAGTCAAGTCACAGGTTATGTCAAGTCAAGTCCAAGTCAAGTCATCTTATTATTGCAATTTCACCCACAGAATCTGATCTAAATAAAGTGTAGAGAATAGAATAGAATAGAAAATCTATTATATTCTATCATGACAACACCATTCTCAGTCTGCACTCATACCAAGTAGTTATGGATATTAATTTGATATTTTATATTCAAAAGTCAAAGAATGTGTAACATTGAAACATCCCTGGATGCTTTGAGTGACAGGCAAACAGCCAATCAGCTAACAGCTGTAGTTGGGTTGCTGCACCATCTACAGCAGTGAGAACTTGAGGCTGAAGGAGAGGAGATTTTTTTTAAAAAGGACACGTTAGCTCCTCGCTATGGTAACGCTGGTAACAGATGACTGTTACTGTATGTCTATAGTTACTGTGTGCTGGCCCCGACTCTGAACAGCGGAGGCGACGCAGCGTTAATGAAGCAGCGTCAGGCCGCTCACCGTCACTGAAACTCCGGATGAAGTCCCGAGTCTTTAACCTCCAAGTCCGAGTCAAGTCGCAAGTCTTTTATTTTTTGTCAAGTCAAGTCACATCAAAATAGCGACTCGAGTCCAAGTCTCTGCCACTGACACAAACTACAGTTTGACTTGTCAGTGTTTCCAGTAGGATGTAGTTAACGGGTAGTGCATGCTCCACAAAATAACACAAACAGGAAAGCCAGTGGCAAAAAAGAAAAAGAAAGAAAGAGGCAAACACATAAGCCGCAATTCTCCACTCTCAAGCCTCTCCAAACTGACCCAGAGCCGGTCCAGTCCAAAATCGGAATTCTGGATGGTTGGATTTAGCCCTGGTCGGAATACAGGGATTATTTTGGTCAGAGCAGTCGGCCCAATGGGTCTAGAAAAGTCGGATTAATGGGTAGTCGGAGAGGGGTCCATGGCACTGGTCCGACCTCCCATTAGTCCGACCTCCCATTAGTTCGACCTCCCATTGGTTCGAACTCCCATTGGTCCGACAATCGGAGTAATGAGAGTTCGAACTAATGGGAGGTCCTCATTAGATCGAACCGGACTAGTTATTAGTCAAACTCTCCATTCTTACCGTTCACTATGCATTTATATAATTATTCATATAGGCTCCACCTGTCAATAAGACACACGTGGAAGAAGAGGTGCAGTTTATTGTGTTTCACCAACGAGGAGCTGTCATTACGCACGACTTTTACACACTGCTGCGCGCTCATTAGTGTCCGTAATTAAACCTTGACACTCATATCAAATCAAACTTACATTACAGACAGGTGGATTGGGTTCTCTGTCTCTCTCTCCCACTCCGAACAGACAGACGGACGCAATCAGAAAGGAAACAGAGGCTGCGCATTGATCCTTTTTTCATTTCTGGGATCAAACGGATCATGTGCATAATTAACTGCAAAACAAGCACTTCATATTAATAACATATAACGCTCATTATGCTTCCAGCCTGTCTAGCCTCTACCTGGTGTTTTTACTAAACTTAACCAACTCCTTTCTTCATTGCCTGAACCTAACCAAAGCCAAATTTACTTTTTTTTCCCTCTCTCTCTCAGTCTGCTGTCAGCAGCAGCGGCAGCTGCAGCAGGCTCGCGCCCGTGAAGTGAGCTCAAGCCGGACAGGTTCAGCCACGCTCGAGCGGAGGGGGGGAGAGAAAAAAAAGTGTATTTCTTTTACTCTGTACTCTGAGAGGGGGGGCTTTGATTATCAGTTTACACATCTTGATCAGCATTTATGATGGTTGTGCGCGATCTGACATGATCTGGCTGGCTCTCTGACTGAATATGGTGATATTCTGGGCCGCGCGTGTATGTGTGTGATGTGCGTAGAGAGAGAGAGAGAGAGAGAGAGAGAGAGAGAAAGCTGCATGCTCCTATCAATGGAAGAGCTTGTCACAAAGTAGCGATGACAGTTCGAACTAACGGGACCACCCATTGGTTCGACCTCCTATTGGTCCGACTTGTGGTTGATTTTGTCGGAGTAACGGGAAGTCGAACCAATGGGAGGTCGGACCAGTGGGTATTTTGTCGGAGTAACGGGAGGTCGAACCAATGGGAGGTCAGACCAATGGGCAGTTCCCGTCGGAGAGCTGGGCCGTCGGACTGATGTATGCTCCCCTAAAAAAGTTATGCTGTGCTCATTTTGTATTACTGACGTCGACCTTTTGTTTCTGAATAGGCCTGAATGTCAGAAACATTTTTCAGACTGCTTAGTCCAAGTTTCTGACATTCAGGCCCAAGTAACCCATATAAAAAATACCTTGAGATGTCTGATTTGCCGAGGTAAGTGACTTATGTATTAATTGCCAACCAGCAAAGACACAGTACATAGCAAACACACCGAAAAATAAAAAATGACTTCAAACTGTAGTGCACATCCTAGACTGAGAAAATTTGAATTGTTTGTTTGTTGCTTAATTACCGGTTAATAAGTGCAAACAAGTTCCTCAGTTTGTAGGCTGGTAGATGGGACAGATATTACACACTAAAACCTGTTTGAGAACACATTAACAAAACAACACTTATGTGAAATTGTCCTAACAACCCAATTAATTCCTGTATCTTGCGGATGTGATGGACAATCCTGTAGTTGCCCCATGCTGCCGGAGCTTCGTCCAGTGCCGGGCATGTGTCACACAGTGGGTGGCGAATTCCACCAACTGCCCAAAATGCCGTGATGACACATTTGGGGGAAGGACATTCGAAGTTATTGGGATGGAGGATGTGGTTGGACCACTGCGTCCATTAGCCAGAAATTAATTGTGTATAAAAGGAGGAAAAAAATGATTTGTTCTTTTGTGTTCTGATATTTTGTTCATGATATTAATTTTGTGTTATTTATTCAATTTGTTTAACTCATTCCCTACAATTGTGTTATGTGTAATTGATCATTGTTTGGTGTGACGGAGCGCCTTTGAACGCCCCGTCATTCCCTGACCGGCGCGCTCTCTCTCCCAGAGAGTGCCGGTGTCGGGGGCGCGCGCTGCGCCCTCGTTGTTCCGGCGGAGCCAAGCTCCTTATAAACTGTTCCCCGCCGGCCGCATCTCGCGGTCCAGCGGTGGCATAAACTTTTCCCGTGCCCTGAACTCTGTTCTCCCCACTGTGGGTCGTCGAGGGTGCACACTCGGCGCCTACATGACACATACACATACACACACACCTACACACACGCTCACCTGCTGTTGCTGCAGAGGTCTCACTCGGGTTCACTGGCCGAACCGAGGCAGTTCCGGTCCACGTAATAAGTAGCGCACTGTGGCGCGCTACCTTGGGTCAGGTGACCACGGACTAACCCATATGTGGTGAATTGTTATAAAGTATGGTTAATTTATGTGTTCTGGGGGAAAAGTGGCGCAGCCATATGGGGGGTTGTTAGTGCCACAGTACTGGGGTTAGATTTACAGGGGTTCTGTAAGTTTTGTGTATTTTTCCCAGTTCATGTTTCTTAACCCCTGTGTTTTGTTAAATGGTTTGCCCGGGGGAGGGGCCAAGGGGGTATTTAAAGAGGGCTCAGCTCACTTGAAGGTGTGTTCGGCTGAGGAGCATACAGATTTGCTGCCTGATTCTAGTACATCTCTTTTGCCTCCATTTTGTTGTATATATTCCTGCTGGGTTTTTTTTACGTTGCCACCTGTGAGTATTTTGGGTCTTTTTTTTGGTGTAATAAAAAAGCAAATCACCCAACAAAAGTTTGCCGACTGGGCCATCATCTTTCCATCCATCAATACAAAGTATCGAACCCCGACATTTGGTGTCAGGAGTGGGATGGCCAGTCGACGAGGGCGCCTCCGGTAGCACCTGTTCCTGCACCTATCCCAGAGATCGGGTCCCTGTCACCATCTGAGAGGTCGCTGATGAGCCTGAGAATGGACTTACCGACACCCGCCGCACCGCGCCGCAGTTCACCCTTAAGGGCGCCAAGGTTTGGGGTGAGCAGTGGGTCAGAACCTCCGAGGCCGGAGGGCAGACCCTGTGGCGACCCCAAGATTCCCCAGTACCTGGCTGGGGAGGACATTGAAAATTACCTGCTTCGCTTCGAGCGGATTGCCAGAACGTGGGGTTGGCCAGATGGTGAGTGGGCATGTCGCCTGGTGCCGCTACTCACTGGGAAGGCGCTAGAGGCATACACCGCTATGGACGAGGAGAGGGCTCATTCGTACCCGGACCTGAAGGCGGCACTCCTGACCAAGTTTGACGTCTCACCGGAGACGTATCGTCAGCAGTTCCGGGCCATGGCAATTCCACCGGGAGAGAACCCAACAGAGACTTACCACCGCTTAAAGGGTCTCTACCGTCGGTGGATTCGGCCAGAGCAGCATACCAAGGAGCAGATCGGTGAGCAGGTCATTTTGGAGCAGCTGCTGCGAGTCTTCCCAGCAGACATCCGCACCTGGGTGAAGGAGCACGAGCCGACGGACGGGCTAGCTGCAGGCAAGCTCGCACTGCAGTACCTCAACGCACGGAGGGGAGGCCCGCCTGCCTACCACGGTGGTCCCAGTCGTCAGGTGCCGTCGCAGCCCAGACCAGCAGCCAGAGCCAGCCAGCATCTGCCTGGAGACGCCCGGCCTGCACCTCGCCAGCGCAGCCCCGGTAAGGAGTTCATCTGTTTTTACTGCCAGCAAGCAGGGCACAAGGCTTCGTTGTGCCCCATCAGAAAAGCTAAGCTTAGCGGGGCATGTTACACTCCTCGGGTTGAGGTTGCAAGTACTGGGGGAGGGCAACAGCGCTTTAAGGATGTTACCATTAATGGTGAAGCTGTGACTGCTCTGGTTGACTCGGGGAGCTTCCTGACGCTGGTCCGAAGGAAGTTGGTGCCAACGGGCATGGTGGATTATAGCAGAAGGGAAGACATTTTGTGTGTGCACGGGGACAGCCATTCCTACCCCACAGCTGAGGTGACGGTGGTGGTGGATGAGCAACCGTACCTGCTGACTGTTGGGGTAGTGGAAAGGTTACCGGTGGCTGCTATCCTGGGGTGGGACTTACCTGTGCTGCTGGACGTGCTGCTGGAGGCCGGCCCCAAAGACAGTGACCTGGGGAAGGGCTTGTCCGGTCATGTGATCACCCGCGCCCAGGCCAGGGCGGGGGTGACGGCCGACCCAGGGCCGGAAAAGGGGCCCGATCCAGAACTATTCTCAACCCTGGACAGCAGTTTGTTTGAGGGGGCCGTGAAGGGGCCCAGGAAGTCTCGCCGCCAGCGGCGGTTTGAAAAGGGGCTGAAGTCCCGGGAGCCGGACTGTGCAAAGGGCATATGGGAGGTGCCAGAGGACATTGGGGCCCTGCAAAAGGGGGATGGGACTCTGAAGCCCTTGTTCGCCAAGGTGGTTGGGGGGCTGGATATGTCAAAAGGGGAGAAAGAATGTTTTGTTGTTGACAGTGATGTTTTGTATGCAGTGGCGGATGGTGTCAAACGCCTTGTGGTTCCTTTGTCATGTCGGCCGATGATAATGCACCTGGCACACACCTTGCCTTGGGCAGGTCATCTTGGCCGCAACAAAACATATTTGCGCATATCCTCCAGGTTCTATTGGCCTTCCATGTATGTTGATGTGCAAACCTTCTGCAAAACCTGTCCCACCTGTCAGAAAACTTGCTATGTCCGCCAGTCCGACCGAGCCTACCTACAACCCCTGCCCGTGATCTCCACTCCGTTTAGGCGTGTGGCCATGGACATTGTGGGCCCATTGGTGAAGAGCAGTGGGGGGCACCAGTACATCCTGGTGCTCTGTGACTACGCCACACGGTTCCCGGAGGCTTTCCCCCTGCGCACGGTCACTGCTCCTGCTGTTCTGCGTTGTCTTGTCCAGTTGTTTTCCAGGGTTGGTGTACCGGACGAGATCATCACAGACCAGGGGACCAACTTCACCTCCAGACTCCTGCAGCTCTTCCACCGGCAGCTGGGGATTTCGGCGATCAAGCCCACCCCGTACCATCCTCAGACGGACAGCCTGGTCGAGCGCTTCAATCAGACCCTGAAGAAGATGCTGCAGAAGTTTGTGGATGACACCGGGAGAAACTGGGACCAGTGGCTGCCCTACCTGCTTTTCGCCTACCGGGAGGTTCCCCAAGCGTCCACAGGGTTTTCCCCGTTTGAGCTCCTGTATGGCTGGGAGGTACAGGGGCCATTGGATCTGCTGCGGAAGACCTGGGAGGCTCCCACAACTGGCACCAGCGACCAGGGTGTGGTCCAGTTCGTGCTGGAGATGAGGGACCGGTTGGCGGCGTACAGAGAAGAGGCAGAGGTCAACCTTCGTGAAGCCCAGCAGACCCAGAAGGCGTGGTACGACCGACAGGCCAGGCACAGGGAGTTCCAGCCCGGCCAGAAGGTCCTACTCCTCCTGCCATCCTCCAACAGCAAGCTGCTGGCCAAATGGCAGGGCCCGTACACCGTCCTCAGGAAGATGGGCCCGGTGACGTACGAGATCCACCACCCGGACAAGAAAAGGGCGAAGCAGGTTTACCACGTCAACCTGCTGAAGGAGTGGAAGGAGGCTCCGGTTCGGGTTCCTGTGGCGTCCCTGCTGGTGACGGCAGTGGACAGCGAGGGGGAGGAGGAGTCTACCCTCGCCGACCTCCGCCAGTCTGCGGAGCCTGCTCTCGGGCACCTCTCTGCCACCAAGTCCAGCCAGCTGTGCCAGGTGTTCCAGGGGGTCGCCAAGCTCTTCGCGGCCAACCCGGGGAAGACTGCCCTCGTGGAGCATGTGGTCCGGCTGAAAGACAAGGGGCCGGTTCGTCAGAGGGCCTACCGGGTGCCCCAGCATCTTGTGGCCAAACTTCAGAAGGAGGTGGAGGAGATGCAGCGCTTGGGGGTGATCGAGCCATCGCAGTCTGAGTGGTGTAGCCCGGTGGTCATTGTGGGGAAGAAGGACGGTTCCCTGCGCATCTGCATCGACTTCCGGAAGGTCAACGCCATGTCAGAGTTTGACGCCTACCCGATGAGGATTGGTCGGGCTAGGTTCATCACCACCCTGGACCTCTGTAAAGGGTACTGGCAGGTACCCCTGGAAGCGTCCAGTCGTCCCTGCACAGCGTTCCAGACACCTGCCGGCCTCTTCCAGTTCACGGTGATGCCCTTCGGCCTACATGGAGCACCGGCAACTTTCCAGAGGCTGATGGACCGTGTCCTGCGGGGGTGTGAGGACTGCAGTGCTGCCTACCTCGATGACGTGGTCATTTTCAGTGCCACCTGGGAGCAGCACCTGCGTGATCTGGAGCGGGTCCTGGGCCAGATCCAGCAGGCAGGCCTGACGCTGAATCCAGCCAAGTGTCAATGGGCCAGGGAGGAGGCGAAGTACTTGGGGTACCGGCTTGGACGAGGGGAGGTCCGACCACAGGTGGACAAGGTCGAGGCCGTCCGTAGCTGCCCACGCCCTCGCACGAAGAAGGAGGTGAGGTCCTTCTTGGGCTTGGCCGGCTGGTACAGGAGGTTCGTCCCACAGTTCGCCACCATCGCAGCACCTCTGACAGCACTGACGGCGAAGGACCAGAGGAACCCGGTCATCTGGAACGAGGACTGCGAGGCAGCGTTCCAAGCTCTCAAGGCCTGTTTGTGCTCTTCGCCAGTTCTGAGGAGCCCGGACTTCAGCCAGCGGTTCCTGGTTCAGACCGATGCCTCAGCGGTGGGACTGGGGGCAGTCCTGGCCCAAGGTGAGCCGGGTGACGAGCGACCGGTGCTGTACTTGAGCCGGAAGCTGCTGCCACGGGAGACCAGGTACTCTACTGTGGAGAAGGAGGGCCTCGCCATCAAATGGGCCCTGGAGAGTTTGAGGTACTACCTGCTGGGAAGGGAGTTTGACTTAGAGACTGATCACAGAGCTCTGACCTGGATTAACTCCATGAAAGACCACAACAGTCGTCTCCCCCGCTGGTACCTCTCTCTCCAGCCATTCCAGTTCCAGATCCGACATCGAGCTGGCAAGACCAACGTTGTGGCAGATTATCTCTCCAGGTTGCCGCACATCGTCAACCTCGGGGAGGAGGGGGATAATGTGACGGAGCGCCTTTGAACGCCCCGTCATTCCCTGACCGGCGCGCTCTCTCTCCCAGAGAGTGCCGGTGTCGGGGGCGCGCGCTGCGCCCTCGTTGTTCCGGCGGAGCCAAGCTCCTTATAAACTGTTCCCCGCCGGCCGCATCTCGCGGTCCAGCGGTGGCATAAACTTTTCCCGTGCCCTGAACTCTGTTCTCCCCACTGTGGGTCGTCGAGGGTGCACACTCGGCGCCTACATGACACATACACATACACACACACCTACACACACGCTCACCTGCTGTTGCTGCAGAGGTCTCACTCGGGTTCACTGGCCGAACCGAGGCAGTTCCGGTCCACGTAATAAGTAGCGCACTGTGGCGCGCTACCTTGGGTCAGGTGACCACGGACTAACCCATATGTGGTGAATTGTTATAAAGTATGGTTAATTTATGTGTTCTGGGGGAAAAGTGGCGCAGCCATATGGGGGGTTGTTAGTGCCACAGTACTGGGGTTAGATTTACAGGGGTTCTGTAAGTTTTGTGTATTTTTCCCAGTTTATGTTTCTTAACCCCTGTGTTTTGTTAAATGGTTTGCCCGGGGGAGGGGCCAAGGGGGTATTTAAAGAGGGCTCAGCTCACTTGAAGGTGTGTTCGGCTGAGGAGCATACAGATTTGCTGCCTGATTCTAGTACATCTCTTTTGCCTCCATTTTGTTGTATATATTCCTGCTGGGTTTTTTTTTACGTTGCCACCTGTGAGTATTTTGGGTCTTTTTTTTGGTGTAATAAAAAAGCAAATCACCCAACAAAAGTTTGCCGACTGGGCCATCATCTTTCCATCCATCAATACAAAGTATCGAACCCCGACATTTGGTTATATGTCATTGCTATTGTGTTTGTGTTCATAAATAAATAAATATATATATATATGTGTAATACTGTCAATAGGTGATTGTATGTAAATATAATTATGAACTCCATTCATGAAACTGAAGTGGGGACAGGTACTGCTTTCTCACGTTGAGTATGGATTAATATGTAATGAATGATCCCAATGTACTTGTCATTCTATCTTTTAGGGGGCAAGGAACCTAAACCCTGTTCCTTATCATGCTGACTATGTGGGCCACAAAGTCCACATAGATCAAAATGAGAAGTTGGTCATGTTTGGGGTGACCCATGCGCTGGCCATTGATGGCTTCTCCAGCAAGGTGGTGGGAAAAGCCACAATGCCTGTGAAAAACAACCTCACTATTTACAGTGACGTTTACAGGTAACTTTAAAAAAATCTCCTCGGGATCCATGGTATGGCTAAAGAATGGGAAATGAGAAAGTGTTACATTGCATCCACACATTAACTTTACAGAAAACATTACCTCAGCAGCAATTCAAAAAGTCAGTGCACCACTACAGACAGCTGCAGATGACACAATTAGCCTCAACCCTCTGTTATCTACCCTGGTTAAAAGATCCACGCTTCGTTCTGATGTCCAGAACCACTTTATTCTTTGCACAAGGTTATGGAACACTGTGAGAACTGCCGCAAAGTAAAACACATTTTACAGATTAGTTCCTTATACATGGGTACAAAAGTTTCAATATTCCGAATAATTACAGTGTACGCCTGCTGAGCCAGTAGTAGTCCCTTTCGTCTCTTTTCCTCTCCTTTCCTCTCTCCCTCTTGCCCACTTCTCCCTCACAGCTTGACTCTGACAGGAAATAACCTTTTTAACAATTTCAACTTAAAAGTACATTGTGTAACTTCTCCTGTTATCTATTCACGAAAATCGATTATTTGTTCAAATGTCTGTTTTTCATTAATCAGTAATCCCCCCCATCAACAAAGTGAAGTGTTCCTTTCAGCTCTGAATTAGCCGTTCATATCATTCATATCTACATGGAGCGGGTAAGCTCGGTGCTGGCTGCCATGTGGTTTCTCCATGTTTTTACGTTCAGTGGCAGCGTGATGGTAGGAAACCACGGAAACTCAGCAGAGACACCGGAGCTGTCGGCTCAGGTGGAGGTGGCGTCTGTGAAAAGTCGGAAAAACGTCCGTCAGTAACAAACCAGATGTCATTTTAGTCACAGAAGTCCAGAGAAAGCCGGTAAAACGTGGGTCAGGTAAACAATACCACATCGCCATGACAACATATTGTCACGTGTATTGTTTTGCCTCGTGCTGACGGACCACTTGTTTACATAGAGGCTTGTTTAAGCCGTTACCTGCAGTGGCTGTTGTCCACCTGCCATCTAACCGATTTCACGTGAATGCAGCATGAAAAATACCACTGAGTTTTCATTTCATTTCATTTATTTAGATCTCCATTAGCTTTGGCAAAAGCCATCGCTATTCTTCCTGGAGTCTACTTTCACAGATGAACTGTCCATTGCAGTCGATAAATACAAAAACACATCACACCATAAACACAATAACAACATCCATAACCACAACAACTCACAACGATCTACAAGACAAAACGAGACAAAACAACAAAACATAAACAATACAAACAACATTACTGGACCTTATTCATTTCCACAGTGTAGCTATTAACCATATAGTTGTGAAATAATCAGCTCTTTAAATCTGTATTTGTTATGTTCTTGGATAATATGTCCTGGTAGAGCATTCCATACAAGGGAGTAGGTTTGATTTTGACATTGGTGGGGACACAAAAGTGCTCCGAGGCATCGCTCCTGAAAGTTGATGTTTTTTGCATTTGCAATCATGTTATGTAACTAATGAGCAACTAATGAAAGACAAGAAGGCAACTTAGAAGAGTTCTCAGTTGCTCTGGCTGAAGTGCAACTGTGCATCATCATGACTAACACATCCATCGTTATTTAACCTCACCTGTGAATTTCCAGCCTCTCCTCCATCTCCTCCTTCTCTACCTCATCCAGCTTCTCCTTCTCTACCTCTTCCTGCCTCTCCTCCTTCTGTTCTAGCCTCTCCTCCTCTACCTCTTCTGGTCTCTCCTTCTCCATCTCCTCCTTCTCTACCTCATCCAGCTTCTCCTTCTCTACCTCTTCCAGCCTCTCCTCCTTCTGTTCTAGCCTCTCCTCCTCTACCTCTTCTGGTCTCTCCTTCTCCATCTCCTCCTTCTCTACCTCATCCAGCTTCTCCTTCTCTACCTCTTCCTGCCTCTCCTTCATCTGTTCTAGCCTCTCCTCCTCTACCTCCTCTGGTCTCTCCTTCTCCATCTACTCCAGCCTCTCTACTGTCTGTCACCTGACAAAAATATGTTGATGCATGACATATGAACAGATACATTAGGGATAGCCTACAATGATCATACAGCTTGATGGATTACAGTTATAGTTACAGATAGAGTTATTGCCTGAGGAAAAAAGGCTTTTACTTTCACACATATGTGTAATTTATTCCCCCAAAATATGGATGTATAAAATCACATGAGCATCTGGAATCTGAGGTTTTTTTGTAGGCCTATTTTCCCGACCAGTGTTCTTTATTTTTTGTTTTTTTTTAAACAGTTGCTCCCTTTGGATACATGGAAATAATAAGCTAGTAAAAAATAAAAATAACTTTTAAAAAGTGTAGGCTATCTGTTTGCCATTAAATATTGGCTTTTATTAATTAGGCCTATCTGTATTGTTGAGGCTCTACAGTTAGATACCCTTGAAGTAACTTACACTTTGACTTATAAAGAAGTGTCTTACGGTATGTCCTTTTTTCTTTTCTTTCCAAGCACAGACCCACAGGTAGAGCGCGCACGCACACACACGCACGCACGCACGCATGTAAACAGACAGACAGACAAACAGAGACAAACACAAATGCTCATGTAGTAGCTAAATGACACCACTGATGTTAAAATCCGTCTAGCTAACGTGACCCAGGCAGAACAGATGCCGAACATGTTGACAACTTACATCGCGGTTGCAGATTCAAGCACCGTGACCTCCTGTCCCGTCCGACCAACGAGCAGGTAACTTTTACAAGCAGACGGAGTGACAGCGGGGACAGCCAATCACATGTATGCTAGCGAGAAACGGCAGAGCCAATCGGAGACCGATATTCAGGTTAGAGGCGGGACTTCTAGCAGAGACAGACTGTTAACCCTTTGTGTGCCATAATCATTAACTAAACACTACGGACAGCGGACACAGCGGCTGAATATTGGTAGGGACGTGTCCCTAGCGTCCCTACCCAATTCTACGCCCTTGATTCCATATCACCATGGCCCTATACATTACCGTGCTTTTCATCTTGTTTGTTTTTACTTTGGGTAAGGTGAATTTACCCTCCGTAGCATGTCTTGTTTTGTAACAATGTTCATCCGAACTGAAAGACAAACGTTTATATAGAACCCTTGGCAATTTGGTCACAGACAGTCTTCTAATAACAGCTGCTACTGAGGCAGTAAATCTGTTCTTAACATTCAACCAAGCAAGACAGTTATGCATTTTATCAACATTGGTTCTGTATGGACAGCGCAACAAATATCGTGCTGCCTTGTTTTGAGCAATTTGCAGTTTCTTTATAAGTGATGAAGCAGCACACGACCAAACCTCCGAACAATAATCGAGGTGTGATAACACAAGGCTCTTAATTACACTTCCCCTTACATTTACAGGTAACAAGTCACATCTTCTTATCGCCGACAGACTCCTGCCCATTTTATTTATTACTTTCTCAATATGTTTTGCCCATTTTTGAACTGTCATTTTCTGCTGTACTTTGTAGTTTGGCCTTGGTGTCTCGCACTCTCTCTGTGTTTCCGCAGATCCACCGGAGCTCCATCTCTCTGCACCAGCCGCCACCTGCACCGCCCCCCCTCCCACCCCTTCCCCTGCTGTTAGACCGGCCTCCCCTTCCTTCCCATGGACCAGTCTGCCACCCAGTCCTCCCATCGAGCTGACCGGCTCTCCCTGCCCCCCCCCCCCCTCCCCTCACCAGAGACTGCCTTCATCAACTCCTGCTAACATTTCCATATTTCGCACATTCTGTGACAAACTGTAAACTGTTTTCTTGTCTGTAACAACATCTATTGCACGTCTGTCCGTCCTGGGTGAGGGATCCCTCCTCTGTTGCTCACCCTGAGGTTTCTCCGATTTTTTCCCTGTTAAAAGGGTTTCCATGGAGTTTTTCCTCAGTCGATGTGAGGGTCTAAGGACAGAGGATGTTGTTACGATGCCATTGAGACAAACTGTTTGTAAAAATGGGCTATACAAATAAAATTGCCTTGCCTTGCCTTGCCTTGCCATGTTAATTTACTATCGAATATTATTCCTAGAAGCTTGGTTTCGTGCACTTGTTCTACAATCACATCATTCACATATAGCTTCAGTTTTGGCTCATTTGTTAACATATTTTTTGTCCCAAACACAATGCTATTTGTTTTAGAGATATTAAGAACTAATTTGTTATCAACTATCCATTTCACCACTGCTTGAAGTTCCTGATTTAACACACTGCTAAGTTCCTCTATTGTGGTTTTAGCTATATATATTGTCGAGTCGTCTGCATACATTGAAATTTTTGCGTCTTTTAGGGTCAGTGGTAGGTCGTTGGTAAATATTGAATATAGCAAAGGACCAAGACTACTACCCTGCGGGACGCCACAATCAATCACTTTTGTCTCAGACAAACTTCCGTTAAAACAGACTGTCTGTTTCCTGTTTTTCAAGTAGCTCTCTAGCCATTGAGTTGCATTCGAGCTAAAACCATAACATTCTAATTTCTGTAACAACAAATTATGATCAATAATATCAAAAGCTGCACTGAAATCTAACAGTACTGCTCCAACTAAATGTCTATTGTTAATTTCTTGAAGCCACTCATCAGCCATTTGTGTGAGTGCTGTGGCAGTGGAGTGTTCCTCCCTGTAAGCATGTTGATAGTCAGTATTCAAATCATTAGATGCAAAATAGTGCTGTATTTGATTAAAAGCAATTTTCTCCATTACTTTACTCAGAGCAGGCAGCAAACTTATTGGTCTGCTATTTGAGGCACAGAAAGATACAATAGGATTCTTAGGTAATGGAATGATTTTTGCAGTTTTCCATGCCTGAGGAAAAATACCTTTCTTGATGCTTAAATTAAACACATGACAAATTGGTACGGAAATTAGGTTAGCTACCAGTCTGAGCAATTTCATGTCAGTATTATCTACTCCGGCTGGTTTGTCTTTACATCCAAGTAATAGTTTTTCTACCTGTTTGACTGTGACTGTTGTAAAGTCAAACTCACACTTTTTGCCTTCCATGATTTGATTTCTTATAATACAGTGGGATTGTACCTTATCAACTAGGCTCATTTCATTCCTAAGTTTATTTACTTTATTTATAAAATGATTATTGAGATGATTTGCAATATCCAAAGGCCTGGTAATGAACTGTCCCTCTGATTCCAGAAATGCAGGAGTAGATCTAGATTTCCTGCCCATTATGTTATTTAAAGTATTCCATAATTGCTTGCTGTCATGTTTTATGTTGTTAAACAGGTTATCATAATGCATTTTCTTTTTCTTTTTCTTTATATTCAACTTGGTTACATAATTTCTTAATTTGCGATAGACTTGCCAATCAGATTCATAATTAGAGCTGATTGCCATTTTCTTAGCATTATCCCTCTGTTCCATACATTCCTTTAATTCATCATCAATCCACGGTGATCTAACACTTCTGATGGATCTCTTCTTCACAGGTGCATGTTTATTAATGATTTCCTCAAAAAGTTTGTTAAAATGTTCTACCGCCTCATCAGGATTATTTTCCTCTAACACACTGTCCCAACAAATCTTTCTTACATCATCAATAAAGTGATTATCATTGAAGTGTTTATATGACCTTTTTAAAATGATTTTGGGTCCTGCTTTAGGAACCCTTGTTTTCCTCAAAATCACACCACAAAAACCACATCCTTGATAATTACTCCGGTAATTATCAAGGATGTGGCTATTGAGGTTGTCCCCCACTACAAGTACCTTGGCATCCGTGTGGATAACAGGCTGGACTGGAAAGAGAACACCTGTGCTATTTTCACAAAGGCCCAGTCCAGGCTGTTTTTCCTCAGGAAGCTAAGATCATTTGATGTTAGCAGGCCACTCTTGAATGTGTTTTTTCATAGTATTTTAGCTAGTGTGCTTTTTTATGCTGTTGTCTGCTGGGGGTGGGGGTTGAAGTCTGAGGACAGACACAGGATTAACAAAGTGATCAAAAAAGCAGGTTCTATCATTGGTTTGCCTCCTGACTCCTTGGAGGTGGTCATGGAGAAGAGGGTGGGGAGGAAACTCTGGTGCATTCTGCACAATAAGGAGATATATAAAGCACAGAGAGCTTATAGAAATGAATGTAATAGAGAGTTGTTGAACATCAAATCTAATAACCCAAAGCTCTTCTGGAAAATACTTAATGGTCCTAATAGAAATAATGAGAGTTGTCCAGTTCCACCTGAAACTTTCCATGAACACTTTAAAAGATTATCAGACTGGGATGTGCAGATTGATAAGATACCTGAAGATACATGTACTGAATGCACCCATGGTAGTAATGATTTAAACTCTAGGATCACAGAGCAAGAAATAAAAAAGGTTATTTTAAGATTAAAACCTGGAAAGGCAGCAGGGATTGACCAAATTCTAAATGAGTATATTAAAAGTACATCAGGTATTTTTATGCCATTATATGTTTCCCTATTTAATAAAATCTTTGATTCTGGCATCTTCCCGGAAGACTGGACACTTGGTTTGATTGTGCCAATCTTCAAGAGAAAGGGTGATGCTGCAGACCTGGATAACTATAGAGGCATCACACTTTTGAGCTGCCTGGGTAAATTGTTCACGAACGTACTAAATGCAAGGTTACTTAAATTTTGTGAGGATAACTCTATCCTGAGAGAAACCCAGGCAGGATTTAGAAAAAGTTATTCCACAATTGATCATATATTCCTGTTGAAACATATCATTGATTTATTTTGCTTTAAAAAGAGGCGACTATTCTGTTCCTTTATTGACTATAGCAAGGCATTTGATTCAGTTTGGAGAGATGCCCTATGGTATAAATTACTAAAAACAGGTGTTAAGGGCAAATTTTTGGATGTAGTAGTAAACATGTACAGAAATATTAAATCTTGTGTATTAGTGAATGGGATGAAATCTGAGTTCTTTGTAAGTTTAGCAGGTGTTAGGCAAGGGGAAAACCTATCACCATTGTTGTTTGCACTGTTTATTAATGACCTGGAGGATTATCTAAAAGGCAATGGCTGTCAGCTTATTAGTTTTGATGATGAAATGATTGACCATTATTTTCAACTTATAGTACTGTTGTATGCAGACGACACAATCGTCATGTCTACTTCAAAGGAGGGGCTGCAGAAAGCATTAGACTCGATGTATGGCTTTTGTGAAAAATGGAAACTGAAGATTAATAGTGAGAAGACTAAAGTTATAGTTTTTGGCCATAGAAAAGCTGATACCAGTAAATTTCAGTTTACTTGTAATGGAGAAAAGCTAGAGATTGTCTATTGTTTTGAATATCTTGGAATAACTATGAATTATAAGGGCTCATTCAAAGCCGCTATCGATAAACTGTACACAAAAGCGTCTCGTGCCATGTATGCCCTCCTTTGTAAATGTAGAAAATTTGATTTGCCCATAGATGTCACGCTAGATCTTTTTGATAAATTGGTTTCACCAGTCATGTTGTATGCGTGCGAAGTTTGGGGGTATGGAAAAATCGACTTATTAGAAAAACTGCACCTTAAATTTCTCAAATTTGTTTTAAAAGTCAAAACAACAACTTGTAATAATATGGTTTATGGAGAGCTGGGGAGGTACCCACTTTGTGTTTCAGTTAAAAAAAGAATCATTGGTTATTGGGGAAAACTAATAGAAGGTAAAGAAAGTAAACTGAGCAAAATAATGTATAACTGTCTATTTAGTCTGTATAACTCAGGTGCATTTAAGTCACCATGGATCCTGCAGGTTAAGCAGATATTGGATGAGTGTGGGTTGTCATATATTTGGCTCTCTCAAAGATGTGTTAATTCTGACTGGCTGAAGCTAACTGTCGAACAGAGACTGAAAGATCAGTTCCAGCAGACATGGAGAAGTGAACTTGGCAGTATGACATCATGTGACATCTATATTGAGTTTAAACAAGAGTTTAAGTTAGAAAAGTATCTATTGTGTTCAAACCAAAAGTACAGACAGGCTATCTGCCACTTTAGAGTAAACAACACCAGAATACCAAAAGTCATTGGAAGGTACAAAGGATTGGATAGAAGTCGGAGGTTATGTGATTTATGTAAAGACGGCCAGATTGGTGATGAGTTCCATGTTTTGTTTGAATGCAAGAACACATGTATTGTATATCTAAGAGAAAAATACCTCCCTAAATACTATGTTTGTCGCCCATCTATGTTTAAACTAATTTTGTTATTACAGTCTGATAAAAGAAAAGTTATTTATAAGCTAGGTGCTTTTCTGAAATGTGTTCTTCCTCTGTTTAAGTGATTTTGCTCTGTCCTGGTCAGAGATGTATGTACAAAGCATGTACAGCCTCCGCTGCCTCTTGCTATGTCTGATTATTTGTACTGTTTTACTGTTTGTGCTCCATACCACTTGCGTGGTCGTGAGAAAATAAATAAAGTAAAGTAAAGGACCACCCACTCTATGTTTTCTTCCATGAACTGAAGAGTTCTTTTAGCAACAGACTGGTGATGCCGAGATGTTCCTCAGAAAGATTCAGGAGGTCTTTTGTACCTGGTGCAGTGAAGTTTTTTAATGAACATTGTTGTTAATTATTGTTGTTTTCTGTTGTGTGCTATGCTGAGTAATGCATTGCATTGCATTGCACTTATTGTACTGCCTGAGTTGTCAATGCTTGTCATGTTGTAGTATTGTGTGTTGGATGTTGTGCGTACAGAGTGACAATCAATTTCCCTTCAGAGGGATTAATAAAGTAAACCAACCAACCAACCACTACTAAGTTATGATCACTGCAGCCCATTGGTATGGATATAACCTTAGTGCATAATTCAGCTGTGTTCGTGAAAATGTGATCTATGCAAGTTGAGGTTCTGGATCCATCTCTTTTAACACATACTCTAGTTGGCTCAGTTACCATTTGTGTTAGACCACATGTATCTGTAATTGAGAGAAGCCTTTTTTTCAGTGGGCAGTCTGTTGCGTTCCAGTTTATGTTGAAATCACCCAATAAATACATTTCATTAGTCAGGTCACCCACATTATCAATCATATCACATATTTTTTCCAAATATCCAACATTTGCATTGGGAGGCCTATAGCAACAACCAACTAGTAAGGGTTTTCAGTGAGGGATATGCACATCCAACCATATTGCTTCGATTTCATTTGACATTAAGTCACACCTTATTCTTACAGGTATATGATCTTGAGTGTATATAGCGACCCCCCCTCCATGTTCATTTCTATCCTTCCTATGTACACTGTATCCCTGAATACTCACTGCTGAATTATCAAATGTGGAGTCCAGGTGAGTCTCTGAGATTGCTAAAATATGTATATTTCCCTGTACAAGAATGTTGGTAATATCAATTACTTTATTTCTTAGGCTGCATATATTGATGTGAGCAACATTTAATCCCTTTTTAGGTAATTTCACTGAACACATTGTCCAAACTTCTTGAAATCCTCCATCACATTTATTAATTGAACCATCTGATAGTTGCTACCTCTACACCATTTCATTTGATCATATTTAGGCCCAAACAAAACTCTAGACACTGACAGCCACCCACATAAATAAATCACACAAACACTCAACCACATTAAACATAAAACACCCTTGCAATCCAGATAATCAGTGATCATTGTGAAAAGATAAAAAAAGAGTTGCTTGTGATCTACAACCACACCGCTAGATGGGAGGAATTCTTACACAATGTACCTTTAATATTTTGATAGTGTCTGATAGCAGATCTATGAATTTAACTGCAGAAAGTTTCATTATGAATTTATGTAAATATAATAAAAAAAAACAACTAGAAATCAAATGTGACAATATCACTGTAACTTCCTGTGTCGTCAGGGTAACCCATATCTGTATTGCGGCGACAGCTA
Source organism: Trachurus japonicus (assembly GCF_045865225.1). Lineage (NCBI taxonomy): Eukaryota > Metazoa > Chordata > Actinopteri > Carangiformes > Carangidae > Trachurus > Trachurus japonicus. Next base: position 463,791 of record NW_028220653.1, on the reverse strand, counting down.
CAGCCTCGATTATGTTGACACCTACCTGGCTATGTTGTTGTGTATTTTTTGCAGACATGCAGTCATGGAGAATGGGTTGTGGGATCAAGTCAGAGTGGACCATGGCAGGGAATCTTATCTGACCCTGTTTATGCAGGAGAGGTTGGCCAACCAGCACCACAACACTGAGAGGCCACCATACAAGCAAACACCTTCAACCCAGGTGATTAGAAAAAAATCTTGAAATGTATAGTCACTATTATTGCAGGTGTTGTTTTGTTTTCTCCTGGTGGGTTAAAAATTAAAGAGGCATTTTAAAATTTGTAAAAATGCTCTGCTATGACTATTCTTTGATTAAAATTGCTTACCTACACAAAGTTGTTTAAAATAACTCTCAAAGACACTAAAAACACATCCATTATTTCTCCCTCATTGAAAAATTCATCTTCTATTAATATGCATGACTGCCTGGTCAGGGTTGCTAGGTAACGGTGGTGCGCGTCAGGGGCAAGGGAGACAGAAAGGTGATGTCAAAACACGAAGCTCACGTCAGGTTTCATGTACAAGCTTGTGTTTCCTCCGGCGAGTAAATGTAAATTTGAATGTAAACCGAAATGTGAATAAAGTTTATAACAAAGAAAAAGAAAAAAAAGAAAGAAAGAAAGAAAAAAAGGCGGCGATGCTGCCGCTCAGCCACCGTAACCACGCTAATGTATGTATGCGCTCAGTCAGTCTGTCAGCTAGTTAATGTTGTAGCTAACGTTAGTATAGCCAGCTAGCGTTAACGTGCTAACGTTAGCTAGCATAACGTTGTTTCACTGCCCCACAGAGTCGGGCATAACGTTACTTCACTCCGCGGACATCCGCACGTACTCGAGGTGGACCCAATGAGGCGCAAAGCTAAATTTTTACGACCGCGCAACGTGTACTTGTTTACACATACTTACCAGCACCTTCAACGTTAGTTGTAAACAACAAGGCGATTCGTTCCATAGACTGCTCGGTGGCCGGCGGGAAATCTTCACGTTGAAGATTAGTGACACTTGTGACTGTAAACTCGACTATGAAACCTCAAACGTCCTGCTCACAGTATTCCAGAGTCTGTGACTCTGTGCATCACACGCACACATGTGCAATGAGTAGGAGAGATAACGTGCCTGGATTAGTCTCGCGGACGTGGGTGAAGCTACCCAACCTCCATCAGACTGGAGTGTGGCTTTTCCGCGGACGTAGGTGAAGGCCCAATCCCAAACCAGCCCCTATCCCCTCACCCTATCCACTACCCCTCCGTTTGCGCGTTCACGCGGAGATCCGCCATATTAAGGGCCGTCCGAAACCAATTACCACTGAGTGGAAGTGGCTTGTCAAGCCCTTAAATAGCGAGTCTGCACAGGTGCAGGCTCGCTGGTGGTTGCAGCAGAAATTACGTCCGGACAATGGAGGAAACGTCATTCAAGTGTAGTTCCGTCTACTTCTTCCAAGTATTTTAGATCAAACACACACCTTTATCCGTGGACGTCGGAACTCGGATATTTTCTGAGAGGGAGGGGGGATTTTTGTTGGGAGAGTTGGGGGAGAGACGCACGCTTATCAATGATTAAAGATCTGATTTTAAGTTATTTTATAATAGCATACGGGATTCCCTCAAATAATAGCCGGTATTCGGTTACATGCTGCTATTCAGACATGCCGCTATTTCGACATTGACTTCTAATTGTCGGAATAGCGGCATTAACATTATTTTTTAAGCGTCCCACTATTCCGACATTTTTTTTTTTTCATTGTCGGAGTAGCGGCACTTTACTATTTTTCAAACATTCCGCTTTTCCGACATTGATTGATTACGTTATAGGGGGGGCGACCGCCATTCCGAAGGACCGCCATTCCGACGGTCTGCCAGTCCGAAAATTCCCGAAGGTCCGTCATTTCGAACTTCCCGAGGGGCCGCCGTTCCGAATGTGTTTTATTTTGAAAATTGACCGGATTCTCTCGTGGTTTGACTTCCTGCCCGGCTTGACACGACGCGCCGCGGGGACAGCGCCCGACCGGCCCCTCCCCCTCCAAAGTTTCACCCAGGTGCGAGTCTGATGCATTACATCCATGGTCTGATGCAGCCGCGGCACTCCTGCTGAAAATAAATGTCCTTGCTCTGTGCTTTGGTTAGGTTTAGGCAATGTAGAAAGGAGTTGGTTAAGTTTAGTAAAAAGGTTAGGTAGAGGCCAATAAAATCGCAGTTAATATGTATCTCCCCCGGGAGTCGAACCCTGATCCACCGCGTTAAAAGCAGATGCTTTCACCACTACGCTACCACCGCAATTAAGCTTGTGTACTCTGTGCCTTAAACCATTCAAGATTTTTTCAGGTTCGGAATGGCACCCTTTCTTTCAGGTTCGTAATGGCACCCTTTTCCCATAAATAATTAAGGGTCGGCATTCCGACAAATTAAAGTAAACGTTCGGAGTGGCGGCCCTTCGGAATGGCACCCTGGAACCACGTTATAGTCAGAGTGTCCTTCTGATTTATTTTTATTTTTTCATCTGAGACACTGTTTCTCATACACAAATACATAGGCCTATTAGAGAAGAAAAAGAGCTGAGACTGTTATTATTCTGTCACCTGAGTTTATCCTGCTGCTTTACATTGTTTTAACATAGGTAAAAGAATAAAAAAAAGATTGTCTGGAATAAAGGGGCAGATTACATAAGATTATTCTTTTTTCTGCTCCCTTTGTTGAGATTTGGGAGGTTTTTGCCTGATTTATTGCCCGATGCCATGTATCTTGCTTTCTTCCCCCCCCCCCTCCGCCGTTGTCTTCGTTGTCACTTTATTTGTCGCTCCACAGAGCGCACATGGCTAATTAATATGCACGTGCTGACCATATGGTTGTGTCTAGGCATTTCGGGGACGGAGGTGTGTTCACGTGCGCAACTGCGCCCCATTCTTGGATCCAGTTATCAAAGTTGAGGTGCAGAGTTGTGCACGCACAGTTTGATAGATCTGAAAAAGGTGTAAATATTGTGGGCTGTCTTTTCTCCGTAGGCCTAAGCAAAACATTTAGTAGCAGCAGTTTTACACTGCTTACTTACAGTTTTGATAAATGAGGCCCCAGGCCCTAAGCTCAGAGCCCAGACGCTCACAGCTGCAGCTCTCCGCGGCTCATCCGCCGCGCTGTCCGTGGTGCTGAAGGTGACAGGTTAACTTGACAAACAAACTGCAGCATAGTTCTGTTTGTTTATCATATGTGTCAGTTTTGTTTGCTTGATAGTTGAGTTGTTGAGATTAAGAACATCACTCCCTCATCAAACCAGTGATAGACTCATCAAACCAGTGATAGACATGCTGAAAAGAAAAGAGAGAGAGAGACGCGCCTGGGTATCGCAGCTGTAAAAAAAAAAAAAAAAAAAAAAAAAAAAAGACGTGTCGGAATAGCGGTATCAAAAAGTGTCGGACTACCGGCATGTCTAGATAGAGGGATGTCGGAATAGCGGGATGTCTGAATAGCGGGCGGACCCCCCGGTATTCAATTGTTTACACAGACAAATAAAGGCCGGCCCTAAATACAAGCTGGGTAAAAAAAAAAAAACTCAGTCGCCTGGAACAAACTGACAACGATCAGAAACTCTTTCAACTTTGTGGACTGTCTGCATGTGAAGACTGACTGGAGTGAAGCTGGAGTGAAATTGCACGGACCTGGGTCTCTGCTCCGTCTCCGGGGGGGGGGGGGGGGTGAAGCGCTACAGCGCAACAGTGACAGAGCTGCAGGTCCGACAGCGCAGTGAGGAGAACAGTAGCCTACGTGAGGATGAATATGAACTAATGAACGATGAGCTTGGTCACTAATGTGTAAAAACTGAGAGATTTAGAAATTGAAGGCTGAGCTGTCACGCTGATGCAGGCTGCTGTTGAAGTCGTCCTCTGACTTCCCCGCGGTTGGTTTGATGCAAGGAAAGAACCAGTTGCACGAGAGAATTAGAGTTGATATATCATCAGCATTTATTAAGCAAAGATCTTTGGAGAACACAATACAGAAGATCTGTGTCTTGAGCCGAGCGCCCTGTGTTCTGAAGAAGCTCAACCCTTTCACTATTTCTTATACTCTTTCTCTATCATCACTCCCCGCCTTGGTTCCTCTCCGTACCATGCCCTGTTTAGGAGTTACTCATCCTACTCCCTACTAGGGAGTTGTGTTCAGCTAAAGGTTGATATCTCACACCTGCACAGGAAACCTCTGCGCTGTATCTGCTGTGGTCTTACACAATCTTAACTGATGCTGTCCTTATATGAACTTCTCCTAAGAAGCAGGCTTCACCAGAACACAGTGTACATTTTTCTTGTATAAGTCAGTGACATGTATTATAAGCAAATCACACACACATATATTTCTCAGATACATAGTGAGTACATAGTGAAATGATACATAGTGAAATGGTACATAGTGAAATGGCCATTTCCCACAATTCCCCCTTTTGATCTCTTCACAGAGATCATCCTACTGGAGTGCTTTCAAATTGGTATCTGACTATTATCTGGAGGCTCACATGTACTCCCTGCACGCATTTAACTGCTCATCGTCCTCAGGGCACCCTGCTGCTGATAAGAGAGGCATCTGATATGGGGGTGGAGCCCCCTGCTTGCCTTCTATGGTGGACGAAATCAATCGAACGCACAACGAACGGATACACGGTACACAGCAACACCCGCAAGTTACTATGACAGTTATGAAGGTCGCCACAGACATTAGTATTGACATAATCAACCCCTTCCATTGTCCGAACAGTCCTGTCATCCAATCTTCGAGAGGGTTATTTACCCCGGAGTGTTCGTGCATAGTTTTAGACAATGTACGTAACCCTTCTAGTGCACGTGTCACTTTGCCGTCGGGGGCAGTATTGTTGGGGATGACCGTACAACACATATCTTCAAACATAGCGCAAACACCCCCTTTTTCAGCCAGCACCATGTCAAGAGCCATGCGATTTTGCACAGCCATCAGAGATGTAGGAGCCAATTGTTCCGCCAACCCTTCTGCCGCATCTGTGGTGAGGTTCGAGAGTCGCAGAACGTTATAATGGACGTAATTTATACAATCTACATTTTTATTTGGGGTAATAGGGAAGAGCGCCGCTACTATTGGAAGATTTTCGAATCCGGCTTTGATTTGGTCTGTCAATTTGTATTCGTTAGGTACCCCTCTGGGTACTCCTATCGCATCAATGTAGGTGGGTGAGTTCTTGGTAAGATCAAAGTGATCTGCCAAGCTGGATATACCGGCAATACTGGATCGCTTCATGATATGCCTCCGTCTCCTGGCGGTTAATTTAACCGTCAACTCGTGTGTGGGAAACAGAGGGAGTCGACGGTCTCCCATTAAAAATAATGGAGATCTTAGCCGCACCATTGCACACAAGCCGGTGCTGCCTGATGGAATCCTGACAAACAATCTTTGTCCCCCACAGTAATAATAGAGTCCGCTTCTTGCCCACGGTCCGATTTGCGACCCATTTTCCACTGTCCCGCACCAATCATTGGAAATGTTTCCCAGCAGAAATTTGGTTTTTTGTGCCTGAATATTGAAGCAGGTGTAATTTTCTGACCCCTTTTTTGGAGTGAATGGTCCTGTCTGTGTTTTGTTATGTATGGGAGGATAGATTCTTGCTAGTGTGGTGCAATTGGCAGGAGTCGCTTCGCGAGTTAAGCCCATCATGCACCCAAATCCCCATGTGTCATTACTAAATAGTGGTGCTGGCACTGTGACCAGATGTGGTCTTGCTGACGCGCATGCGATGCAGTCACTCTTAACCTGTTCTTTCGCGTTGTTTGCTAACCATTTTAGCCACAGGTTGTCATCGGTGTATCCCGTGGCAGATTGTATTACATCTAGTGGCTGGAGGGTATTATAATCTATTTCTATTATTCCGGATTTTCTTGTTTTTGTCAAATCTTGAGGTTCAGGAGCCAGTGTACTTGTAGAATTGTTTTCGTAGTTGCAGCACTCATTTTGTTTTGCCGGTTTGGTTTTCTGATGGCGGTTTTGATGACACGGCCACTTTACCGTAAACCACCAAAGCGTCTACTGCCTAGATGCAAACATTCTTTCAGGCTGTTCCTAAAATCTTGCAGCCCTGGGTCACTTTTAAAGACCCTAGCATCCATGCATTGACACAAGCATGAAAGACTGTGAATAGCTACCTTAAGTATGGTAGCCCAAGTGGAAGTCATTTTCTTTTTTTGTTTTTTGTATTTATATTTTATGTTTCTACATGTATTTTTGGGTTTCAAAGGTTTCTCGAGGATGTACTAAATACTTTCTATATAAATAAGTCACTTAGGTTTACAGGATATATGTTGAATGAACTTGGTAGACTTAAAATACATGGATTTGGTAGATGTCAAACATATGAACTTGGTAGGCTTGAGGTACAAATAATGGAAAACAGAATGTTATGTGTCCCTGTATGAATATTAATTTAATTTCATTTAATGTGAATGGACTGAACAAGCCAATTAAGAGGAGTAAAGTGCTTGCACAAATGAAGTCCCTAGGAGGAGACATTGTATTCATGCAAGAAACACGTCTGTCCAAAATGGAACATGAGAAATTAGCTAAACTGTTCAAAGCTCAAGTCTTTCACTCGTCTTACCACACAGCTAGAAGAGGTGTCACAATAATGATAAGGAACCATGTTCCTCTTGAGGTAGAGAATACAATATGTGATAAAGAGGGCAGATATGTTTTTGTGGTAGGGAAAATCGATGGAGAATATATTACACTATTAAACATATATAACCCCCCCGAAGAAGGGACAGGTTTAATTGAGAAAATTATTGATTTAATTACAGTGCAAAGTAAAGGGATAATTGTAGTAGGGGGAGACTTTAATTTACTTATGAATGAAAAGATGGACTCACAAAGTAGTAGAAAACACAAGGCGCAAAAAGACGCTCATCTGATGAGGAAATTTTCCAAAGACATGGGATTAATTGATGTATGGCGAACTTTAAATCCAACCCAAAGGGACTATACCTATTATTCCCCATCTACAGGAAACTACTCAAGGCTTGACTATTTTTTTTATGTTCTCTAAAGACCTACCACTAGTTAAAAATATAAAAATTGGCCATATACATCTTTCAGATCATGCCCCCTTACAGATGACAATAAAGAGTAGCATGGAGAAAAGTCCTGGTATCTGGAGGTTTAATAATTCTCTTATTTTGGAAAAGGAATTTAAAACAAAGATAAGAAGTGTGCTACAAGAATATATTAGACACAATGATACAGAGGATGTAAATCCATTAATATTATGGGAAGCAGCAAAAGTTGTCTTACGGGGGGAAATAATAGCATACGCCTCATTTAGAAAGAAACACAAAGAAAAGGAAAGGGTTTCACTTGAGAAGAAAATTGAGGAGTTAGAAAGAATACACAAAGCCTCTGGGGAAACATCAGTTTTGGAGAAACTTAAAGAAGCCAAAGGGGCAATGAATGATTTTTTAAATATGGAGATAGAAAAATCATTGTCCTTTCTGAGACAAAGGACATATGATGGAGGTCCCAGAGCAGCCAAAGTGCTAGCCTATAAACTTAAAAAACAGCAAAAGAGAGTATCAGTAATGCAACTTAATTGCAAAAATACAAAAACAGTAATTAGAGGTCGAAATGAGATAGGGAATCAATTTGCAAAATATTATCAAGAATTGTATGATGCTGCCCAAAATCCGGTACATACAACAAATCTAAATAATTTTTTTCAGAAACTGAATTTACCTAAAGTGACCGAAGAACAGAATTCTACACTTGTAAAACCAATAACAGAGGAGGAAATTTATAATCATATTAAAAAATTTAAACTATATAAGTCACCTGGGAGTGACGGTTATACAAATGAGTTTTATAAAGAATTTCAGATGGAACTTGTCCCTCTGTTGTGCAAAGCATATAACTGGGCACTCGATAAAGAAACATGGGCAACAACATGGAATTCTGCTATTATAACCGTGTTGCATAAGACAGGGAAAAATCCGGCAGAATGCTCATCTTATAGGCCAATTAGTCTATTAAATACAGACCATAAACTTCTATCTTCAATACTAGCTACAAGATTAACACAAATTATTCCTCATCTCATAAATCCAGATCAGACTGGGTTCATCAGTCAAAGGCAGCTTGTCGATAACGTGAGGCGAACATTAAACCTCATCGAGATCGCACAGAAAAAGAATTTACATGTGGCGTTAGTTACCTTAGACGCCGAAAAGGCTTTTGATAAGGTTCTATGGCCATATCTTTTTGAAACACTAAATAAGTTTGGTATACACAACATGTTTATAAGATGGTTGAAAGCTATGTACAAAGAGCCAAATGCCAGAGTTAAGGTTAATGGGGTAATTTCTAACTCGTTTAATATCCTTAAAGGTACGAGACAGGGAGATCCCTTATCCCCATTGATTTTTGCATTATGTATAGAACCACTGGCAGAACGCATTAGATTAGAGCAGAAAATAAAAGGTATAGCGATAGGAGGAGTTGTCCATAAATTGTCAATGTACGCAGACGATATAATAGTCTATCTGTCAGATCCTGAACAGTCAATTGAAGTATTGATGAATGTAATTGGGGAATTTGGAGCCATCTCGGGCTATGTATTGAATGTTAATAAATCAGAAGTAATGACCATGGGTGGCATAATTAGCAAGGAACTCAAACATAAGCATGCATTTCATTGGGAGGTGGAAAGGATAAAATATTTAGGGATTAATATAACAAAGAACCTTGATAATCTGTTTGCAAAGAATTTTGATGAATTAATAAACCAAATTAAGCAAGACCTAAACAGATGGTCTGTAATCCCATTCTCCTTATGGGAAAGAGTAAAAATTATACAGATGAATATTCTGCCTAGATTTTTGTTTCTTTTTAAAGCACTACCCATATATATTGTCTCTAACATTTTCAAACAGTGGGATTCTATTATAAGGAAGTTTATATGGAATGGCAGGAAACCAAGAATTAAAATGAATTATCTCAAATTGTCAAAAGAAATGGGGGGCTTAGACCTTCCAAATCTGCAAACTTATTACCAAGCAGCGCAAATTAGAAATGTCAAAATTTGGATGGGAGAATCTTCACTTACAAAATGGAGAGAGATGGAAATAAACTGTGGAGGTATACCATTAACAGTCCTCCCCTTTTCTAAATACAAAAAATCCTGTGTTGATAATGTAGACAATAGGTGGGTAGTAGCTACACTCAAGGTTTGGAGGGAAGTCTGCCACAACTTAAAAATAAACGAGGATGTAATTTTTTTGAAAGAAATGGGGACTGATCCAGACTTCTCTCCCAACAAAATGGACCAAACATTCAATATATGGGCATCCAAAGGTTTATGTAAATTTGGACAAATGTTTGGGGATAAAGAAATGAAATCCTTTGAACAGCTATCGGGGCAATATGGTTTACCAAAATCTCATTTATTTCGAATCTTCCAAGTGAGAAGTTATCTTTTCGATGTTGTGAAAAAGAAATCTATTCATGAAATAAATCCCCTCATAAAATGTATGCTTAAAATGTATGACTGTGGTACTGAAATAAAACTGCTAACAAAACTAGTTAAAATAATACAAGCTGAATATCAAGATAAACAAATGGATTACAATGTAAAAACCAAATGGGAAAATGAAATTCCTTGCAATATCCCACCAGTGGAATGGGAACAAATGTGCAAAAACATACATGAAACAACTAACTCAAACTACTGGAAAGAATTTGCTTGGAAGATCATAAATCGATATTTTAGGACACCCCAAATCCAAAGTAAATATAACAAGAATATAGATCCGGGTTGCTGGAGGAAATGTGGGGAGAAAATAGCACACCACAGTCACATATTTTGGTCTTGTAAAATTTTAGATGATTTTTGGTTGGATTCTGTTACAGAACTATCAAACGTTTTCGGTATATCTGTGAGTAGTGACCCTTTGGTTTTATTACTTGGAAAACTACCAGAAAATATTAAGAAGAACGATAGATATTTATTTTTGATAATAAGAGTGGCACTAATTAAACAAATTACAAGAAATTGGTTAAAAGAGGACGGTTTGAATGGTTCTGGATGGAAGGATTTGGTTGATGTGATATATGTAATGGAGAAAATAACAATGAGAATCAGACATCAAGTCTCTGTTTTTGAAAAAAGATGGGAGAAATGGATAAGGTACACAACAAAAAAATCTGAAAATTGACGTATTCTTTGTATTGTATTTTTCTTTCTTTCTTTTCCCCTGCCATGTATAACTATAAAAGTGCATCCTGACTGAAACCTGTATGCAATTATTAGAATTTCTCTGTTTATTTATTATTATAATTTTTTTTTTTTGTTTGTTGTACCCTCTTTTTTTTCTTTTTCTTTTTATTATTATTATTATTATTATTTTTTTTTTTTTTAAATTATGATTATTGTTACTGTCTGTTTGTTCGTTTATTAAAAGAAAAAGATAATTCAAAAAAAAAAGAATTGTTTTCGATATTAGAATTGTTTTCGATATTGGTTTTGACCGGGACTGATAACAGGTTAATTTTGATTAGCGCCCCGGTGTCCGTCCCAGCTTGATCTACCCCCAATGTAAGATACAATACAGTTGTATCGGAATGACTGGCTGGGTAGAACCCGCCAGTCAGTCCTTTCACGGTCAGTAATACAGGGTTATATTTTGTTCCGGTTGTAGCCATTAATTGCCCCCTTTGGAAGTCAAAAAGTGCTGCTTTATCTTTTGGCCCATAGGAGTAGGACGGGGTCCATTGGGTACCCGTCCATCCTATTGCCATTCCCCAATCTGAACACCAGGAATTCATACACCCTACAGGTCCGCATGGCTTCTTTTGCCGAGAACAGTCTGCGTTTAGCACCGGAGTGGCGCACAGATAGAGGTCATATCCCCTCCATTGTAGAGGCTTCCCTCCGCATGCAATTACGTCGCAGAGGTCAAATTGGAAGGTCGTGTGTGCTCCCGACGTATAGTTTAGTTCTAACCCCCCATACCGTTTCAGGCAGTAATCGGTCCTGCCTGACAAACTTCTTTTCTCTCTCTTGACCCGGGGTCTGCTACTTCGCTCCCACATCAGAATGCCCGTGACTATTACTGCGGACGTTATGGACAGTACAATCAGATACCTCCAGTTCCCATACACTTGCATATTTATTTTGTTTTTGTTACGTTTTTAAACAGAATATTTTGCCCAACTGTAAATGATTGCCCCCAGAAAAGTGATACAGACGAGTAACCATAAGACAATAAAGAAATTTAGCACAACATCCTTCATACTCGTGTTCCTTTTATCTACTTTTAGCCTTAGCTGTAAGAGAAAACTGAGTGGGATTGAATGAAAGTGCTATAGTGGGTTTAGCGACTCGTGAACTATGTGCTCTACTATGTGTAAGCGTTTTAGCGTGTCAGACCTTCTTCATCTTCAACCTTCAACATCTTCAACCTTCAAATATACCGTAAGTGTATACACAGAGTTGAACCCTCAGGACCCCTTGGTAGGGCCGGTCGATGCCTATCCTGTGGAGTGCTGGATTACCCTAATAGTGGGTGCCAGCCGGCCTATTACTCTTGTCTGCGGATGGATGAGGATGAGTTGGTAGCTTGGCACGCTACGTGTCGGGAGAGGAGCGCTTTTTTCACCTCCTCCCCAGCTGTCTTCGGATGAGTATAAGGTGGTAGCTTGGCACACTACGTGTCGGAGAGGAGCGCTTTTTCACCTCCTCCCAAGCTGTCTTCTGGGTGCAAGGGTAGACTACCTTGCCCCGATGGACCACTCCAGAGGATTATTCTGCCTCTTTGTTGGAGTGGTCTTTCTCAGAACCAGCCGGTTCTGGGCTCGTTTCCTTCAGGTCCTTGTGGACTTCTGCTACGGACCTCTGTGGGGCCGTGGATGCGGCGCACTGGCTCCAGTGGAACCAGGTGTCCCCTTTACCTCTCAGCCGAACCGCGTGTGAGGTTCTCTCGGTGACCTGGAAGGGGCCGGTCCACCGTGGCTCGGTCCACTTTCTTTTGATGACTCGGAGCAGGACCCACTCAGCCCCAGGTATGGTTCCACTGCTGCCTCCTTGTTCTTTCTCACCAACCTGTTTGGAGAAAGCTGACAGCATGCCTTGCAATTCAGCAAAATAAGCTTTGGTCGTTAACCTGGTACACTCTTCCGTGTTCACCCCTGGGAACTTACTATGTGGCCCTGGAAATGACCTGCCAGTCTGCAGCTCAAATGGCGTGAACCCCGTTCCCTGATTTACGGCACTACGGATTGCCATTAGTGCCAGTGGTAGAGCATCTACCCAATTCATATTTGTTTGGGCACATATCTTGGCTAACTTGTTTTTTACCGTCTGGTTCATGCGTTCCACTTTCCCTTGTGACTGGGGGTGATAGACGGTTCCAAAGGAATGTTTTAGCCCTAGAACAGCTTCCACCTTTTGTAAATCCTGATTTTTGAAATGAGTTCCATTGTCTGACCTTATTTTCTCGGGGAACCCATGTCTTGGAATATAGTGGTTGATCAGGAATTTAGCCACTGATTGACTATCTTCTTTTTTCGTGGGGTGCGCCTCAGGCCATCCTGTATATGCGTCAACGCACATTAGCACATACCGGTACCCCTTATGTGTTTCGATCATGTCGGTATAGTCTATGATGATCTCCACCCCTGCCTGGGTTCTCAGAGGGTACCGTCCTATTTCTGGCTTGATTGTTGGCCGTGAGTTATATTTAGAACAGATATGACAACCCCCCAACCATTCTTTCAACATATCTTTTAAAAACGGGTGCCACCATTCTTTGAGGTTTCTCATCATCTGTGTGACCCCTACGTGCCCCACCCCATGAGCCTCTTCGAATGCTGTTTGTCGTAAGCCTGGGGGAATGATCAACCTGCCATCCGGCCCTCTCCAAACTCCACTGTGGTTGTTTCCCCCTCTGGCTTTCCACACCGTCTGCTCTTGGGGCGAGGCTTTCCTCTGCATTTCACCTATTCTGTCTAACTCCGTGTGGTGTCTTATTTCATTCTCTGCGCACATCAGTATCAGTTTGGCATTGTACCCTGCAGCCTCTTTGGCGGCTGTGTCTGCAGCTGCATTCCCTTTTGCTGTCATTGACTGACTGATGTCGTGACCTTTACATTTGATCACGGCAACTTGCTCAGGTAAGAGTAGCGCTTCTGCTAAGGTTTTCATTTCTTCTTCATGTTTTATTGGTTTGTTTGAGGCTGTCAAAAAACCTGTCCTAATCCATTGCCCCAACTCCATGTGTACTGCTCCTACTGCGTAGGCTGAATCTGTATAGATGTTAACTTTCTGTCCTTCTCCTAGTTTTAGGGCCTCTATTACTGCTATAACTTCGGCTCTCTGGGCTGATTGTGGTCCGGTCAGTCTGTCTGTTTTTCTCACCTCAAATTGTCCTTGTTTTTCTTGTATTACTGCGTCCCCTGCTTTGAGCCCTTCCTTTTCATCTCTGAAACAACACCCATCCGTGTATAAATTGATCCCCCCTTCTATTGGGTCTGCCTGTAGATCAGGTCTAACTTTTTCTTCCTTCACCACTTGTTCTGCACACATGTGTGGTTGTCCCGTTCCTATTCGTTCTGCCATGTTGATTCCTCCGTGTGTGTATGTTATATTGGGTGCTTCCAATACCCTGCTCAGTTTCTGTTGTCTTAGTGATGTCAAAGTAAATGCTTGTGAGTTCACATATGCTACTACACTATGTGTGGTCAGTACTCTCAGTGGGTGGCCCATCACTACGTGTGCAGTTTTTTGAATTAGCTTCGCTAGTCCTGCTGCATGTTGTGTGCATTGTGGGTGTCGTTTTTCCATTCTGTCTAGCATCACACTTCCATACATCAGTACCCTTCTCTCTCCCCCTTTTTTCTGGAACAGAACGCCATTGACGACACCGTCTGTTCCAGAAACATCTAGACAAAATGGTGCCGCATTGTCCGGAGTAGCGAGGTCAGCTGCCGTAGCGAGCGCTTGTTTTAATGAAATGAACGCCTGTTCAGCGTCTTGGGACCACATTATGTTTGAGTTGAGGTTCCGCATTCCTTGTTCTCTGATGCATGCACGTAATGGTTGAGTATGACCTGTATAGTTAGGAATGTACTGTCGACTGTACCCCGTGAGTCCCAGAAATGAGAGCATGTCTTTCACCTTTTGGGGCTGTGGATGGTGTAAAATACTCGCCCTATGTTCAGGTGATAAGCCTGCCCCCTTTTGAGATATTACCCGACCAAGAAATGAGACTTGCTTCCTGGCTACCTGAAGTTTCGCCTTACTCACTTTGAACCCCTTCTTAGCGAGATGGCGCAATACCTGTTCTGTAGCGTCCAGACAGGCTGCTCCGGTCGGAGCCGCCAGAAGTAAGTCATCCACGTATTGTATCAATGTCGTGCCCTCCGGCATCTCACAACCAGACAATGCATCTTTTAGTACTTGGTTGAAGAGGCCGGGCGAAAGTGCAAACCCCTGTGGCAACCTGGTGTACCTCAGTTGTCTGCCCTTAAATGTGAATGAGAAAATGTCTCTGCATTCCTCCGCCAGCGGAAGGCAGAAAAATGCATTTGCCAGGTCAATACATGTAAACCATTCATGAGAAGGATCCAGGTTAGTCAGTGCGACGTATGGGTTAGGCACGGGAACAGTGGGTGTAAGTAAGACATCATTAATGGCCCTTAAAGGATCATAGGGCAGGATTTGTGAGAAAATACCGGAAAATACCCATGCGTTTTACGTTTTTTAAATAATAATGGGTGAGGAAGCGTTCAAAACCAAAAAGAACGAGCCCACCCGCGTATCTCTCCATTGCCCTGAACGGGGTCTGTGCTGCAAAATGCGCTGCAATTCAGGGGGTGAATTTCGCGCGCTGGCCGGCGGACCTGACGTCAGCGCGTCCACGACTGCCTTCGAATGGATCAATGGAATGGAGACATGAAGAGGGCAACCGCGGCAGAGCCATACAGTAACAGAGTGGCGACACTCCCTGTTATATAAATCGCTCTGAACCACGGTGGATCCAAATTAGGCCTACTGTTACTGCCAGCAAACGACCCAGCACAACTGAAAGCCCTGTTAACCCCCCCCCCCCCGCCGCCGCCGCCGCCGCCGCCGCCACTCTCTCTCCCCCTCCCTTCACGCACGCACACAGCAGCAGGCAGGTCACTAACTTACACACCCTCTCCCTCTTCACTACTGTCTTATTATTAGCCGTTAGCCGCAGCTAGCGGTTAAAAGCCGACGTTATAACTTTAACAACGTTATCAGGCAGGTGGACAAACGTCCTCTTTTGCCCGGACACGTCCACTTTTCACGTCCTGGCCGGCGTGTCCGCGACGCGTCCGTTTTTTTTTAATGAAATCATGAATATGTCCGGTGTTGATTGGTTTTCATGGGACCGCGGACCCTGACAGATGCGGCCCGACACCCGGACCCGGCGCGTTAATTCTCGGTACCGGCCTGTAGGAGTAGGAGCCCATACAGATCCATGCAGAGGAGCTCAGAGGAACAGACAAGCAGCCTCCTGCTGCAGCACAGTGAAGGTGTGTGTGTGTGTGTGTGTGTGTGTGTGTGTGTGTGTGTGTCTGTCTGTCTGTCTGTCTGTGAGAGCGAGAACCTACAGTAAAATACCCTCCCTCCCTCCCCAGATAGGAAAGACTGTAAAGAGTAAAGTAAACAGTGAAAAGTCTGTGCGCGCTCCCGTGCCGGTGGCTTCCCTGGTTGCTGTAGTTACGCGCAGCGGCCGTCGCGTCACTGGCCGTTCTCATTAATCCTGCCCTATGATCCTTTAAGTCATGCGCCATTCTGTACTTGCCAGTTCCCTTCTTTTCTACTGGCAAAATTGGGGTGTTCCATGATGCTTGTGAGGGCTCTAGAACCCCTTGTGCTAGTAAGCCCTGAATTGTATGTGCAATTCCTTCCTCAGCCTGTGATTTATGTGGATACTGTTTCACCCAGATCGGGCGTTGTGTTGAGACTGCAAATGATATTGGCTCGCAGTCTGTGAGACCTACATCCGTAGGTCCCTGTGCCCAAAGTGTATGTGGTAGTGAGTCAATGATTTGTGCTGCCTGTGGGTGATCTGTTTTTTCCCTCCCATGACACAGAGAAACCTGAGCCTCTTCCAGGATAGCCGTATTAGAGCCAGAGACCTGGATGGAATATGTTTTAGCCGCATGTGAGTACAGTACCCCAGGTATATCTGTATGAGTCCAGTCAGTCTGAACTAGAGCTCTTTTAACCATGCCTCCTAATTCCCTAGCCTGATGGCTTGGGTGTATTGCGAGTGACACATGTGGCACAGCCTCCCCTCCCATCCTGTAAAAGTCTAACTGTTCATTTGTGAGGTGTACCGCCGCTGCCACACCTTCTGATGCTATATAAATATTGCATGTGGTAATTTCCCACGTTTCACCCTGTAGTCTTTCACGAAATTGTTCCTGATACCATTCTGTCTGGTTTCTATCATAAAACAGGGTGACATGAGGGGGATCAGGCGGAGGCATGTAGGGTTCGAGAGAGGCAATCCATGGTTTCCACCGCATGAAGGCAGAGAGGATACCCATGTGCTCTGGTGTTTCAGGAGTTAGCAGGGCCCAATATATGTCAGCATACTGTTCTGTGACAGGTTGCACCAAATACTGTCCTTCGTGGGGGTGGGGGTGTGTGCTGCACGGCAGAGCGGTACCATCCGGGAGAGTAACTACGAGCCCATCCGGGCCGCACATGATAGACGCTCCTAATTTAATCAGGAGGTCACGTCCCAGTAAGTTTACTGGTACTGTGGGTGAGTAAAGGTAAGAATGACAAATGTTCTGGCTCCCCAAGGTGGTTAGCAGCGGTTTAGTGAGTGGCAGAGTTTGTGATTCCCCAGAGAACCCCATCACTGTGGTGGTTTGTTCTGACAATGTATCTGGTCTGATGGTGTTCATTGTAGAGCATGTAGCTCCGGTGTCGACCAGAAACGGCAGGATGTGTTTGTCGACCCTGACGGGCAGCATCGGATCTGCCGTTATGATGAGTGATGATTCTCTCTGTGGGGTGTGTCATTGGGAGTTGGACGATCCCCAGCTGTCCCAGGAGTGTTCGTTCGTTAGGGGCATCTGTCGTTGTGATCCCCCGCCCCTGCCGTTTTGACCCCCAAAATGAGGACCGTTTCCTCTTCCCCGACCCCTGTACCCTTCCTGTAGATGTGGACAGTCTCTGACCCAGTGCCCAGGCTCTCTGCAGTAGAAACACACGCCTCCTCCCTGCCCCCCTTGGTAGTCCCCACGGCCGCCCCTCCCTCTAAAGCCTCCACGCCCCCTTGGCTGATCTGATCCGAAACCCCCTTGGTACATCATCATGTCGCTTGGTGGGTGCGGGCGGGCCTCCCAGGAGGGTCGCGGATAGAGATCCGGAAACTCCGGTCTCGCCGAGGCCAACATTACCTTGGCTTTCTCGACCTTAGGTTTTTTTTTCTTTTCTGTAGCTTTTTGTCGCGCCTCGCCTAATTGGAGTTTAAGCAATTGTGCCTGCAGCTCCTTGAGGTTTTCACCCTCCTGGTTTTCTCTATCTTGGGCTCTGGATAGGTGGTGGACTAGATGCTTGTCCCACACCTGTGACTCGCTTCCCGCCAAATCAGGGTTGTTGGCTATGGCTTCCTTTACAGGTTTTGGCACCCCCTCCAGGATAGCCTGGCGATACAACTCTCTCTGCAGCCCTGCTTTTCCAGGATGTGTCCCTGTGTGACGCATCCACATGTCCTTACATTTATCTAGAAAATCTCTGGGATTTTGGTTGCTGTCCCACTTTATTTTGGGCACCACTGCAGTCATGGGTAGAGGGTATTTGCTTCGCATTGCTTTGCTTATTCGTGTACTCACAGACGTAAACCGCACATTATCTGAATCGCGAGCTGTATGGGCTTCTTCTTCTATGTCCCTCACATCTGCTCCTGTCATGCATCTGTTTGCTACAGCCCTAAAATCTCCCAACGCCAAGGTTTGTCCTGCGGTTAGGCTATCTAATTTTCCTAGCCATAACGCGCCGCCTTCTGATACTGGAGGCAGCTTGTCTACCAAAGCCTGCACATCCCCTAGTCCAAATGCCCTATACTTAGTTCTTCCATGATCGGCCGCCATAAGAGGCAATTGTTTGGTTTCGCCTGTGCGTGTGTATCTCAGGTCATAAGTATGTCCCTGTTTGTACCCATTACTCTGTTTCTGATTAAAAAGACGCTCTCCCTCATTGTGTTGGCTTCTGAGATTATAATTATGTCCTGTCCTGGGCGTGGAGCAGCTAGGCGGACATGGTGACCATGCCCGTCTCGCCGTTTCTATCTCCCTTTTTGTCTTTTCTTCCTCGGTTTCTTCCTCTTCTTCCTCAGTTTCTACCTCTTCTTCGCTTATCTCACCCAATCCTCCCATCGCACACTGTCCTTCCCATGGCCACTCCAAGTCCTGGTCCTGAACCCACTCTCCCTGTACTTTTCCTGTTATTTGTGTTGGCCGTTGATGCCCATCCCAATTTCCATCTATGCTTAATCCTACGTTACCCGTACCTGAGGCGTTGTTACTGATGTGAAATCCTACTTTACCCCTACCTGAGGCGTTGTTATTGTTGGGTGTAAACAACTCAATCTCACTCGTTTTCTTACTACTCTTCTCGGCTTCCCGTTCTTGTCTTAGTCGCAGCCGTCTATCCTTTTGTTCCTTCTCTATCGCATTCTTCATCTTCACTTCCTGTTCAATATCCTCTAATATTTCCTCGAGCTTCCTTAGCTTTTCCTGGTCCTGTCCTCCTTCTCTTTTCTCCCTATCCTCAAATGGTTGGCTGTCTTTGCTCTCACCTTGTGCTCCTTTTTCTCCTTCTGTGTTCGGGGCAGTGGGAGTCCCCCCTTCAGGTTGTGGAAAACTAGTGACAAATATTTCTCCACCATGTACCTTTAATAATGGATACAGGCCTGGTGAGTTACTCCCTTGCGTGGGTGGGAGGGTTGGAGGAGCGTACGGAGGTGGCTGTTTTGTGAGTAGGAGGGTTGGAGGAGCGTACGGAGGTGGCTGTTTTTCCTCCATCTCTCCTTCCTTCTTGTTCTGTTTAGTTAAAGCAGAAGTAAGTGGTCCGGTCGTTTTCGCTAATGCTGCGTTCCAGGCAGGCTTTTGAAATCGTAAATTACAGCTTCAAGTCACAACTTACGACTTTGTAGCGTTTCAGGCAACCCACTCGTGTTTTTCCGACCTGTTTTACCGGTGAAAGTCACTATAACGGCCTCTCGTAACTTCCGACCGGTGAACTCGTACCAGATCGAACTGGTACCACTTCACGGTCGGAAAAATACGAGTTTCCTTGAACGCACCATAACAGTCCTCGTCCCTACGTCGCCACATTCACGGCGTTCCTTGGCTGCACACACAGCCCTGCATGCCGTTCTCTCTCCTCATTGGATAAAAACTGTAGGATACGATAAATGTTTTCTCTTCGGCTCAGAGCAGAGCAGAGTGACTGAGAGACCCGTGTTTCAGTCCAAACACTCTATGTAAGTGATTGCTGTCGGAAGATATAACTATTTAAGACTTATATTAACACAAATATATCACTTACTTCTGCTTTAAATGCTGGATGCTTTGCCACCAAAGTCCTGCTGCCATCCACCACTTTCTAGCTTTCTCTGCCAGTTTTGCTTGTTTTTGCAATTTATTCTTTTGTATTAGTCCTGCTTTTTCTTCTTCCTGCCTGGCTTTGTCTCTCTCTTCTTTGTATTTATTTTCCCTATCCCAGATAATGCGGCCTAATGGTTCTACCTCGGAGCCGTCTTTTCCCTCTTCTCTTATTGCTTCTTCGAGTTTTTCGCGAATCTCCTTCTCTATACCGTCCCTCTTTTTCTTTTGTTCTTTTGATACCACTCCTGCTGTTTTAGTCACAAGTTGAATTTGAACCATAAGAGGCTTCCAGGTGTACGATGTACCCCACCCCCCATCGTCTAGTTCCCTATCAAATTTCCCATCCATTGTTAAAATGTCACCTCAGCCAGTCAGTTTGTATGACACTTACGTTCCGAGCAACTGACCCAGTGATCTTTGGGGCGGTAGGCACAGCTGATCAGTTAGTATGGCACATACGTCCCTGGCAACTGATCCAAAGACAAGAGTCTGCTGCTTGCGTTGACACCGTGAGGTTTCTGCAGCCAGCTGTTTACGTTATCACCGCTAGGTTTCCACAGCTGTTGACTCTGTCTAAACACTGTTCCGCACCAAGATCTATTGACACTGAGGCAACCCCTCCCTTTTATCTCCCTTGGTGTGGTGTTCTTACCGTGGTGTTGAGTTTCTTTTTTCTCTGTCTCTCTCTGTTGTCCTCCGTGCCACGATGTCTCATGCAGAGAAAAAATGATCTTGTCAACACTTTTCATACAACATATAAAACTACTTACCATTAATTATCAGTACAACAATTTTATTTTATTTCTGTTAATTTGGGGGACCCTTAATTCCCCGGGACTAACTACACCCAGCCGCCTACCGCAGGCTCTGTCCCCTCGTCAGAGGACAGTGGGACTTGCCACAGTCTAGGGTGACTTTTAGTGGTTGCTTTTAGGAGGGCTCTTCCCCCCACGGGGCTCTAAACCGACACTATTTGTCCTTTAAATTCTTACTTTTTCTTTCAACCTATGTATTACTCTTATTCTCTCGGCTTTTTACTGATCTCACACTCCAACACTTTAGGAGTTACTCATCCTATTCCCTACTAGGGAGTTGTGTTCAGCTAAAGGCTGATATCTCACACCTGCACAGGAAACCTCTGCGCTGTATCTGCTGTGGTCTTACACAATCTTAACTGATGCTGTCCTTATATGAACTTCTCCTAAGAAGCAGGCTTCACCAGAACACAGTGTACATTTTTCTTGTATAAGTCAGTGACATGTATTATAAGCAAATCACACACACATATATTTCTCAGATACATAGTGAGTACATAGTGAAATGATACATAGTGAAATGGTACATAGTGAAATGGCCATTTCCCACACTGCTGATGCAGGCTGCTGTATAGAGCCAGGCACCAGCAGGCTGCATATCACATCAAAAGCATAGATCTATGCATTAGATGAAATAAATGTTAGTCAGACAAATTGAGTTTAAATTCAGATTCTTTTTCTTTTCTTTTTTTTTTAAGCGTAATGCTGTGGGTATAGGGAGGCTGATTTTAGGTTTTATGTTATTATGTTATTCTTGAGTTAACCCATTCCAATTCCTATGTAAATATTTTGTCCTTCATATTGCACTGTTTTGCTTCTACCCTCTGTCCTCATGTCTGTTCTTAATTTATATAAAGCACTTTGAATTGTCTTGAGTTTAAACTGGTAAACGGCATGACAGCTGCAGCACAGGCAACGCGTCTCCATGATAACGGTTCTTTCCTGTTTCCGGTAAGGTAGCGAGGGTGTCTCACTTGTTTGGCTTTACGTTTATATCGTCCCCCTTAATCAGGAGTGCCCTCCGCAGCTGGGAGTGGAACTCCATTTGGAGTGACACTCGTAGTGAAGTGGTAGTGAGTAGGTACTAGTTTGGGATTGGGCCGAAGACTCTGGTCGAGCAAGCGGGAGGAGGGAGAGAGATGGCAGCTTGATTGGGTGTAGGCAGAACTCAACATGAAGGCATCCGATTGGTTTTTTGTTCTTGGAGCAAAAAGCATGGATTGGTCAGAGTTTTGTCAGTCCTGCAGCTGCCACACAGATCTGATTATTATGAATACTTATACCATGGTCTGGGTGAATCCTCGATTCTGATTGACTGTGGGGTGTCCCATAAAGATGTTCCGGTCAAATTGCCTGATTACGTTCTAAATATTACTGCGCTGGCTCAAACGCTTGTTGGTAACCACGGCAACGGACACTCGGACCATAACAACTTTTTTTCAGCGCATCATGGCACTGGAGTCTGTAAACACACAAGCGGTAAGAAGTGCACTGGCCGTCTGAAATAATACTTTGTGTCACGTAACATTTGAGCCATCACATCAGCTCCCTTCACTGATCAACTTTACCAGGCTGTAGCAGAGTCACTGGCTGCACGCTGCGGTCACAGCGGGTCCCTCTTTTTTTTTCTTTTATCGCCGACGATTAAGCAATATCACATGAGAGGGAGTGCTGTTGTACTGTTTATCAGCACGGGTGTGATTCAGTCGTAGGCCGCAGATAATCACACCCGTGCTGATATACAGTACAACAGCACGACCTCGAGTGTGATATTGCTTTTATACAACAGTGCTACGAGCACATTTTATTCGTTAACAGTAATAAGAAACAAGAGATTATGATTTGTTTGTTTAGTAATCATTTATTCGGCTCCGCCAACACAAATAGTTCCGCAACTGAAGGGAGACAAGGCTGTTGCCAGGCAACACATATACAGTACATAAACATTCCTAGACACAAGCTCGCTACTCTGTGTCAGAGCGATAGGCTCTGCTCTGTGTCCGCCGCTACTTCGTATCATTTACATTTATCTGAATGTTTCCATTTATTGTGCAACCACTGAAATATGAGTCTGTTGACAGACGCTTTGGTGGCATGATGTGTGTTTCTGGTGAGTTAACAGCTCGATCAGACAGCACGTTGCTCCAGCGTTTCCGGCTCTCCATAGATGGTCTCCAGTAGCTTTTTAGTGAGCTTTCAGACGTACGAAAAAAGTTTTTGTTTAGATATGTATTTTATGTTCTGCGACACAGTGTCAAAATGTATAAAGCATCTCACCTATGCCCACTCACTGCCATGATCTCCCTCGCCTCGAGTCCCGCATCAGACAGTGTCTGTATGGCAGTGGCTCTCAGGCTGTGGTTGGTGTAAGACGTGTGTGTCCCCGCCTCCTTGCACATCCTGGGTAACATCTGTGCCAGCTGGTTTACTCCCAGGGTAACGGCGGTAAACCAGAAGCCGTCTGTCTCCACTGTCCCCCTCCTCGGCTGCAGATACATGGCCTTTGCACCAGGTGGAATTTTCTTTAAATATTTTGCGAGCGACGCTACCGGGCAGAGCGCATTTCCTCGCTCCTCGTACATAGCACCCCTCCGGTTTTCTCTGTCTCTCTCCAGCGGGTCTTTATGATTTTTTGTTTCCTCATTGAACGACATTGTGAAATATTTAGCTCCGTTGTCGTCACTTTTCAGTATGAATGAGTCAGGTTTGAGGTCCCGATTCCCCTCTTTGCCCCTGCATCCAAAGTGCAACTGAATGTCATACCAGACCTTGTTCAGTAAACCCTGAGGATTGTCTGGACTCAGCGCTGCCGCATATTTTAAGATGCGCTGGTCTTCAGGTGAGATCGGGGGGTGATGTGTTGTTCTGTCCTTCCCTGCCCTTCTGATCTCTTTGACGACTCCTTTGAAAACATTATTAGCTGATGTAAACTCTGGGTCCTGCATCAAATTCCACAAACGGCTAACTGGAGGTTCGTTGATGTATCGATTTAATCCAGCCCGAAGTCCAAGGTAGCTGCTGATGCTGTAGAGCTCCCCTTTAGTTGTCTGGATCGATCCATAAAACTGCCTCAACACCGTGTTCAGCTCGGTCTTCTTAATCGACTGAAAGTTGACCTGGATATTTTTTAGATTCATCCAGGTCTGAAGGCAGTTCAGAGCCCAGGTTGTCTGCCTTACAGTGTTAGCTTCATTTTTGCTCTTCTCTAAGTTGTAGAGGTCGGCTGATGTCATATCAGCACACCTGGTTTGCGCTGATGTATCCAGGCCTCTTTCCTTCCCTTCGTCCTCCTCCGAGTCTGATGATGACCATTCATAGTTCAAATCAAATGTTATTTTTGGAAATATGTCCATCTTTACCGTGCAAAGTTTGCCACAATCTAAGATATTTAACAGCTGATGTAACGTTAGCTAATAACGTTATTAGAACGCCCGTACAGCGGAGTGATTATGTCTGTAAAAAGTCGCAGTGCTGTTATACTGTATATCAGCACTCATGGAACGTCTCTTGTCCAATCAAATTGCTCGGTTGGGACCGGTCGGAACTACCTGTTGTATAAGTGTTATTAAATAGTCTGCTCGGCTCAGCCGCTTAAAGACGTATGATTTTAACTGTAAAAACAACATTTTAACGGTAAAAACAACATTAAATTATAAGTAATTTATTTAATATGTATTTATCTCGTAAGTGACCATGGTATAAGTGGGATAATGCCCTTCGAGGTGTCCGATTATCAGAAATTAATGGACGACGCGGAGGCGTGAACCGTCCGACGCGAAGCGGAGGACGGGTTGCTTCTGCGAAGTCCATTAATTTCTGATAATGGAGACCTCGTCGGGCATTATCCCTTACATAATGTATTGATTACTGTCAGGATAGAAGGACCATTTCACCCAGTATAACAAAACATGTTTCTGAACAGGATCACTGATAGCTATAACTTAAAGCCCCACTAGATATATGGTGTATTCAAAACAAAAAAATAAAATAAAATAAAAAGATTGTCTGTTTTTCTGCAGAGTTTCCTCTCTGTGTTTTTGTTGTGGTTTGAGTGGCCACTATCAACAGTAAAAACCACATCAAAACCACAAACAGATAGAGAAATCTTAAGAAAAATAGACAATTATTTTATTTTTCAGTTTATATATCTAGTGGGGCCTAAGTGTTCATTTGGTGTGATTATCTGTGTAATCACTCTATATTTTATTTTCAAGGGGCAGAATTACTGATTACTGCACCTTTTAGGAGGAACAATTTCAACAACATGAATGGTCCTATAAGTGAGTCAGGTTAAGATAGCATTAAGCATAAACTCTTGTGATGTTGCAGGTGTGTGCGTGCACGCGCATGCATGCGATGCATTTACAGTAGAGAATTAATCTCCTGTATGTTGTAAGTGGGTAGTGATCATTCAGTTATTCAGGGAGGTCTGCTATTTCGAAGTTACTCCTTGACATCTCTCTTTCTACCCAGGCGGATCCTGTGAGTACCATGCTGCTGATGTTCAAACTGACCGGACAGCATAGAAGGGCGCCTTCGACAACTGAATGACTACTAGATCATACAGGGGAAGATTTGTTCTTGGTTAGTGAGTATTATGTGTAACGCACGCACGCGCACGCACGCACGCACGCACGCACGCACACACACACACACACACACACACACACACACACACACACACACACACACACACACACACACACGTCTCAGATATGCCTGATTAATATTTCATTTTCTCTTTTGTTCTCCCCACCTGTGCATCAGCTCCTCTTTTATGTCCTCAACGTCCGACCCCACTTGACCCCGTCCTTTTCTTAGGTCCTCCTCCTCCTCCTCCTCCGCCACCGCTTCTCTCCTCTCAGACCTCCACTGACTTGATTCTTTCCTTTTTCTTCCCCACAGAGCTCAGAGCCTCCAAGTGGTGCGGACAGTCCCTTCAACCAGGCAGTCCGAGAAGAGAAGGATCAGATGGCCCCAAGCCTCCAAAACAGCAGAGTGGCAGAAGTTTGATGAGGATGCAGATAAGGTGCTGGAAGCAACAGCCAAAGGGGATGTTGAGAGGAGGCTTCAGACCATGACGACTAGGGCCCGACCGATATGGATTTTTTGGGGCCGATGCCGATTACGATTATTAGGGGGGAAAAAATCCGATAACCGATTAATCGGCCGATTATTATTATTTTTAAATTAAGTTTTAAAATTGTATTACTAAAATAATATATCTATATATATTATATAATATATAAATTAGGGCTGCCTGGTCGACCAAAAGATCATTAGCTGACCAAAATTTCATTGGTCGATTGGTCGCAGGAAAAAAACAAACATTTGGAGCCCTGTCTTGTCAAAATTAAGTCAAAATCAATATGGGCTTTTATTTTGAAGGGCCAAATACAGGAAGTCATGACACGTGATACTTTTTTGTTGTTGTTTTTTTTACACGGCACGGCGGGTCTCTCTCTCTCTCTCTCTCTCTTTTCAAAAGCGACTTTTTCCAGTGTTGTTCCTGACGTTTCTGGTTTGGAGACTGTTTTCAACGATCAGCAGTTGCTGCCGTGCCCTGCACCGTGTCAAAGCGCTCACCGGCGGTCAGTCTCACAGCAGTGTCACGGAGCAGAGACATGATAGTCCCCGCTGCAGTCAGAGTCCCGCAATGCTCCACGCCGCGGACCCCCCGTCACACAGCCTCAGCTCAGTCACTCACCCTCATCTACTGTGTTTATTGGTGATAAATGAGCATACTGCCGTGCCGGTATATAACGGTAAAACCCGACCCCGACCGGCTTGTTGAATCTCGGACCCAACACGGCCGGAGACGAGCATTAATTAATTAATTCACAACCCGACCGCGGTAAAAAAAAAAAAAAAAGGGAAACAGAAAGCCAGTGGCAACACTGGTTTTGAGACAGATCAGTCACTCTGCTGTGTGCTGTGACTGAGGTGGTAGTGGATGGAGTTTGTCATGAGGTCGGCGCCGGTGCGGGGGAATCTTTTCAAAGTAAAACCAAGTTTTATTCCCTGCATTTTATTCCTGAAAATATCGGCGACAATCGGCGAGTTTTGGCCGATTACCGATTAGTCTCAAACGGGCTATAATCGGCCTTAATGACGACCATCATAGTGAGCATGGCAGCAGAAAGGTTTGGAGTTGAGGAAGAAAGGAGACCGAAGCAGCCTTACACCAAGAACCAGAGGGCAGTCAAAATCCACAACATCAGGAAAGAGCTGAAAGCCTTGAAGAAACAACATAAAGAAGCCAGTGAAGAGGAGAGGGGACCACTGGCAGAGCTCCGTCACATGCTCAGGAAGAGGCTCCTAGTCCTGCGCAGAGCTGAACAACACAGGAGACGGAGAAGAGAGAGGGCTAGAAAGCGGGCTGCTTTCATCAACAACCCCTTTGGCTTTGTCAAGGAGCTCCTTGGACAGAGACGCAGTGGACGCCTGGTTTGTTCAAAGGAGGAAGTCGACCAGCACCTCCATAGCACCTTCAGTGACCCTTCACGACACCAAGAGTTAGGGCAGTGCAAGGCGGTAATATCACCACCAGAACCTGCCGAGGCCTTCGATCTGAGGGAGCCACTCCTGAAAGAAGTTCAGGAGGTGGTGCGAAAAGCAAGGTCCAGGTCAGCACCAGGACCGAGCGGTACACCCTACAAGGTCTACAAGCACTGCCCTAAGCTTTTACATCGGTCATCTGGAGAAGGGGAAGAACAGCGCAGCAGTGGCGATTCGCGGAGGGAGTGTGGATCCCAAAAGAGGAGGACTCCAAGAACATCAGTCAGTTTCGTATCATCTCGCTGCTCAGTGTTGAAGGGAAGATTTTCTTTAGCATTGTAGCTAAGCGACTGGCGGAGTTCCTCCTCAAGAACGGGTACATCGACACTTCAGTGCAGAAAGGTGGCATCCCCGGGGTACCAGGCTGTTTAGAGCATACAGGTGTGGTCACTCAGCTCCTCAGAGAGGCAAGGGAGAACAAAGGTGACCTGGTGGTCCTGTGGCTGGACCTGGCCAATGCCTACGGCTCAATGCCCCACAAGCTGGTCCTCGAAGCACTGGAGAGGCACCATGTTCCAGCTGCAGTAAGAGACCTCATACTGGATTACTACAGCGATTTCAGCCTGAGAGTCTCGGCAGGATCAACAACATCTGAGTGGCACAGATTAGAGGTGGGAATCATCACAGGCTGTACCATCTCAGTGATCCTGTTTGCACTAGCGATGAACATGTTGGTGAAATCTGCTGAACCAGAATGCCGAGGACCCAAGACCAAGACTGGGATCCGCCAACCACCCATCCGTGCCTTCATGGATGACCTGACGGTGAACACAGAGTCAGTGCCTGGAGGCAGATGGATCCTGACAGGGCTCGAGAAGTTGATGGGTTGGGCCAGAATGTCATTCAAGCCGACGAAATCAAGATCCTTGGTCCTGAAGAAGGGCAGAGTGGCAGACAAGTTCTGCTTCTCCATCGCAGGAACACCAATCCCCACCATCTCTGAGAAGCCGATAAAGAGCTTGGGGAAGTTCTTCGACAGCAGCCTGAGGGACACAGCTTCCATCAAGATTACCCGCGATGAGTTGGAGGGATGGCTCAAGGATGTGGACAAGTCTGGCCTGCCAGGAAAATTCAAGGCGTGGATTTACCAGTACGGGATACTGCCAAGAGTACTGTGGCCACTGCTCCTCTATGAGTTTCCGATCACCACCATCGCAGATCTGGAAAGGAGAGTCAGCCGCTACCTGAGGAGATGGTTAGGACTGCCAAGGAGTTTGAGTGGCATCGCCCTTTATGGGAACACCTGCAAGCTGACACTCCCCTTGAAGTTCATTGAGGAGGAGTTTAAAGTCTTGCGAGCAAGGGAGGTGCTTCAACTTCGGGAATCATCAGACCCCAAAGTCTCCGGGGCAGGGGTAGCAGTCAAAACAGGCAGGAAGTGGAGAGCAGAGGCTGCAGTGGAGCAGGCAGAGTCCCGGCTACGCCATGGAGTCCTGGTGGGGACAGTGGCCAGAGGAAGAGCTGGACTGGGAACCACCGCTCCCCCTCGTTTTGACAAAGCCCGAGGGAAGGAGCGGAGGCAGCTGGTCCAGAATGAGGTGAGAGCAGCAGTTGAGGAGGAGCGGTCCAGCAGAGCAGTGGGAATGAGACAGCAAGGTGCCTGGACCAGATGGGAGCAAGCTATGGAGAGGAAAATCATGTGGACTGACCTCTGGCGGTCAGAGCCTCACCGCATCAAATTCCTGGTCCAGGCTGTCTATGATGTCCTTCCCAGCCCATCCAACCTGCACTGCTGGGGATTGGCCGACACACCAGCATGCCCGCTCTGCCAAAAGAAGGGGACTCTTGAGCACATACTGAGCTGCTGCTCAAAAGCTCTGGGGGAAGGCCGATACCGATGGCGACATGACCAGGTGCTCAAGACCATTGCAGAGAGCATCTGCAGCGCCATCACCACCTGCAGGAAGGCAAGACCCATGAAGTACAACATCAACTTCATCAGGGCTGGGGAGAAGCCGAAAACAACATCGAGGGCAACAACAGGGCTCCTCAACACTGCACAGGACTGGCAGCTGTTAGTGGACCTGGGCAGCCAGCTCAAGTTCCCCCAGCATGTTGCCAAGACCACCCTCAGGCCTAACATCGTCCTGGTGTCAGAGGCAACAAAGAGCATTGTCTTGCTGGAGCTCACTGTGCCATGGGAGGAGCGCATGGAAGAAGCTTTTGAACGCAAGAGGGCGAAATACGACAGCCTGGTGAGCGACTGCCACAGCCAAGGCTGGAAGGCAAGGTGCATGCCTGTGGAGGTTGGGTGCAGGGGCTTTGCAGG
Source organism: Trachurus japonicus (assembly GCF_045865225.1). Classification (NCBI taxonomy): domain Eukaryota; kingdom Metazoa; phylum Chordata; class Actinopteri; order Carangiformes; family Carangidae; genus Trachurus; species Trachurus japonicus. Next base: position 434,486 of record NW_028220653.1, on the reverse strand, counting down.
GCAGTCTCTCTGCAGAGCGTACACTGCACTCGGCATTACAGGCGAGAGGAGGAGGAGAGCCATCTACAACAGCACAGAGGCGGCAGAGAAAGCCTCTAGGTGGCTTTGGATAAAGAGGGCGGATCCGTGGTCAAGCGCTGCTAGGGCACAAGCTGAGGCCTGATCAACCTCAGCTGGGTCGCCTGAGGGAGGGTGTCTGATGTTCGTGAGACCCGAAACACCCAATGATCTCAGGATACATCACTGAAGATGTGCCCTAGCTTGCATCAGAGGATGTTTCACTACAACTTCCATTGTTGTTTCTGCCTCTCCTTCATCTCAGACTCGCCTTGTTTTTCTCATGCTGCCTCCTCTGTCTGTATTCTCTCTCTCTCTCTCTCTCTCATTTGAACTTGTTTACTCCTAATCCTCTGTCGTCTCCTCTTCTTCCTCTTTCACTTCCACTCATCCCTATTTTTTGTATCCTCCTTTATCATTTATCAGTTCAAACAGTTCAATTTTAAATCTCTTACTCTTCTCCTCACCTCTGCAGGTCGTGTCAAGGTGACATTTGATGCTGAAAATATAAACATCTACTATCTCTCTCTCTGTCTTTCTCTGTGTGTAGAAAGCAGACCTGGCGGTGGCCGGTTTCACCATCACCTCAGAGAGAGAGAAGGTGACTGACCGGACAGCATAGAAGGGTGCCTTCGACAACTGAATGACTACTAGATCATACAGGGGAAGATTTGTTCTTGGTTAGTGAGTATTATGTGTAACACACACACACACACACACACACACACACACACACACACACACACACACACAGTCTGCCAGCTATCATTTGTCATCCATCCTAATCAATTTCTTTCTATTTATTTTATTTTGCAGAATAAAGGCATACGTTGATGCACTGCCGTCACTGCAAATTTGTCCATAGTGACCGAGAAGTGCTGCTAAGGCACTATAGAGTCCATCACTGGCACAACGTAAGATTGTTGAACTGCATCTATCTGGACTGTGTATGCACTTTCAGAACTAAAGGTGTGTTAAAGACCCACTTAACAAGATCTCATTCACAGTCACAGACAAGTCTTTTCCTTTTAATTGTGACAGTTGTGAATTCCACAAAATCTGTTCAGAGAAGGCAGGGCTGTCCCTGACCAAAATGGGGCCCTAAGCGGAAACCCCCCCTCAGGTACAAAACGACAGTATAATGAAATGCCATTGAACTTAAATAAATATAAATAAAGCGGACTCACAAAGAGTGAGTAAAATGTAAAAGTAACTTCAAAGTAAATTAACAGGCAGGAAAAATAACTTCACACTGAATAAAATAAATAAATCTAAGTCACAAAGAATAATTAAATATTAACAGTAACTTCAACTTGTGTCTACAAAAAACTAACAGTCAGACCTTTGAGTCTTTCAGGCACTGAAAGAGAGCAAAACAAGCATGTGTGCCTTTTACAGATGCACACGTCTGCATTTTCTGGATGCATAGTCATCAATGAGGTCGTCATATGACAGCTGCTGCGCCAATTCTGAGTTGATGCTTATGATAGCCAGGCCACTTAAACGTTCTTGCGCCATTGATGAGTGGAGGTATGTCTTAATGAGCTTCAGTTTTGAAAAGCTTCGCTCAGCAGAGGCAACTGTGACTGGGAGAGTTAATGCAATGCGGAGGGCAATCCAGAGATTTGGATACAGTTCCTGCAAATTATTTTCATGGAGAAATGACAGCATCTCCAGAGCAGTTGTTTGTGTTGGCAGTTTTGGAAGGGTCATGATTTCCTGGGCCATCTCTGCACCATCAATGTCAGACTCTCCTGCTGCAGTCAGTGTTTTCTCCACCTTGGTGCAGTGTTCCTGCAAGGTGTCTTTGGGCATCCCTTTAAGCTGGCTGAAATCAAGCAGGCCACCAAAATTTTCCTTCACCTGAGTGAATGTCTCAAATCTGTCTTCCAGTGATGTGACAGCAGAGTCCACAACAGTGTTGAAAAATTCCACCTCAAGCTTCTTCAGAGCATCATCCATGGGCTCATCTGCAGCTTCATAGGCAAAATGCCTTTTAGTACTCCTCAGTCTCTTCTCCTTGAGTTCTGGCTCTATGTTAAGGCCCTCGCAGAGTTCCTTGGCGGTTGACTGAGCATCAGCAAACCCAGATCAGGGGAAACATAATAGATATCTTGAAAGATTTAAACAAGTCCTGTACTTCAATTTAGAGAGCGGATGTGGAGACTGCCACCGAAGGAATGCAGGTCGGCATCCTGGAGGTGGTGCCAGTTCCTGGAGGCCCTGATTCCCCCGTGATGGCTGCAGTCGTGTTCAGTGTTGGGTAGTAACGCATTTTTCAGTAACTAATAACGTAACGTGTTGTTTTTTTTAAATCAGTAACTCTGTTTCCGTTACCAAACGCTGCGTTACTCCGTTCCTTTTGGTGAGGTTTTACAGCGGCACACTTGCTATAACATTTCAGCGATCAATAAAGTTTCATTGAATTGAAAGAACAACAGAGCACAGACACTAAGCACTTGGTGGCCGCCCTCTAGCGTCCCACGCGTAATCAAACAGGCTACATGAAGAGGACTGGACAGGTTAGGGCAGGGCATGACGGCGAGCTAAGGTAACGTTACAGTGGGTACTAGTTTCATTTGGACGATTTCACACGAGATTCACGCGTGAGTCACGGGAGAGTCACGCAGATTTTTTGTGGAGGAGTAAATTGTGTTTTCACCAGAAGCTGCAATGTGCCCAAACAACCGCCAGGTGGCATCTGTGAGCAGGAGCGCCTCCATAAGACAGCAGCACGGAGCAGTGAACACATACGGGGAATGCAATATAATAATAATACAGTATAGTTTTTCAATGAGAAAAATGTGACGACGGCAGCTACAGTATACGTCTCACTCTCTTTTTTCGGTCCTCAGTCTCGTGAGCTCCAAACACACCCGTCTGTGTTTTTAAAATGAGCCAACTACTGTACAGTAGTGCCACAGATTTCTCACTCCCCACATTGTTTGATTGAGAGTGTAGCTGGATGATTTCTCGTGAATGAACGGGCAAGAGCCTATGTCACTTTCGGGCTGGGCGATAAAACATAGGATATCCTGAAATAACTTTTCCTCGGTAGAAATAGGCTACAAGACGTAGCCGATACAAAGTTGTCCATGTTTTGACAGTGTGTGTGTGTGTGTGTGCCGAGCGGACCCGTTTAGAGAGACACGCGTCTGTATGGGACAGGTTTTTATTTAATTTAGAACAAACCTTATGCTCAGCAAAAATGGAAAATATATAGTCTAATATAATAAAATGGTTCTGTTGTTTGGTCACTGTTTAAAATAGGTCTGATCGATCCAGAGCAGCATTCATTTACAAGTTTAATCAGCACCAATTAAACTTCTTCTAAATAAACGTAAACATTCAATAACTGGGTCAGGTCGGACCACGGGCTTCTTTTTTTTCTCATCTTCCTCACAGGAGAAATGAGGTGTGCGCTGTGCTGCACTCGCTTCTCTCTGACGCGTCGGTGCTCTGTTTGTGATTTGTCTGCTGCCTTGAATCCGCCCTTTATATGTGCGCGTTCACAGATTCACAGTAAGACAAGCCAGGGTTGAGTTACCGAGTTGATAACCAGCGTCGTGGTAACGCTGATCCGGAGTGACAGTGTATGAACTGGTGCTCTGGTTTTTAGGTGCTCTGCAATCTCATAGTTTCAAAGAAAATGGATTGATTGATTTTTACTTAACGAAATGAAATATAATATATATATTAATATAATATTATATTATATTAATATATTGTTGTAACTTTAGAAAATATAATTCAGGGGGGGAAAGGCTTACAGTGGGTACTAGTTTCATTTGGACGTTTCCCTCACGGAAAGCGTGATTCACGCGTTGCGTGAAATTGTAGGTCACATTGTAGCCACTAGGTGGAAGCATCGTACTGAGATGCAGCTCAAAAGATTTTGGGATAATTCCACGTTTGACCACAACGTAGCTGCAATGGAGAGTGGCGCTGTTCATAGGCCATAGGCTACTTCATTTGCAGCTGTGGTCGAGAGAGCTAGAGAGTGAATGGAGAGAGGGACCGCTACGCCGGTCAATCAGATCAATGTTGTTGTTTTTTATTGTATCACAGTGGTTACAGCAGGCGCGGCGGCAGGATTTCAATTTTGGACGGGCCACAGTAATTTTGGATGGGCCACTACTTAGGAAAAAATAACACTAACATACATAGAGTTGGAAATTATTCCTGAATGACTCGTTCGTGTCCAAATTGCCTTGAAAGCACACATCTGCTGAGACCTATGGCTGAAACGAGCTTTGACAGCGCGGTCCGCCGCTCTCTCTCCCGTTAAAAGTTAATCTAGCTCACCCAGCGGACCTCTCTCTCTCCTCGTCTCTCTCGCTCTCACTGTCTCTCTCCTGTTACTTATAGCCTATGTGTTTAACCAAATACACGAAAAGCCAAATCAAATCAGAAATGCGTAGCCCACTTCTTTTTAACTCATTCATAAAGTAATAAAATATCTGGACATTTTGCCATCGTTAACATTGAGACAAAAGGCTGCAGGAATGGAAGAAGAATTGTTTGTTTGTTAACAGTGACTTTGTTGGTGCTACTTTAATCGTAGAATGGAGCCACAACGGGCTGATTTCAGCCAAGAGCAGCAGGTTGTTTTAATGGAAAGTAGGCAGCGATAGCCTACAAAAAAGTTGATCACAGCCTGAAGCAACAGTGTTGCTTCAAATATAACAAGAGGCTGCTTTTAATTTCTGACAGCTGAACATTGCGCTTTTAAATATGAAGCTTATCCAAACAAAAAACTAGAGCAACAACAACTGTCATTTTAAAAAAAAATTGTGTTATATATTGTTTTTGCTCTGTGTGTCGCGGTGATAACTTAACCGTGAAAAGTAGGCTACAACACACACACAACATAACGTTACAGCCGCAGTGTTGTGAGTGAGTCATGTCGGGACCAGAGCGATTGCTGGTCGGGACAACCAGGCTTCATGAACCCGCTCCACAGACCCCGGTGCCCGGCCGCCGCCGCTGCTGCTGGGGGCGGCCAGGCGGGGAAGGCTATCAGTGAGCTTTGCCTTCCCCGCCGTAGCAGTGGTGGCGGCGGGGGCAGCCAGACTCACACACCCAGGGAAGGCCATCCTGGCAGTTAAGAGGAGAAACTTTCTGCTTCTAAGTTGTTGTTAAGTTTAGGAGCAGCGGAGCGGCTCGCGGCTGCAGCTCTGTTCACTTCACACACTGAGAATGGAGTTTGTTTTTTTCCGGTAGACGTAAATACGTAAACACGTGTACCCTCTGTCCAATCAGAACGCCTCCCGACCCCCAGACGTTAAGCAGAATTAAATAAAGGCTATTTAATGTGTTTTCCATGTAAACCCCAATTCGGAATTATTATTTCCATGTAAACTCGAAGGAGAATATTTTAATTCCGAACTATTTAATTCAGAACAATTAATTCCGAATTAAAAAACATCATGTAAACACTGATAGATTAGAATAGAATGCGAGTGTGTTTTATTGAAAGCGAGACTGGGTGTGTGTATGAAAATCGCTACAGTGAACTGGTGCTCTGGTTTTTAGGTGCACTATCTCATAGTTTCAAAGAAAACGGATTGATTGATTTTTACTTAACAAAATTAAACTAAAACAATATATAGGCCTATTATATTACTATATTGTTGCAACTTTAGAAAATATAATCCAGGGGAAAGGGGGCTTACAAACATGGACCAAAACGGCTCAGTAATACGCAGAAAAATCCAAAAGAAACTAAAATGAACACACAAAAAAAACTAAACATCATGAAGTGGTCTCAATCTGTGTTTTACGCATGCCTCTGTGCGTCTGGCACATGTGTCTTGGAGTTCTGAATGGAGGCTGTATGTTCAGCTCCCCTTACATGTGAAATTTATTACATGAAACACGACGAAATTTCTTCACTTAGACTATGAACTGAAAAGTGTGAGGAGAGCTATTGCAGGAACCGTTTTTTCTGTTCAAAGCAAACAGCTGTGTGAAGTAGCCTACTGTGGGGGGCAGGACTTCTGTCTGACAATGTACTTGAGTGAAGTATCCACAAACACACCCATTGGTCAGAGATAAAGAGGATGCTAATGTGTCGCTTATGTGTTACATTTGGCGCATTTCCACTAGCACGGCTCGGCTCGATACGGCTCGGCACGGCACGGCTCGGCTCGGTTTGGTTGTGTTTCCATTACAACTGAGTATCACTAGTGCCGCCGTGACGTCATTTACACGGCGCCGAGCAACGCTCTAAACTCTGTAAATATATAACTTTAGCAACATTTGAAACATTTTCAGGCGAGAAAGTAGTCGTTTAGATCCCCAACGTGTTGAAAAACTGACAAAATACCAGCTGTTTACAATTTTGTTTCAACGAAGTCGGCGTTACTAAAGCTAGCCGTAGTGAGCAACGCACTTCCGGTTATTTTCACAAAATAAGACACCTGTTGCCTTTTATCATAAGGAAAGCCATTACGATAGAACTGGTGCTTTTACTTTGTAAACAGGAAGTGAACCTACCCTCGCTGTAGCTAGCTTTAAACCGCCGTTTTGACTGCTCTCGTCCCCATAACGGCATTTAATTTTCAATATGCCTTACCGGAGAGTCTTGCCAGCTCCGAGATCGGCCTGGTTCATTGTAAAACATTTATTTATTGATGTAAATGTGGTGTTTTCTGTGCGTACAGAACCCAAGGCAGTGCTGCTCTTCTTTCTAACCACAAACAAACTGCTGCTACAGCCACAATTGTTAGATTTAATCAATGACACCAACATTTAAGAGTTTAACCAGCCGGTGGTAAACCTCTAAAAAGCCATCGGGGAAGTTAATTAGCGGTCTGTTCTCCTCGGGGTGACGGTGGTAGGCTGGCCGGCGGAGCACGTCAGGAGCCGGGCTGCTGCCTCTGTGATGTCGCGGTCGCTGCTCGGACCTGGAGCTTCACTTCTCCGAAAAACATCGGGGCAAACTTCTAAACAGCCGTCGTTTGGATAAACTAACCGCACATGGGGATCTAAACAGTTACTTTCTCGCATGAAAAAATATTAAAACTTAATAAAGTCACGTAATAACAGAGCCAGTCTAAATATTAGAAATTCTCTGGTAATAACAGCTTCAGCAGGAACATTTCTGTTGTCGGTCGTCGAGTGGTTATGACGCTTCCAGTGACGACACTCATCGGCCAATCAGTGGAAGGCAGTCGGCTGACGTCACGTTTTAGTAACGCTTCGGCTCGCTTGGAACCAGGGCTGAGGTGATACCAAAACTGTACCCGGTTGCAGGTACTGCGTGCTAGTGGAAACACGCAATAGCGCGCAGAGCCGTGCCGTACCGAGCCGAACCGTGCTAGTGGAAATGCGCCAATTGTGTCCAGCTGTCGTCACAGCAATTATTACAAGCACATGTTGGGACTCAGCCCAGTCAAAATGGAGGACAAGGCCGCATGGCTTCTTTGTCTCTCAGACAAAGGAAAACCATTGAACTCAATCCTTCACCTCTTCGCACCTAGGTGTGAAACCTCCACTACTGACCCCCCATTGGTCAGGTACGGCCCCAGGACCTGTGAGGTCACAGGCCATATAAAAAGGAGAAGTTCGCTTCTTCTCTCTCTGTCTTCGCTCTCTTCTTCACCTCAGCAGGAGCTGCTGCTCCTCTCAGCTCCTCACCTGGAGCTACTGCTACAACTCTCCAACCTCAGTGAGGCCTGCACAAGGCAGACGCCTACACTGGAGTGACCCTTGGCAGCGACGCAAGTGCCTACCAACGGATTAAAGAACAAGAACCAGCTAGCACGACACAAGGTCTGCTAGTTGAGTCAACAAGGAACGGAGCCACAACACCCAGCAGAACAACCAACCAACTCTGCAAGGAGAAGGACTCTCCTCAATGGAACTCAAACTACACAGCCAGGACAGCTGTGGTTCACTGGACAGAGACACAATCACTGGACTTGACTTCCACAACAGGATCGGCAAAACCTGCAACCGCAGGAAGCCTCACCAGCACCGGGATCTTCTCACCCTCATGTGACTTGGTAACGTAACTGGGCCTAGTTAGAATTACCTTGCACCTTGACTAAGCATAGAATACCTCAACCTTGCCAATGTGTGTATTGATTGAAATCAGTTTAAATACTTGAGCTTTGTCGTTGTTGCTTTGTTGTTGTCAGCTATAGCCTCATATTTAGTTAACCTGTGTTTAACATGCAACTTGAGCGTTGAACAAAGGACACACCTTTGTTCACCTCCCCCACATCACATGTAGTTGGTCTTATGGTGCATTTCCACTAGCACGGCTCGGCTCGATACGGCTCGGCTCGGCACGGCTCGGCTCGGTTGTGTTTCCATTACAACTGAGTATCACTAGTGCCGCCGTGACGTCATTTACACGGCGCCGAGCAACGCCCTAAACTCTGTAAATATATAACTTTAGCAACATTTGAAACATTTTCAGGCGAGAAAGTAGTCGTTTAGATCCCCAACGTGTTGAAAATCTGACAAAATACCAGCTGTTTACAATTTTGTTCTGACGAAGTCGGCGTGAGTATAAGCTAGCCGTAGTGAGCAACGCACTTCCGGTTATTTTCACAAAATAAAATACCCGTTGCCTTTTATCATAAGGAAAGCCATTACGATAGAATTGGTGCTTTTACTTTGCAAACAGGAAGTGAACCTACCCTCGCTGTAGCTAGCTTTAAACCGCCGTTTTGACTGCTCTCGTCCCGTTAACGGCATTTAACCGTTCAATATGCCTTACCGGAGAGTCTTGCCAGCTCTGAGATAGGCCTGGTTCATTGTAAAACATTTATTTATTGATGTAAATGTGGTGTTTTCTGTGCGTACAGACCCCAAGGCAGTGCTGCTCTTGTGTCTAACCATGGTTTTTTATTCAAACAAACTTCTGCTACAGCCACAATTGTTTTAGATTTCATCAATGAGACCAACATTTATTCCCTAACAAGAGTTTAACCAGCCGGTGGTAAACTTCTAAAAGCCATCGCGTAAGTTAATTAGCGGTCGTTTTCTCCCCGGGGTGACGGTGGTAGGTTGACCGGCGGAGCACGTCAGGAGCCGGGCTGCTGCCTCTATGATGTCGCGGTCGCTGCTTGGACCTGGAGCTTCACTTCTCCGAAAAACATCGGGGCAAACTTCTAAACAGCCGTCGTTTGGATAAACTAACCACACACTGGGGATCTAAACAGTTACTTTCTCGCATGAAAAAAAAAAAAAAAAACTTAATAAAGTCACGTAATAACAGGCCTCAGCAGGAACATTTCTGTTGTCCGTCGTCGCGCGGTTATGACGCTTCCAGTGACGACACTCATCGGCCAATCAGTGGAAGGCAGTCGGCTGACGTCACGTTTTAGTAACACTTCGGCTCGCTTGGAACCAGGGCTGAGGTGATACCAAAAGTGTACCTGGTTGCAGGTACTGCGTGCTAGTGGAAACACGCAAATAGCGCGCCGAGTCGAGCCGAGGCATATGATAAACAATTACACACAGATCAACAGAACCCGAAAGCCCCCCGGCACTGTCACTGTCCGTCTGTGTGTGTGTGTGTGTGTGTTGGCGCGTGGTGAGGGTGAGTGAGTGAGAGAGAGTTTGTTTGTCCTACTGTCCACACGGGAGAGACGCCGAGGTGACCACGCCAGTCCTCTCCCTCGTCCCGCTTGGCTGAAAACGGGCCGTGAGGTGTCCAAACGGGCCTTTATAATCCACAGGGTAATCCACCAGGAAAAGTAATCCACTATGCCGCTTTGGAATTGCCGCCACGCCGGCCGTCCAAACGCCGACTGTGTCTCTCACTCTCCTCCCCTCTCACCACGTCACTTCCCCATTTAAACCCTCGGTCCCACTAATGCACTTTTACGCATTACGCACACAACTTACAGCAAAAAAGAAACATTCATTCATTCATTAAAGGTCCGCACGTCCCCGTGCGCAAACCACAAGGATAATTGATCATTTCCCTGGCCTAATACACAATGAAAAAAACCTGGGGAGCAAACCTGCAAATCAACTACCCCAGCTGGCCAGGCTAAACCCAGTGGATCACTACAAGTTGTTGCAACTTTGGGGAATTTACTCCTGGTAAAAAGGCTTACAAACATGGACCAGGACAGCTTCATAATACGCACAAAAATCCAAAGGAAACGAAAGGTAACTTTAAAAAAAAATAGCAACAGCATATAGTAGTCAAAATATGTGTTTTACGCATCTGCCTGTTCAGCTCCGCTTACATGTAAAATGACATTTTGGTTGCGTACTGTAACGTACTCTCTCTCTCTTTCTCTCTCTCCCTCTCTCTCTCTCGGGCGGTGACACGCTGTCATTTCACATGTAAGGGGAGCTGAACATATAGTTTTCATTCACAAACCAATGTGGGAGAGCTCCAAGACGCAAGAGGCATGCGTAAAACACCGACCTTTTTAGTTAATCTTTTAGTTAATTTTCGTTTCTTTTGGATTTTTGTGCGTATTTTGGAGCCGTTTTGGTACATGTTTGTAAGCCCCCCCGCCCGAATTATATTTTCTAAAGTGCAACAAGTGGGTTCGGAGTGTGTGATTGAAAGCACGGTCTGCTTCCCGTTCAAGCCTATCTCCTCCTTCGTTGGTTTACGATGTTGTGGAGTCCCTCTGCTTAAAATCTGAGGCTTTGAAATCGTCTGCCGTTTGAATTATCTGACTAATCTGTGTGCTTTAATGAGATGCACTGGACAAACGTGGGCAAACTGCTATTTTGCGCCGGCATATCATTAGTGCAAAATCGTGTTAGGCCTATTCATTTATTTATTTTTTTTATTTTTTTTGGGGGGGGGCGGTGGTGCGGTGGGGTGGGGTAGGCTTTTAAAAGATTTGTCGGAATGGCAACACGTTTAAAAGAGAAAAAGATTCTCTTTTAAACGCCATTCCGACCTTAGGAGAAGAAAATTGTCGGAATGATGGGATGTTTATTAAAGGGTAAAGTGTTGCCATTCCGACAATTAGGGCCCAATGTCGGAATGGCGGCATGTCGGAATGGCGGTTGCCCCCCCTTTTCTCTCTCCCTTGCTTGTTCCCGATCCACATAATTTATAATACATTTTTTAAATAAATTTCGCGACATTGCAAAATCATGGAGGTATGATGTCCTACAAAGAAGAAGGGGTAGAATAGTTATATTATATTGAGTATTTAGTAGTAATATAGCTTAAGTATTTTTTGGAAACATATTAATACTCTACTACTATACTATACTTTCAGCGGTTTTTGAGGAGGTTTCCCATGGGAGTTGAATTTCAACATTTTAATATGTGATATTACACACCTTCCTGAACACAATAGTGGAGAAATTTCTTGGTAAGGACTTAGTTCCCAGATTTTTGTAATGTTTCCCTACTCACAGTTATTTCGATCTTACATTTTTGTCTTTCATGTTAGGAAATCCAGGGTGGCAACCAATATAGCAAAAAAAAAAAAACATACATAGGACAATATTTCAGACTGGGATCATCATTATTTGTTTACAAGACATCTTAAAGATTCAGGGATGCAAACAGGTCAGGACCAAAAAAGAGAGGAATTTCCCGGGGGGGGGGTGTTCACCTTTAACAAATAAGTACATCACAATATCACGGAAAAGTCAATTTCCAGTAGTTCAACCCCAACCAAGTATTGAGTGCATATAGATGGACATAGTTTTCAGAAGGCCAACATTTCTATAAAAAAAAAATCCTTTTCAATATTTCCATTTTTGAGATACTGATTTTTAGGTCTTCACTTAATGTTAGTCATTATTACTATTAAAATAAACTGAATAAATAAAGACATGGGATGTTTCATTCAGTGTGTAATGGACATATAGGCCTATATAATGTGTTAGTTTCACTTTTTGAATTGAACACATTCTACATCGCGGAGGCGACGTCTTTCCACTTGATCTGAACGATTCACACAAGTCACCTAATTGGTCATGAAAAAAGCGAGTTTCGCTTTTCGGCGCGCTGTTTGCATCCCTGAAGATTGTAAAAATATTTAAAAATACATACCCTTATTCGGGGTCATCCCTATGTTCCCACAGCCCTATGTTCCCTCAGCCCTATGTTCCCTCATTTCTAACTTTTGTCGTCACTGAAAATTAGGCCCTATGTTCCCTCAGCCCTATGTTCCCTCATTTCTAACTTTTGTTGTCACTGAAAATTAGGCCCTATTCCCATAGCCCTTTGGTCCCACCATTGGTTGGGTTTAGGCAATGAAGAAAGGAGTTGGTTAAGTTTAGTAAAAAGATCAGGTAGAGGCTAGACAGGCCAGATAGACAGAGTCCAGATAGGTAGAGAGAGTCCAGAGGGAACATAGGGCTGAGGGAACATAGGCACGCTCCCCCGTATTCATGTGACATTAAAGACAACCCCTGCCATGCTAAGGAATAGCCTCTCTGTAATACATTGTATTGGTGGTGGGGGGAGTGGGGTGTGTGTAGGGGGTTCCGATGAGCGGGAAATGTGGGCATGGCTGTTTTTTTTACCACCAAGGAGTGTTTTGGGTGAAAAACTAATGCTTGCAATCAACTCAGAATCGTGAAAAACCCCTAGTTTGACCCCTCACAAGCTACTTGAGGCCAAATTAAACACTTCGGAATGTTCAAAAATCATGTTAGGAAATCCAGGTGGTGGCAGCCAAAATAGCCTAAATAAACATACATGGGATAATATTTCAGGTTGGGATCATCAAAATTTGTTAACAAGACATCTTGAAGATTGTAAAAATATAAAAGTTAGGAAAAAAATGTCAATAGGGCGCATTGGGAAGGAGTTCCTGTGATACATTTCCGCCGTTGTTTTAACTTTTTTTTGTGTATTTTTGATTTTTTTATGTACCACACATGATTTAATCGTGGCAATCTTCATCTCTACCAATTCCTCATGCCAAGACAAAAAGAAAATGGGGTCAGTTGTCTCTGTAGGATGTATAGTTCAGGAGCTATATAGATTAAAATTTTTAATTTTTCACAGTCGGAAATCCAGGATGGCCACAAAAGATGTTAAAAAAAAACATGCATGGGACAATAATTGGCGCGGGGATCATCAAAATTCATTTACTAGACACCTTAAGGATTACAAAAAGCTAAGTTAGAAAAATATATCTTTCGGGTGCATGGGAACCCCCCCTGGCTACTAGACTATAAGTAACAGGAGAGAGACAGTGAGAGAGACGAGGAGAGGTCTCAGCAGATGTGTGCTTTCAAGGCAATATAGACACGAACGAGTCACTCAGGAATAATTTCCAACTCTATGTATGTTAGTGTTATTTTTTCCTAAGTAGTAGTATTTTTTCCAAAATTACTGTGGCCCGTCCAAAATTGAAATCCTGGCGCCGCGCCTGCTTTACGTAACCACTGTGATACAATAAAAAACAACAACATTGATCTGATTGACCGGCGTAGCGGTCCCTCTCTCCATTCACTCTCTAGCTCTCTCGACCACAGCTGCAAATGAAGTAGCCTATGGCCTATGAACAGCGCCACTCTCCATTGCAGCTACGTTGTGGTCAAACGTGGAATTATCCCAAAATCTTTTGAGCTGCATCTCAGTACGATGCTTCAACCTAGTGGCTACAATGTGACCTACAATTTCACGCAACGCGTGAATCACGCTTTCCGTGAGGGAAACGTCCAAATGAAACTAGTATCCACTGTAGCTAACGCAGCATCCGAGACCGAAACCGTGTCCCAGTTCAGGCTGCAGCCCCTCAACTGGGACACAGCTCGAGAGTCACAGCGAGACACACAAGCACCCACTCCACTCGAGCAGCAGCGGTTGGAGTGAGACAAACAGACTCCAATTATGAAACGGTAAACACAGAGTGATCGCTCTGGGTAAACACAGCTGATCGATCGATAAAAAAATACAGCTGGAGTGAAATTACTTCCAACACTGAAAACAGGTTCTGAACGTAACTCGAGATTTTTTTGCAGTTCTGTTAGATCAAGCTAGCCTCGTAAACCAGCCGCTCTCGGAAATGCAATTCATTTCATTTCTGAGGGAGAGTCTGGCCTCATCCCTGCTGTAAGCGTTTGGCCTGAAACCCTCAGAAGGCCGAGCCAATCAGCGTCGCTGCTGTGATTGACACAGCACGTTGGCCAATCAGGGACCGACTGGTGCAAAGCCCCATCACTACACCAACTTGCTGATTGGCTGAATGGGGTTGTCTGTCAACGCTACTACTCCCGCCCAGCTCCCACCCAGCTCCCGCCCAGCCCAAACGCTTACAGGGGGAATGAGGCCAGACTCTCAGAAATTAAATGAATTGCATTTCCGGGAGCGGCTAGTTTACGAGGCTAAGGTCAAGCTGCTGTAGCCTACATGCTGACATCATGCAGCATGATGATGGTAAAATTTTAGACCAAGTGGGTCATAGAGTCCAGCCACCTGACTTAGCAGCTCTCTCCTGCTTAGAGGATCAGGTGTTCCCAGCCTCACATCCTCCTTCTTTAGATCCTCACCCAGTCTGATCTTTCTTTTCCTCTTGGAAAAGTTGATTGATGTTAGCATGTAAAGCATGTCCTCTTCCATCTGATACCCAACACCCAGGGCTTTATTGTCCTCATCCCTCATCTGGTTTGGAAGGATGATTGTTTTACCTTGTGTTGCTTCCTTCTTCTCTTGTGGGACCAGCTGGATTTCCTCTGTGGTGCCCTGCCTCCCACTTTGGCCTGACCACACCCACGGTTTGAGAAAGAAGCCTCCCGACTTCAAAATGTCCTCCACCCCTCGTGTGATTTTGATCAGCTCCTCCAGCCTGTTGTGGGATGTTAGGATATCATCAACATAACTGTCCTCCTCCAGGACCCTGCGCTCCTCCTCCAGGTGAGTAAAGCCGGGCAGCCTCGCTGTCTCACGCATAGCAAGCTGTGCAATGCACCCAGCTGGTCTGTCACCTATATTGACTCGTGTGATGGCATACTCTTTTATGTCCTCATCCGGCTTGTCCCTCCATAGGAATCTGTGTAGATGCATTTCACGCTCCTCCAACCACACTGAGTTATACATCTTTTTGATGTCACCAAGGGCTGCATACACACCTCTTCTGAACCTCAGCAGGACAGCTCTTATCGGGTTGAGAACATCTGGCCCCTTTAAGAGAAGGTCGTTCATGCTCAGTCCCTTGAACTTCTGGCTGCTGTTCCACACCAATCGCACTGGGGTTGTCACTGAGTGAGGGTTTAGCGCCACCAAGTGGCTCACATACCAGACAGGTCCTTTCCAGTTTCCTCTCATCTCCTTAGTGAGTTCCAGGGCAGCACGCTGGTTAACCATCTCATGGACTTGGGCCGTGTATGCAGCTTTCCACTCAGGCTCTCGCTCCAATTGCCTTTCTGTTCTTAAAAATGTTGCTTCTACTGCACTCTTGTTGTTGGGGAGAGAGGCAGGATCTTCAATCCATGGATATCTTGCATCCCAGTGTGGTGATTTCACGTGAGTATCCTCCTTGATGTACGTAAGACCTCCTTTAATGATTTCAAGCTCTTTTTCCTCTGCAAGGGTCATTTCTTTCCCTCCGGGCTGGCAATTTCCACATCTGCATCCTCCGCATTTTGGTTCGCAGGCAGCCCCAATACTCTTCCATCTCCACCATTGAAGAAACTCACGGTTGGTGGCTGTTGTGAACTTTGCATGGGCCTGGTGGTCGAACTGTAGATGGGAATCCTCAGCCTCTGATGCGTTTCTGATAATCTCCTCATATCTGACCGCAGCTGTCCTCATGGACCGGGCAAAGTGGGTTTTTGATTCATGCGCCGCAACCTCCACATCCTCGAAGAGTCCAGGATGCGCTCCACCCACTGCCTTCCCGAGTGGACTCTCCCACAAGACGAGGTCTCCAACCACTCTCTTCCTCTGAGGAGCAAGCCGTCCCTCCCTGTGGCTGATAAGAAGCTCAATATCTCTTGGTCTTCTTAGCTCCTCCAGCTCAACTTCTGGGAAGAATTCTCTCAACCTCTCAGGCTCTATTACCTTGTGTACCTTGGCGATGTCATCAAGTCCATAGCAGACCATTTCATGGGCTCTCTCCTTGCCCCTGGGGGTCCTGACCCTCACTTTGAGAAGGTACCTCCTTGTGTTCACTCTCATGGCCATCCCAC
This sequence comes from Trachurus japonicus, assembly GCF_045865225.1. NCBI lineage: Eukaryota > Metazoa > Chordata > Actinopteri > Carangiformes > Carangidae > Trachurus > Trachurus japonicus. Next base: position 418,337 of record NW_028220653.1, on the reverse strand, counting down.
CAACACCATGCAAGACTAAGGTCACATCTTCACTCCGTAACCTCAGCCTGTCAGCAGCCTTGTGGGTAATGTAGTTTGTGTCGGACGCAAGATCCACCAGTGTCCCCGCCTTCTGTCCTGCATTTGCGGTGACCTCCATCAGCATCAGGATAACAGGGAGTTCACAGAGCCCATTCCTCATCAGAAGCTCTGACTGGTTCTTGTTTGAGTTAGCTGTCTGAGAAATACTGTTGGTAAATGCACTTTTGCATCTTTCCGCCATCTCAGGGGTAAGTTCAGACAGAAAACTCTCCTGCTCCTCCGTCAGTTTGCTCTTTCCTCCGCCCCCTTTTCTGCTGTCCTCATTGCTGAATTTCTTGCTGCTCCTGACTGGGCAGAGGAAATAATGGTGGTCAGAAGTATCATCTTTGTTACAGACCTTATTCCTGCACAGGTAGGTGTCTTTGCAGAAACCATCATCATCATGCAGTCCAAGGCATTTCCTGCACGCACCCAGCTTCTTCACGGCAGCTTTCTTGTCCTGGAGCTTTAATCCTCTAAATTTCTTACAGAAGAAGATCTTGTCATGATGTTTCACGTCACCACACACAACACACATATCCTCTGTGCTTTTCTTTGCCATCCTGGTGGAAGCATATCTCCTCTCAACTTTCTTTCCTGGAAAGTAGTCTGGCCGCTCCATCCTGTTTTCAACTGTTTTGAACTGCTCCAGTCCCTCAAGGACTCCTTCCTGCTTCTTTAGGAACCTCAGGAGCATATCAAAGTGGTTGTCGGGGGTAACAGCATTGTCTGGCTCGAGTATGAAGATTAACCAGTCCCTCTTCACAAAATCTGGCAATTTGCCCTCTATTGACTTGATGACCAATGGGTTCTTTATTGCACCTGAATTATCCAACTCCGTCAGATCTGCCAGGGCCTTTTCCACAGTCTGAATTACATCAATGACTTTCCTCGGCTGATTTCCCTTCACAGGAGCCATTTTCTCTAATTCTTCTAGGATCTCAATGACAATTGTTGACTTATTGCCATACCTGTTCTCCATGACTCTGAAGATCTCATCAGCAGTGTTGTAGGTTGAGAGTCTGAGATCCTTCCGTATCCTGTCTTCAACACTGTTGAGGAGTTGAATCTTCTTGACCTCAGCTGACCCAGATGGCTCTCCTTGTCTTTGGAGGGTTTCCCAATCCTTCCTCCATCTGTAATAATCCCTCTTTTCTCCACTGAAGATAGGAAGAGATGTTGGTTTGATTCTCACCACAAGCGCTGCAGGTATCGGTGCTCCAGCAGGTATTGGTACTCCAGCCATCACATTTGCAGGTTGTGCAGCTCTTCCTCCCTCTGCAACTCTCCGTGCAGTGACGAACTCAGCTGCCCTCAGTTCAAGCGTGCTGTAGCTTTCTTTGAGGTCCCTTATCCTGCCATCAAGGTCTCTTTTCTCCCTTCCAGGGATCCATCGCTCCCACGCTGACATGACCTTGCCGACCTCCCTCATCCTCTTCTCCAAAAGATTTAGATGCACCTCATATCCCTCCAGGTGAGTACTCTGAACAGGTAGGTTTCACGCCGTGTCAGCACTTTTCTCCGCCATCAGGATTGCAGCTGTAATTTCTTCTTGACCATACCTTGACCACAGGTTCCCTTGGATGATGTGGCTCACCTCCTTAAACTTTGTCTCAGCTTCATCCGCAGTCTTTTCTTATCCTGCCATCAAGGTCTCTTTTCTCCCTTCCAGGGATCCATCGCTCCCACGCTGACATGACCTTGCCGACCTCCCTCATGCTCTTCTCTAAAAGATTTAGATGCACCTCATATCCCTCCAGGTGAGTACTCTGAACAGGTAGGTTTCCCGCCGTGTCAGCACTTTTCTCCGCCATCAGGATTGCAGCTGTAATTTCTTCTTGACCATACCTTGACCACAGGTTCCCTTGGATGATGTGGCTCACCTCCTTAAACTTTGTCTCAGCTTCATCCGCAGTCTTTTCTATATCACCTTCCAGCTGCTCACCAAGGCTCACCTCTTCCTCCTCTTCCTCTTTTGTTGCCTCAGCCAGCAATCCAATCCTATATTCATCATTTGCTTCAAACACTCTTCTTAGGCAGTCAGAGAGCTTATTGTATTCCTCCCGCAGCTCTTCTTTCACCATGCTGTCTGCTCCTTTGCTGATGAGGTTGGCTTGCCTGGTGAAGCTGCTTTTTGCAGTGGTCCTCTCTCTCTTGAGCTGCTGGACCGTCCTCCCCAGACCACCTTCCGCCATTTTGACCTTGTCGACACTCACAGCCTCCCGTGCGTCTACAGCTTTCCACTGGACCTGCAAGCCGTTAATCTCTCCGTCCAGGCTGTCCGCAATGGTTATCAACTGTCGAGTTATTTGGATCTGCCTGAACTCGACCAGGCTTGGCACAGAGGACGCAGAGTCAACTCAGTTCAGTTCAACTTATTCCTTTTATTTTCTTTTATCTTGTTGCTGAAATAATCAGGTTGATAACCTCAAAAAGAGAAGAACAGAAATAAACAGAAATTAGTTTCAGCATTGTAAATTATAATCAGGGTCATACACATTATCAGTTCTTTTTTAACTAAACTTATATCCATATCTTCAAATTAACCTTACAATTTCATCTTTTAAGAGGGACATTATATATATAGACTTTATTTCAGACACAGGTCCATATCACAATTAATATAAATAGTACAAAAATAAAAAAATAAAGTACAAAAAATACATTTCATAAAATATACAGACTATTGCACCAATGCCACCTTAGCCTAGAAGTGAATCGGTAGCAGCTTTTCAATGGGCTTACTAGAGCCTCAATTATGTGATTCTCTGATTTGTCGAGGCGACACATAAAACTAAACATCAACTGTCTTAAAAGTGCCTCACAGGTTGGCACTCTATTAGACACAAACAAATGACTGGCACTATGCCACCGAGGGACACAGAGCAGTAACCTCATTGCATCATTGTATGCTACCTTGAGCCTCTGCATGCTCTTCTGCTTATAATTGGACCACAATTGGGAAGTGTATAGAGGTGTTATGTAAGTTCTGAACAAAGAACACTTAACAGAGTCAGAACACATAGAAAACTTCCTACTAAGCATGTTAGCTTGAGCGTAAATTTTACATCGCTGTCGATAAAGGTCTTTGTCATCTGACCAGTCATTAGATATGACGTGACCTAGATATTTAGTTTCCTCACACACAGCAAGGGGACTGTCTGTCAAGGAAAAGGTAGGAAAAGTTGATTTCCTGTCCCCAGCACTTCTAACTATCATTATGTGGCTTTTCTTAGCGTTGTACTTTATGTCATGATCAAGGCCATACTGGGAGCACACCTTCAACATCTGCTGCAGTCCAGCACTATATGGGCAGAGCAGGACCAAGTCATCTGCGTACATTAGATGATTAACTACAGTGTTGCCCACAAGACAACCAGTTTTTAGACTATTTAATTGATTTGATAAGTCATCCATATACACATTAAATAATATAGGAGACAAAATTCCACCTTGCCGCACTCCGTTACTAACACAGAATGGCGCAGATACCACATTACCCCATTTAACTTGAAACATTTGATGGGCATACCAAAACACTAATATTCTCACTAGAAATTTAGGGACACCTCTATCTAGCAGTTTCAAGAATAATTTTTCGTGATTGATTCTATCGAATGCCTTTGAAGCATCAATAAAACATAGGAATACAGATGAATTCAGACTTGTGTACCTAAATACAATTTCTTTAAGTGCATAGATACACAGGTCCGTTCCATGTTTTCTTTTGAATCCAAACTGGTTGTCAGAAGTAATAACATACATTTCTAGCTTTGTTAGTAATATTCGCTCCAGTACTTTTGACAGGCTACTGGCCAGTGCAATAGGTCGATAATTGTCCATACTGTTGATCTTACCAGCCTTGTCTTTAAGTACAGGCACTAACATTACAGACATAATAGAGTTGGGCAAGACCCCATGAACCAGACAGGAAGTAAAACACATAGGGTCTCATTCATGAAACGTGAGTAAATCTGTGTGTAGATTTGCACATAAAAGCTCACTCTACTAAAACTCTACTCCGGATTCATGAACGGTGCGGGAAACTCAGATTTGATCGTAAACACATGTGTAACTTCATGAATGCCAACCCATCGTAAACTAACAACACGCCCCCGGTGATCAGCAATTAGCATAGATCTCCATACATGAATAGCCATATAAGGAGATCCTGACCACCATATTAGGAGGTAGGTGGATCCTGTTCACCTGCGGCCATGACGCAATCAAGGAAAGAGGGAGAGAGAGAAAAAAACAGAGAGATCACAGATCAAAGTCATTTTGGATGAAGTGGAGTCCAGAAAAAATATTTAATTCTCTTCTGTTAGTAGTGGTGTGACTGGGGCAGGTCAAAGGCGTGGAGGGAAGAAACAGATTTAGTGAATTAAGTAGGCCTATCCTTGGTTGATTAAAGAACCGTTTAAGAAGTAAAGCCAGAATAGTTCGATATGAAACATGAAAAAAAATAAATAAATACACACAACTACAGAGCTACTGCAGCGACAGGAGGTGCAGGCTCTTCACAGCCTCAGCTGTAGAGGAGCATGGTTGTATCAACACATGAAGTTATATAGGCAGGTTATATTGTTACAGAAGCACCAGCTGTCTGTCACAGCTCCATCCAAACCGGTGCCGACTGCGCTGCTGCACAGGGTGAAGTGTGCGTCCACCGAGCGTATACTGTAGCAACACAAAAAAGTTTTTTCCGGTTTTATATCAGATTATTTTCATCATAAGATGGAGCCTTGATGTGTGCGTGTCCGATCCCTAAAACGTCTCTCTCTCCAAATATTTCTAATTGTTTGTCATGTTTAAATTACGTGTTTCAAAGGCGTCGGCGTATTTTGAACATGAGAGAGAGGAATACGGATTAAAATTGTAATTTTCAACAGTGACAAGCAGTATTTATTTGCATTCCTACATTTACACAAGTGCTACACACAGTCAGGAGCAGGTGTAGATTTTGTGAGTAGCTACGAAAAAATCAGCACTACTAAAAGATTGATGAATGCGGAAATCCACGTAAATTTGCGCTGCTCAGGGTTTACACACAAATCCGTGCTGCTCACGTTTCATGAATGAGACCCATAGAGAGCAAAGGACAGAGCTTATCACTGGCATATTTTAGATGTTCTGCTGTGATGCAGTCCATACCACAGGCTTTGTTGTTATCCAACACATTAATGACATCACGGACATCTGATGCTCTAACTATCAAGTCTGTAGAGAAACCAGTATATTCGTGATTGATTGTAACTGAGTTACTTTTGACACAACTAAAGAGATTACTGTAGTGCTCCCGCCACAGCTCAGCAATTTTTTCTGGGCTGTTAACACCTTCAATGTCAGATGATAGGGGAGTTTTGTTGTTATTCATGACTTCCACCTCTTTCCAGAAGTCAGTAATGTTGTTATTCTGTAACTTTCTGGCAAGGGAGTCTGCTCTCATTGGGTCTCATTCATGAAACGTGAGTAAATCTGTGTGTAGATTTGCACATAAAAGCTCACGTTACTAAAACTCTACTCCGGATTCATGAACGGTGCGGGAAACTCAGATTTGATCGTAAACACGTGTGTAACTTCATGAATGCCAACCCATCGTAAACTAACAACACGCCCCCGTGATCAGCAATTAGCATAGATCTCCATACATGAATAGCCATATAAGGAGATCCTGACCACCATATTAGGAGGTAGGTGCATCCTGCTCACCTGCGGCCATGACGCAAACGAGGAAAGAGGGAGAGAGAGAAAAAAAGAGAGAGATCACGGATCGAAGTCATTTTGGGTGAAGTGGAGTCCAGAAAAAATATTTAATTCTCTTCTGTTAGTAGTGGTGTGACTGGGACAGGTCAAAGGCGTGGAGTGAAAAAACAGATGTAGTGAATTAAGTATCCTTGGTTTATTAAAGAACCGTTTAAGAAGTAAAGCCAGAATAGTTTGATATGAAACATGAAAAAAAAAAAAAAAAAAAATACACACAACTACAGAGCTACAGCAGCGACGGGAGGAGGAGGCTCTTCACAGCCTCAGCTGTAGAGGAGCATGGTTGTATCAACACATGAAGTTATATAGGCAGGTTATATTGTTACAGAAGCACCAGCCGTCTGTCACAGCTCCATCCAAACCGGTGCTGACTGCGCTGCTGCGCAGGGTGAAGTGTGCGCCCACCAAGCGTGTAACACAAAAAAGTTTTTCCGGTTTTATATCAGATTATTATCATCATTAGATGGAGCCTTGACGTGTTTGTGCGTGTCCGATCCCTAAAACGTCTCTCTCTCCAAATATTTCTAATTGTTTGTCATGTTTAAATTACGTGTTTCAAAGGCGTCGGCGTATTTTGAACATGAGAGAGAGTAAAACGGATTCAAATTGTAATTTTCAACAGTGACAAGCAGTATTTATTTGCATTCCTACATTTACACAAGCGCTACACACAGTCCGGAGCAGGTGTAGATTTTGTGAGTAGCTACGAAAAAATCAGCACTACTAAAAGATTGATGAATGCGGAAATCCACGTAAATTTGCGCTGCTCAGGGTTTACACACAAATCCGTGCTGCTCACGTTTCATGAATGAGACCCATTGTGTTTTCATTTTTCTTAATAAAACGCAGTGCATACTTAAATTTGGCATTGGTTTGTTTTTTCATATCTAGCAATACCCCCTGTCTAGGTCTGCCTGCCTCTGACCAGAGTCTAAAAGCTCTCCTTGCCTCTGCGTGCTGCTCTGCCACAAACTCATTCCACCCAGGTCTTATGTTGGGTACCTTTCCCACATTGGGGTCATGCCTATGTTCCCACAGCCCTATGTTCCCTCAGCCCTATGTTCCCTCATTTCTAACTTTTGTCGTCACTGAAAATTAGGCCCTATGTTCCCTCAGCCCTATGTTCCCTCATTTCTAACTTTTGTTGTCACTGAAAATTAGGCCCTATTCCCACAGCCCTTTGGTCCCACCATTGGTTGGGTTTAGGCAATGAAGAAAGGAGTTGGTTAAGTTTAGTAAAAAGACCAGGTAGAGGCTAGACAGGCCAGATAGGTAGAGTCCAGATAGGTAGAGAGAGTCCAGAGGGAACATAGGGCTGAGGGAACATAGGGCTGTGGGAACATAGGGCTGAGGGAACATAGGCACGCTCCCCCTTACATTTACTTTTACTCAGAGGTTCACTGGAGTCATTAAGACATTTCACAATTTCATCATACATTGCACATAATCAGCATGTTGCGCATTTTTACAATTCATATCTGAGCACATTAGGGCCTCTTTAGGCAATGCAATATTATTTAAAAGACTGTCTGTTCGCAATAAGTATCCGGTCATATCCTCTGTGCTCAATTTTCCCCAATCCAATTTACTTGAGGGAGAAGGATTATTATTACTGGACAACAGGGGGATGTTCTCAATGTTTAACACTGCAGAAATAGGTATGTGATCAGAGGTGGCAAGTTCATAACATATCTCCAAGTTTTCCATAGAGGCATGAGCATCAGCTGTGGTCACAATATGGTCTAACCAAGATGTTGTGTGCCACGCTTCACTGACGTAAGTGAAACTTGTGTCAGGCAACATAACTTTAGTAGATATAATTAATTTAGACTCATTACAAAACTGCTGCAAGTGTGCTGCAAATAAGGATTTGCTATCTGTCATATCAGCATTAAAATCACCCATGACATAGACACAAGATGAGCTATTATCCTCTATGAATGTCTGAATAAAGGCAAGCCTATTCAGGAATTCGTCCTCGTGCTCATATGACTCATATGGTGTATATATATTTAAAACAGTAAATTTCTTTTCATTATAATTAAACTCTAATCCAATAGCCCAATCAACATTTAAGCGCACCACCTTCACCAATGGGTCATATTTGATATTCCACAATATAGCTACGCCACCAGCTATCCTACCTCGAACCAGTCTCGTGCTAAGATCGGTGGTGGACTCTCCAGCCCCATGGAAGTTCATATGTAGTGTGTTTAACTTATCCAGATCTTGTTTCGCCAGCCAGGTTTCTTGCAGGCATAAAATGTCACATTCGTCCAGCAGTGTATCCACCACCAGACGTCTAGATCTGTCCGTAGCCGAATGTCCTACTCGCAAGCCGCGAGTGTTGTATGAGGCAATACGCATTTATTGTTCTTTGCCGCTCCCTACGGATCAGCTGGCATTCATCCCATCCTCAACCACAGATGCGACAGGCACTCCAGGGGCCTCATTTATCAAAGAGCGTGTAAAAGTCCTCTTAAATTTTCAGTACGACGGAAAGGCAAAATGTGCGTACGACCAAAAAATATACACTCTTTTCAGATCTATCAAACTCCGCGTACACACGGCTGCACGGTATTTCCCTTGATAAGTCACACCGGACCTGAGAAAAGCGTGGATGAGAACACGCCTCATACCCAGCCCCCTAAACAGCCCCACACAACCATATGTGGTCAATGCAAATCAGTTACGTGCATATTAAGTAGCCATGTGCACTCTGGAAACCTGTGGAATGACGTCAGTGGAAGACGGTGAAGACAACAGACGGACGGAGAGCGGAGAAAGATCATCACCACCACTTGCTACTTCAAACAGTGTCCGCGCTCCTCTCTCCCTCGCATACTGCAGTTCTCTGACTCTGCAGCGGCGTCGCCAATTCCTCCTGTTCTTCAAAAAGCGTGTAAATGCCGGTACGCCATGGTCGGACTGGTCGTAAATTTTTGCACTTACTCCCGACAAGTTTTGGTTTGATAGATCCCAAATTAGGCGGAGAAAAGTGCGTACGCACAAAATGGGGGAAAGAGCGTGTAAAAAAACGTGTATCCACAATGATAAATGAGGCCCCAGGATCGTTACAGTTCAGCAGCCCCTCATCCTGTGAGCGGAGGGCATCCTCTGCACCAGCCGAGCCTCTGTCTGCTGCTCTAGGGCGACGAGGCTCATAGTAGCGTCTTACAAACGACCCAGCGGGCCACAACTGTGGATCGTACAGCTCCGCCACATCATTACACTCAGCGGCGACACAGAAGGAGTTAAATCTACTCTGTGTCGTCTCTACTTTTTTACATGTCACTTCCCTACCCAGCTTCATTTTTAAGTAGTCTCTGAGAGTGTTAGCGTCCACACTAAGATCAAACTTCGTAGCAAATACCCTTACCAGCTTTGTTTTGACAGCCAGAATATTGCTACCCACGCCAGTCCCGATTATGCCGGTCTTCTTTCTCAAGTGCCTCGCTGGAGTTTTTACGGTGTGAGGAGTCGGGCGTCTATGAGCAGATTTCTCAGGTACCTGCTTTAGCCGGCGCCCGTCCTTCACCACCATGCTCCACGCGGGGGACTGCGTTCGTCCAGCTCCCAGGGCTGGATCCACAGGCTGGGCAGGTTGATTATCCTCGGACCCGCCAGGCGTTGCTGTCGGCCATCCGTTAGTGCATAGGGCAGGATCGGGACTCGGCGTCGCAATCGAGGGCAGCCCCGATGTGCTGGGCGCTGAGCCTGGTCCTGGTCCTATCTCCCCAGCAGAAAGGCTGGCAGCCGAAGTAGTTGCGTCCGGCCCACGAGGCTCCTCCACAGCAGTCAGACGGTTGTCGAGTTTAGCGGACACCACCCGCAGTGTTTCACAGGCAGCTACCTGATTGTCCATAGTTCTTTTTAGGTAGTCAATATCAGCATTGATTTGCTGCATTTTGCCGAGGAGCGCAGACACATCCACGTGCTTAAATGAGACAGGGGGTAATTCATCCAAAAAATGCGATACAAATCTTGGAATTTCTTCACCGCACTCATTAAGCACTTGTAGGCACAGTTTGACGTTGTTAATGTCCTTCTTTGGACCCCTGTAAGAGATCCATCGTTTGTTGTGCGGAAAAAGCTCTGACAAAACCGCCTTGGAGGACTCAATCCGGTCGGAGCTGAAACTGCTCGTAACTATGGACACAATATCGTCGTGACCTAGTGTACGCATTTTGACGACAATAAAGTTAAGCAGTTCATCCTCGACTATGACTCTGCCGTCTTCAGTATGATAAATCTCCGGTTTAATTCGAGAAAACTCTCGAGAGTGTTCTCCCACAGCACGCCGTGCTGCTGCACCGGCAGCCATCTTGCCTTAAGTATCTCAGAGGTGGAACAAAACACAAAATAACCATACATACCAATAGCGTCTCTGTGCGTCTCTGTGCTCCTTCCATGCACCCAGGGCAGACAAAAGGCTGCCCAGGTGTTCTCCCCAGCCTTATCACCCTGGTGCTTCTCACTCACTCCCTGAAAGTGAACACTCAGCCCCACTACTGCCCTCTCTGGCACATGTCCCACACACACCAGACCACCTTGACAAAACTGAATAAATAAACAGGCCATAATGCATCTCAACACAGATAAAACACGTTTTTTCATCAGCATCAGTACAGAACTGAAATGAGGGTTAGAGGGGAATTCAATCAACCTTTATTTAATGGGAGCATTGGAAAAAAAAAAACGTTTTAAAGTAACGAAAAAGTTACTTTCTCAGTAACGCATTACTTTTTGGTGAGTTACCTTTTTAATGAAGTAACTAGTAACTGTAACTAGTTACTATTTTTCAGTAACTAGCACAACACTGGTCATGTTGGAGTGTGAGGTGGTCATTGACTACCTTGAAGACATCCCAACTGCTTTTGGTCTGCTTTACGTTCTCAACATTGCATACCCACCTGCTTGGAAGTATTCATTTGAAGTACTGCAAAAGATCTTCCTCTCTCTTGACTGTGAGAAATATTCTGCTCGAGTTAATGCACTGAGAGAGAAGCTGTCTCTGAAAATGGCATGCTGATCCATGGATAGGATAGACATAAATACTGATCCCATTCCAATTTTCATGCTGGTATCACCACAGCACCTTTATACATGTGGTGTCAAAACGGTGGAATTTATGCAAATTTATGCAAATTTGCTCATGTTAACAAAGAATTTCAAAAAACTTGTAATACATTTTTTGTTTGTCTTAATGTAAGTAATCAACTCAATAATTTTCATGGAGATATCTAAAGGTTAAAAATTTTACCCTATTCAGGTGAAAAAATAATTAATAGGCGTTATGGGTATAGGTGTGTTTGCATGTGTGTTGCTTTGCCTTGTCCCAGGTCCCGGTGCGCTGTGCGTCATGGCGTCATGGCTCCTCCTCCTTCCACGTCTGTGCCGGAAGCCGGAAGCCCGGACACTTTAAAAGCCGCCCGGAAGAGAAAGTCAGTGGGCACAGTCTGCATGTGGCTGCCTGCCCCACGCTTCGTTATTCGTTTGCTTTGTCTTTGTTTGGGGAATAGGATTTAGCTTTTGTTCACTGATGTTTGGTTTGGGGATTGCTTTTCCCCCTTGTTTTCTTATATTTTTCTTTTAGTTTGTGGGTGGCGTCCACTTTTTGTATTCCGTTTGATCCTCAGCGATCTTTGTTTTGTTTTGTTATTTATTTGACGCCACCCGCTACCTCCCCATTACCTTGTTCAGTTCTTTGTCTTGTTTAATCAATAAATCCACGTACTATTTTCACTTGCATCCCTGCGCATTCGTTATGCGGACACCTCAGGGTACAAGCTGACAACCTATCCAGTGTCAATAATTGACCCCTCAACATGTATTCTAGCCAGGTTGTCAGCTTAGGAAATTATTTTTTTGTTCATTTCATGACTGTTTTCTAAAGGTGGTAAAATCTGATATTTTCCCCCCCAAGTGCTTCCTTATTCTTTGAACCTCCTCTTGTAATTTTGAGAAAATTTGCAATATAATCCAATTCATATGCAAACATGATCTTTAGAAAACAATAATCAATATACCAAAGGAGTATTGCACTGTAGGGGGCGCTGTTTTGTCAGCACAGCTGTCGAATGAGGCAACAGTGAAGATGATCACAGCAGGTGTCAACAGTCTCAACAGGGTAATGTATTTCAGATAATTTGTCTAATTGTCTACAAACAAAACCATCTACTGCTACTGTGATGGAGGGTCCCGTGTGCACTCACTCACCCATAAAAAGGACATGCAAACCTGACTACCAAATAGTCATTGAGACCAGGGAGACCAGGGTTTGAACCCTACCTGGGGCAGTCAGTACCGAAACACAGAGGGCAGATTAACATCGGCACCACTACTTCTATCACCAAATGCTGTCAGAAAAAGGTATAGGCAACGCTTTTTCCAACCTAACTAAACTTAAAAGCTAAGCTAATGTACTTTCATACAAATGTGAATGAGTGTGTACTGGGGATATATGTTGACAATTAATTTGATGCACAGCCTACTCTACAGTCTGCTAGTTAAAGTTAAGTCTATGATTTGAAAGATTGATCATTGTTATTAATGTAATGTAATTTAGATGGTGGTTATGGCCCTATAGTAACGGTGCGTACCAGGCAACCCGTAACTCGTGTTTTTCTGACCCGTTCCTATGGTTACCCGTTGGAACGTACAGTCAAACTCGTAACTTCCCACCTGTGAACTCGTACTAGATTGATGTACTCCCAGTTTACCAGTTGTAGCTCGTAACTTGCCCACTACTTTCCCAATAGGAGCCATGCAGCCTGGATGGCTCCCATTGGTCAATTTCTCTCTCCAGATGGAAATTAGCCCACGGGCTACAATCTGGCACATTTGCACGTACTACGGTACATGTTTTATTAATGTGCACTGTCCTGACTTCTAAATAAATAAAATCAATAAATAAATAAAGTATCCTCCATCCAATCCCCTCGACTCCCCAGCTCCTCATCGTCCTCATCCCCACCCACTTCCGCTTAGAAACTACAAGTGGTTTGTAACTGCCCTGAGCTGCTCAGCCACAGACACGTGAACCCATGAATTTAGCGCCTGCTGGCCCCCCGCCCCCGGTCGGTCTGCCACTGAAAGCCCACTAGGATTCAGAGAAGAACAGTACAGAAGCACAGAATGTGTCGCCGCCGTTATTACCGGTACCGGTGCCGCGTCGAGTCTCCCTGATCCTCTCCCCGACACAAAGCCGCTTCCAGGCGCAGCTGCTCTGCACACAGTCTCCCTCCAGCTCTGGAGCTTTCCTCGGCGCTGCTAATGGCAGCGACGCTAGTACCTGTGGTCCCGTTGCCACCGCCGTGCACCAGTTAGGCTACCGGTAATTACGGGTACGACGGCAACTGGCTCCACCATCATTACCAGTAGCTGGTGCACGGTGGCAGCAACGGGACCACAGGAACTGAAAGCTCCAGGGCTGGAGGGAGACTGGTCGCACCGGGCGGCCCAGCACAGGGTACTGTGTGTTGGGGAGAGAAGCAGGAAGACTCGGGTCTGGAGCTCAACGGAGCCACGGTGTGCTGTGTGCAGTGCGACCTCGCTCAGGCTGCAGCGGCGGAGCTCATACGGCGGAGTTTATTTTGAACAGATAGTCACAACTTCCACAATAAAACCAAAGATTGTGAATCCGACATTTTACTCTGCATTCAAACCTGGCGCTGTGCTTGGTTTCTGCTGGCAGGCTTGTTGCTCTGCTCTGCTGAAGGGTTACATGCTGTCATTCCGACATCCCACCATTCCAACATCCCACCACTCCGACATCCCACCATTTAGACATACCACCATTCTGACATACCGCTATTCCGACATGCAAACAGCCCACCATTTCTACAGTACAAGGCTTTCCATATAAGGAAATGTGCATTACTCAACAGGTGACTCCCTTCTTTAAAGGGACAACGAGGAGTTTGTATTTGGTTATAAAAAAGTATCATATTAATGTGGATGAATCTACGTTACCCACTTGTTAATGGCTCCATTTTCAATAAATATATCGTTTTGTCTAGATTGTTTTTTTGTTATTATTATTAGTGCCGGAAATGCTGGGCGAGCCAACCAGCGTTTCCTGCTTTTTGTTTTGTGGACGCTGCCCGGCGGGTCATGGGAATAACGCCGCCGAATCACCGTTTATGGTCGGAACTACAATGGTATCTGATCGTCTTCCAACCTCTGACCTTCATTCTTGATGAATGAAAACATTATTGGCAAGACGTCTGTCTTGCACCGGTCCAATAATTTCACCGTGCGTGTGGAGGCTTGTGGGAAATGTGTGAAAACACTTTGTTTTCCAAAACTCCTCGTTGTCCCTTTAAGACATGCTGATAGAGGAATACCCACATTGTTGTACCTAATTATGCAGTAGAGTGCAGACAGGGACTAGTCTGCCTGTCTAGCCTCTACCTGCTCTTTTTACTAAACTTAACCAACTCCTTTCATCATTACCTAAGCCCAACCAGTGCAAAATGTTTTTTGGGGAAAAAAAAGGCTATTACAAAGGAACTGTCGGAAAGGCAGGACGTTTGGTCAGAATGATGATATTTTTTTCTTTTTTCATACAAGGCAAGAAGTGTCGGAACGATGGGACATTTGATAGAAAATTAATGTTGCCATTTAGACAAAATAGAGGCCTATGTCGGACTGGTGGGATGTCGGAATGGCGGTTGCCCCGTAATTTTGTGATTATGTGATTATTAAACAATGTTTTTGTCAAAATCATCCCTAAGTTGCCTCAAATATATTATATCTCTTAGCCATACAAATAGGGGTGTAACGATACACAAAAGTCACGGTTCAGTACGTACCTCGGTTTTGAGGTCTCGGTTCGGTTCATTTTCGGTACAGTAAGAGAACCAAATGCAAAACATAAATTTGCTTGTAGTTTATTAGGAATTTTTCTAAACCAAATTTACATGTTTCAGTCAAATGTAATTATTTTACTCATCTACTAATGTTATGTTGTAGGTACATTGTCCCTGGTACAAATAAACGTATAAACGTATTAAACTTAACTTATAAACTTACTAAACCATTATACAAAATAGGAAAAATTAAATAATAGCCTACTGTTGTAAAGTGCTGCCTTATAAGTTCAATAAATTATTCTCAAATTAACAAAACATATAAAATAAGCCTTACAATGAATAAAATATTCACAAATAAACAAAACAGATAAAATATGATTTTAAAAAAACTTCTCACACAACTTTTTTTTTTTATTTACATGTAAAGTGCAGCACTAACAGTTCAAGCCGGCAATGTGGGCAAATGCCACAACGGCTGCCTGACGATGCAACCGTTCGGCCGCAAATAAATAAATAAATGAATGAATAACGCGGATCATCACAACGGCACAGTGCGTATAGTGTCAACACAGCAGCGACGTGCGCCTGTTCTGGGCGCATCTGCAGCAGATCCACAGGTGCTGGAGCCCGTACGCAACACAGACACACAGAGAGAGGGACAGACAGACAGACAGACAGACAGACGGAGGGACGGACGGACAGAGGGACAGGCAGACAGACAGAGAGGAGATAGGAGCCACAGCCCCCACCTCCACTCCTCCTACAAGCAGGAGGGTCTTCAAACCTCTGTTTTCTCGCTAGCGGTAGTATTAGCGATAGCAGGACGTAAACGGGCTGCACGTGTAGCTGCAGGCGGACTGTAAACACACACAACTTCTGTACCGAAACTCACTCGTTCTCAGCGCTGTGCCGAACCGAACACCCCGTACCAAATCGGTTCAATACAAATACATGTACCGTTACACCCCTACATACAAATATTACACAGTTATTACTACAAATCATTAGTAATTACTAATGCTAGAGGAAGAGAGACAGCTGTTGAATTTTGAAGGAATTGGGGTAGTGAAATGTCAAATATTCTAGATTTCCGCCTGGACATCTAAGCACTAAAATTTGTACAGTGTTGCACTGTCTCACACTTATAAGCTTTAAACTTGGCATGACTTATTCCCCTACATTTGGGTAGTTATGATAAAAACTTCCAAATCGTGAGCTGTCATGAGTTTTTGATCGTCAACTATTTCAGTTCTGCTTGTCGTAGAGTCCCCAAATTTACACATAAGGTGTGTTAAAGTGTCTAGTTTCATAATTTTTTAAAAAAAAGAAAAAAACAGAAATCTCGTTTTTGGCACTCAATGAGTTAAAAATCCCACACTTGATCAGATCGAAGTCTGTAGGCGGAAGGATTTAGTGGCCATTGTGAGGCATTTCGGCTTCTCGGTAGCGACAAAAGCGATAAAAATAGCTGAAAAGGCAGGTGGTGAGGTTGGGCAGCCAGGGGAGTCCCCCACGTGCAGCGGCTGGCAAGGTTAAGGGGCAAGATGCCCTGAGCGTTGACTTGGAGGGAGGTGCGCGGGGCAAAACGCTGTTCATTCTTCCTCGGTTTGAGCCCTTGTCTCCGGGGTCTTCCAGTGGGCGAGACGAGGCACGGGTGAAAGTCCGTTTGGCTCGTCTCCAGCTGGAGTCCCAGGAACAGGCCCGCCAGGCCGACCGTGAGTTCCGCCTGCAAGTCAAAAAAAATGGAAATCGAAGCTGACAAGGCCGTCAGGCTGAGGCAGTTTGAGCTTGATGCCCAAAGGCAAGCTCAGAGTGTGTCAGCGCCGGTAGACATGCCATCCACATCTCCCAGTTTGTCTCACAACCATTTTGATATTAGTAAACATGTGGCGTTGGTGCCACCTTTTCGAGAAGCCGAGGTGGACACGTACTTTAACACATTTGAGCGCTTGGCCATTGCTTTGAAGTGGCCCGAGAAAGTGTGGCCACTGCTGTTACAATGTAAATTGCATGGGAAAGCCCAAGAGGTGGTCTCGGCGCTCCCTCTTGCGGATAGTTTGGAGTACGACACAGTAAAAGAGGCCATTCTGCACGCATATGAATTAGTACCTGAGGCGTATAGGCAAAAGTTTCGTGGTCACCGAAAAAATCCCTCACAGACATATGTAGAGTTTGCACGAGATAAAGCATAAGATAAACATTGTTTGATAAGTGGTGCTCCGCCTGTAAAGTTACAGATTTTGCCGACCTGCGAGAGCTTGTGTTAATAGAAGAGTTTAAAAAGAGTTTGCCAGATCGTATAGTAATATATCTGAATGAACAGAAAGTGAAGGTGTTATCGGCTGCAGCTGTTCTGGCCGATGAATATGTGCTTACTCACAAGGTGGTATATCCTTCTTCTCCTTCTCCAGGCCCAGACCGTCCGCGTCCGGCTCCCTCGTTCCAGGGTCAGGTGAGCCGAGCTCGCCCAGCGTCACGGAGGAAAGAGAGTGCTTCTATTGTCACAAACCTGGGCACGTCATTGCAAATTGCATGATGTTAAAAAGAAAAGAGCAGTCGCATTCAGCGTCGATGGTGCGACATCCAAAAGGTGTTGGTTTGACCAGCACTGAGCGGCACTGGGCTTGACCCGTGTTTTCAGCCGTTCATTTTTGATGGGTTAGTATCTCTTCCCGGACCCAGGGGAGAAACAGCCCGTACAGATTTTGCGCGACACAAGGGGGTCGTAACAAATTGGGGGCTATATTTGGGTCTTTTTCGAAACTTTCCCCTAATCCTAACGGGATTCTTCTGGGTTTTTTTTCCTTAGCTTAAAATTACTGGACTATATGAGAAGAGCAGGTTCCCCTGCTTC
This sequence comes from Trachurus japonicus, assembly GCF_045865225.1. NCBI lineage: Eukaryota > Metazoa > Chordata > Actinopteri > Carangiformes > Carangidae > Trachurus > Trachurus japonicus. Next base: position 400,841 of record NW_028220653.1, on the reverse strand, counting down.
CCCTCAAAATCTCAAGGACTGTTGGAGGCTCATCATCAGCAGTCTGCAAGAAAATACAAACTTTAATATATTTTATGTAATGTCATTGAGTTAGCATTCACTGCATTTTATTTATCACAGTGTGACAGCCAGGCTGTCCACGCCCTCATGTCCGCCCCCAACTACACTGTATTCTAAATGTATTGCCCCAAACTGATCTGTGGTCCTGAATGTCAGCTGTCTAAAAGTCGCTCAAATGAGCTCTACTTAGAACAGGCTGTTTCTGTGCCTGCACCTTTAAATGTTAATGAGCTCTGCCTGCCTTGCCTGTTAACCAAAGATGGTTTATAAACCAAGACCCCCCATGACGAGTCAGCTTCCTGTACATGTCATGTGGGTTTCTGCACGGCCACGCCTTTTTAGGAGACTAGCAGCAGTTTTGAGTGTATTGACTCCAATGGGAAAATTGAACGTGAACACAGATTATGGTCGCTCCTTTCACCTCACAGTCACTTAAGTAAATTTTGGACAAATTTTTCACAAGCCCTTCTGAACATTTTGACACATAAATGGCAATTTTCAGACGGACACATCAGGAGAAAATGAACTTTCTTCAAGACCTGTCTCTGTCTCAGCAACATACTCTCGCGAGATTTGGCACAGATCTCCTCTGGTGGTCCTGAATGAATCAGAGCGGTCCACTCGATCCGGTTTCCACTCTTCACTGCAGTGCTGCTGATATTTTCCGATTGTATAAACTGGCGTGTAAAACTGACATAAAAAGTGTGTTTTACTGTCATTCTTGTTGAACTGCATGTTGTTGGAGAAATTAATATTATTATACTGATCCTATGATGTGGTACTGGGTTGATATCAGATATTGTGGGAGCAGATAATATTGAGTGCCAAAATAAGGCGCAAATACTCTCGTAGTGTACTCTACTGTATTCTGTACTGTAGATTTGACAACAATAAGCGTGAATGATAAAATGCCTAAACTTTGTGCTGCAATAACAGGAACAAGACAGTATCAGTAGTTTCTTTTCCAAAAGATGCAGAAAGGTAGGTTATTACTAACTTATTAATAACGTATTAACTGCACATATCAGATAGCTAGCGTGGTTTTGCAATGCCCCTTTAGTTAGTTCATATCAGTGAAACCAGTGAAATAAAGGATATGAGTTTTTTTTTTTTTTTTTCAGCCTATTATTTTTGAAAGAACATGAAACCATATCATCTTATTTAACCACTCAGGAGAAAGAGATGGCTTGTTAACATCAGACGAGCAGACCTGTCCACCCACCTGTCCCAAGATGCTCTCAGAAAGATAAGATAAGATAAGATATACTTTATTGTCCCAGAGGGAAATTCATTGTGGGCAGAAGTGCAGACAGAGACTGTTTCGCCATACAGCAGACATAAGAAAGGGGGGTTATGGAGTCTGTTAAGTCCACTTTGACCGTAGCATGATTGTCCAAATGGTACAGCCATACACACAGTTTTTTAATATTCTAGTTTAATAACACAACATGTCCTAATGAGAATATAATTTGCAGTAAGAGAGAAAACGTCTGACGGACAACGCTACGCCCACAATAATCAACTGCCCTACTCCTCCTCCATCAACTGGTGGCAGACGTGTGCTTCATAGACCTGAAAATATTGGTAGGTATTGTCCCTCCCTATAGTTGAACAGAAAAAAGTAGGTGACAGTTAAAACCTTTGCATACCAACAGTTATCCACAGTAGTATGGATGAAATAAAATAGCAATATAGATGGAATGCTGACAGTGTAATTTCATCACAACAAAACCTCTGAAAAAACCAAATCTTGCAATGCATTCTTTCTAAAGTACTGTTCCTGCTGCTGGAAAAAGTACTTGAATGTAAAAAGAAAACCTGTTTATTTCAAAAACTTTACTGACTTATGGCGCTTTTCCACTACACTTTCACGGCTTGGCTCGGCTCGGCAAAGGTGCTTTTCCACTACAGCTGAGTTCCTCTAGTTGCTCCTCAGTGGGGGCGGGGGCGGCATGGGGGTGATCACGGAGCCGCATTGTCCGTGTCTCTTTTTTCGATCCGCTCGTCAGCTCCAAACTCACTCGTCTGCACCTCGTTAACAGACCATGGTGTGGTTTTCCACACAGCGTCATTTAACTCAGGTGAAGGAATAACAATAGTCTCGATACAGATCAGCTGGCACTGTTGCCGCTGTGTTTTTTGAAATTTCCAGGTTTGATTCTCATGTGGGACGTAGCGCTCGCACTCTTCCAGTGACGACGCTCATCAGTGGAAGGCAGTCAGCTGACGTCACGTTTTAGTATCCCTTTGGCTCGCTTGGAACCAGGGCTGAGGCGGTACTAAAAATAGTCCTACCTGGTACCAGGTACTAGGGCTAGTGGAAAAGCAAAAAAGTGGGCCGCGCTAGTGGAAAAGCGCCATAAAGCAACTGTACATCTTTGTCACATACTCACTCACACAGTTGCTTTGGTCAGCAAAATGTATTTTTTGAGATAAACATACGGTAAGTAGTTTTTAACATTAACTATGTGAATTATTTCCACTTCAACATGATTGGACTGAGAGTTTTAATATAGCGCACTTTCTGGAATACCCCCCAGAGCCCAGCAGCAGAGGGAGTGGTTTGGACTCGGGATCAAAAGCACAGCGACAGCAGCGACCACTGATGTGTACTGAGACTGTTGGAGTTAAATGACTGCTGCGTGGAAAACCACGCTGTGGTCCGTGATCGAGGTGCAGACGAGTGAGTTTAGAGCCGATGAGAGGATGGGGGGAAAAAAAGAGCGAGACCAGACAACGCAACCGGAGCCGCTATGATATAAACTGGTCTTATCTTACCTTTTGCTGAGGTTGCATATCTCATCATTTAACCCTTGTGTTGTCCTCACATTAAACAGACATCCCTTGTCTCCTAGGGTCACATTGTCCCCAATGATTGATCCCGCTGTCTTGATATTACGATTGCCACACACACACACACACACACACACACACACACACACACACAGACAAGCATGCAGGAACGTACGCAGGGGCTCATCCCGATATACACGCGCGTGGGGTCGGGGGGGGGGGGGGATTATTATTATTAAAAAAATTATTATTATAATTATTACTATTATAAAAAAATATCCCATACCTTTATCTTTTTTATCTCATATGTATATTGTACAGCTTCCACAGAAACATGACCAATGACAAGTTATGTGTAGATAGATAGATAGATAGATAGATAGATAGATAGATAGATAGATAGATAGATAGATAGATAGATAGATAGATAGATAGATAGATAACGTGGTCACCAACCAATCACTCTGGTCACCAATCAATCAATCAATCAATTTAGTTCCAAATTCCCAGCAGCACACTCACCGCAGTATGGAAGCGAACAGCTTTTGCAGATATATTTGATAGATAGATAGATAGATAGATAGATAGATAGATAGATAGATAGATAGATAGATAGATAGATAGATAGATAGATAGATAGATAGATAGATAGAGTGGTCATCAATCAATCAATCTGGTCACCAATCAATCAAAAAATAATAATTATTATTATAAGAAATATCCCATACCTTTATCTTTTTTTATCTCATATTTTTATTGTACAGCTTACACAGAAACATGATCAATGACAAGTTATGTTTAGATAGATAGATAGATAGATAGATAGATAGATAGATAGATAGATAGATAGATAGATAGATAGATAGATAGATAGATAGATAGATAGATAGAGTGGTCACCAATCAATCACTCTGGTCACCAATCAATCACTCTGGTCACCAATCAACAAACAATCAATCAATCAATCAATCAATCAATCAAGTTCCAAATTCCCAGCAGCACACTCACCGCAGTATGGAAGCGAACAGCTTTTGCAGATATATTTTTTACACCCGCAGCACAAAGTGTAGGTTTTGTTGTCCTTTTTCCGCGGGCAAAACTGACACCTCTTCCTCTTCCTCGCCCCCCCGGTGAGGTTATCTGCTCCTGCTCCTGCTCCTGCTCCTGCTCCTGCCCCTGCTCCTGCTCCTGCTCCTGCTCCTGCCCCTGCTCCTGCTCCTGCTCCTGCTGCTGCTGCTGCTGCATCCTCACGTCCATCGCAAAATCTAGATCTAGCCCCCATCCGAATCCCTCGTACGATTGCTGCTGATGCTGTTGTACGGGGGAGACGCTCCCTCCTTTCTATCAATGGACTCACCAGCGCCTTTCCCAGCTTCTCGAGAAACACCCTCCTCTTGTTCCGCTTCTGAGACATCCAGTCAGGGTTCATTTCTCTCCATATCACGAAGGCGTTGTAGGCGGAAATGTCGATTATGTTGTGGAAAATGACCAAGGGCCAGCGAGCGGTCATCCTTCTACAGCTGTACGTTCCAATCACCTTGTCGAGGTTATCGACACCTCCTTTGTTGCGGTTGTAGTCTAGTATGATGACCGGCTTTCTGTCACGGCGATCGCTCACTCCGGCCTCCTCCGTGTGCTTCGTGCTGACCAGTATCACGTTTTTGTTTTTCTTGGGCACATAAGAAACCACAGCGGTGGTTGGCGTGAAGGCAAATTTCGACGAGAACACAGCTCTTCCCTTCGCCTGGAGCAGTTCAAGCGGAAGCTCGGGCTTGTTTTTTCGAATGGTGCCGACCATGGTCATCTTTCTTTTCAGCAGCTGCTGTCCGAGTTCATAAGAGGTGAAGAAATTGTCACATGTGACATTGCGATCCCTCAGTCCCTCCGTGACATCGAGCACAACCCGCATCCCCTGGTTCTTTTCTGGACCTGGACCTTCTCTTCCTCTTCCTCTTCCTCTTCCTCTTCCTCTTCCTCTTCCTCGTTCTCCTACGCCGGTGGTGACGGTGGAGGCGGCCGCGGCGGTGCTGGTGCTGGCGCTGGCGCTGCTGGTGCTGGCCTTCCCCGTATACACTTGCATCTTCCAAGCGTAACTGGATTTTGCATCACACGCCACCCATGACTTGATCCCATATTTTGCAGGCTTGCTGGGCATATACTGCCGAAAGGGACAGCGGCCTTTGAACGGAACCAGTTGTTCGTCCACCGTTACCTCAGGCCCTGGGTTGTAGAAGTACGGCAACCGACCCACCCACTCGTCCCAGACCTCTCTTATGGCCGCCAGTTTGTCAGTGGCACTTCTCGCGGGTCTCGACTCGCGGTCGTCAAATCTCAGCAGTCTGGAGTAGACGTGAAAGACTTTCAGCGGCATCGTGGCACGAAAGATGGCCCGTCCGCTCTCTGCGTCCCATAGACTAGCCGTAGCCTCACCTCGGGACCTGTAAACGCCCGCTAAGAGCAGCAGCCCTATGTAGGCGCGAAGATCGGTGGCATCCATGGGTTTCCAGCCGTCGTCTCCGTATTTCCGACGCCCCTCCAAATTTGTCATCTTCAAAATTATAATTTCTATCAACGGAGTGGTGAACATGAGAAATGTGGAGACAATGTCGTGGGCGAGGGCGAGTGAATATTCTGTCGGTCCCGGTGGGCCAGTTGTTGGCAGTGGTGGTGGTGGTGGTGACGGCGACGACGGCGGTGTAATGTTACTTTCCACCCTCCCGTCATTTCTACCCTGCTGCCGTTCATTGTATGCTATGGAGGACCATTTAATTTTGCCATTTTTTGAGAAAAAACCTTCTTCTTCTCTGTCCACTTCTTCTTCTTCTTCTTCCCCGCGCTCTTCTCTTTCCACGAGTTCACTTTCTTCTTCTTCACTTTCTTCTTCTTCACTTTCTTCTCCTTCTTCTTCGCTGTCTTCTTCTTTTTCACTGTGTTCTTCTTCACTGTGTTCTTCTTCTTCACTGTGTTCTTCTTCTTCTTCTTCTTCTTCTTCTTCACCACTGTCTTCTTCTTCTTCACTGTGTTCTTCTATTCCTACTCTTACGTCTTCTTCCAATCCTCCACTTTCCTCTCCTTCAGACCATGACATATTGTGCTCTGGATTACATTCATCACAATCTTCTTCCTCAAACACATCCTCCACTTGTTCATCACCACCATCATCATCATCATCATCATCATCAAGGCATGCATTTGAAAGCATCTGTTTTAGACGGCCTAGAGCGCCTAATTCTTGACTCATGGCTACAGCGCAGTATTGTGGTGGTGTTGTTTTTGTTGTAATGTTTTGCTGTATTTGGACTAGGACTTGTAGTAGTACAACTTTGTTCCCATTAGCAAGGCAAGACAAGGCAATAGGATATAGAAAGCCAATTTTATTTGTACAGCACTTAGAAGTTTCAAGCACAATGTGAGAAATCCAACATCATCATCATCATCATCATCATCATCACAGTCCACATTCTTCTTCTCCCTAGACATCAGTAAACTGTTCCTCAGCTTTTTTGTTTTGAGACATTAGAGGTGGGAATTATGGAGTCGACAAGTCTTCTCTGTGCCATGAATATGTTCTGCTCTGTCACTGAACCAGGTGCAATCACTCATTAGCTCACCTTCCTGACTAAACTGCTGTGCTGATTGGACTCAACTGGTTTAGTGGAGGAGGAGAAGAACAAACTCACGACATGGAGATGACTTGATGTCTCCACTTGTCCTTTTCCTACAACAGACCTTTATTTCACATGCTGAGATTTACATCAGATTTCTGTGAATCAGACCTCAGTTGAGTGGTTTGAAAGCAGTTCTTCTGTAATTTGTTTGTGCACTCCAAAACTCCAATACTCATCCCCCTCCCGGCAGTTTTTTGGTCTGTTGTGCAGTCAACTGACAGAGTTGTAGCTAGCTACAGACATTTGTTTCTGTTTTGTTTGTTTTGTCTTGTAATTTCAGTGTATGTTTCTGCACACCCACACAAACACAGAGTGCTTCCTCAATCAGCAGATGCCGTCACTGCCAACACTGTCTCAGCAGTGAACATTTTTGCAGTGGCTCTTGGGGCAGTTGATATTGTGGTGCTCAGATTTCTGTGAATCAGATCTCAGTGGATTGTTTCTCTCTTCTTTGTCCTTCCTCTGTGAGTCTGTGCCAGTGTCTGCTGTTTGCTCTGTGAGTGAGCTCTGTAACTGTGAGCTTTCTCTATTCTCTGCCCTTCCTCTCTGTGTCTGTGTCCGTATCTGTGCCTCTGTCTGCAGTTTGCTTTGTGAGTGAACTGTGTAACTGTGAACTTTCCCGCTTCTCTGTTCTTCATCGCTGAGTCTGGATCTGTGCCTGTGTCCGCAGTTTGCTCTGTGAGTGAGCTCTGTGCCTGTGAGCTTTGTCTGTCCTTCCTATCTGTATCTGTGTCCATATCTGTGCCTCTGTCTGCAGTTTGCTCAGTGAGTGAGGTGACCTCTGTAACTGTGAACTTTCTGTCTTCTCTGTCCTTCCTCTCTGTATCTGTGTCTGTATCTGTGTCTGTATCTGTGACTCTGTCTGCAGTTTGCTTTGTGAGTGAGCTTTGTAACTGTGAACTTTCTCTCTTCTATATCCTTCCTCGCTGTGGCTGTATCTGTGCCTGCAGTTTGCTCTGTGACTGAGCATTCTCTCCTCTCTGTCCTTCCTTGCTGAGTCTGAGTCTGCAGTTTGCTTTGTGAGTGAGCTTTGTAACTGTGAACTTTCTCTCTTCTATATCCTTCCTCGCTGTGGCTGTATCTGTGCCTGCAGTTTGCTCTGTGACTGAGCATTCTCTCCTCTCTGTCCTTCCTTGCTGAGTCTGAGTCTGCAGTTTGCTTTGTGAGTGAGTTCTGTAACTGTGAGCTTTCCCTCCTGTCTGTCCTTCCTCACTGAGTCTGTGGCTCTATTTGTGCCTGTGTTTGCGGTTTGCTCAGTGAGTGAGGTGACCTCTGTAACTGTGAACTTTCTGTCTTCTCTGTCCTTCCTCTCTGAGTCTGTGTGAGCTCTGTGTCTGAACTTTCTGTCTTCTCTGTGAGTGAGCTCTGTGCCTGAACTTTGACTGTGAACTTTCCCTCTTCTCTGTCCTTCCTCTCTGAGTCTGTGTGAGCTCTGTGTCTGAACTTTCTGTCTTCTCTGTCCTTCCTCTCTGGGTCTGTGTCCATAGCTGTGCCTGTGTTCGCGGTTTGCTCAGTGAGTGAGGCAACCTCTGTAACTGTGAACTTTCCGTCTTTCCTGTCCTTCCTCTCTAAGTCTGAGTCTGCAGTTTGTCTGTGAGTGAGTTCTGTAACTGTGAACTTTCCCTCCTCTCTGTCCTTCCTCGCTAAGTCTGTGGCCCTATCTGTGCCTGTGTTTGCGGTTTGCTCAGTGAGTGAGGCAACCTTTGTAACTGTAAACTTTCTGTCTTCGCTGTCCTTCCTCTCTGGGTCTGTGTCCGTATCTGTGCCCGTGTCTGCAGTTTGCTTTGTGAGTGAGGCGACCTCTGTATCTGTGAACTTTCCCTCTTCTCTGTCCTTCCTCTCTGGGTCTGTGTCCGTATCTGTGCCTGTGTTCGCGGTTTGCTCAGTGAGTGAGGCGACCTCTGTAACTGTGAACTTTCCCTCTTCTCTGTCCTTCCTCTCTGAGTCTGTGTCTGCAGCTTGTGTGTGCCTGTGAGCTTTCTCTCTTCTCTGTCCTTCTTCTCTGTGTCTGTGTCCGTATCTGTGCCCATGTCTGCAGTTTGCTTTGTGAGTGAGCTCTGTGCCTGCGAGCTTTGTCTGTTCTCTGTCCTTTCTCTCTGCGTCTGTGTCCCTATCTGTGCATGTGCCTGCGGTTTGCTCTGTGAGTGAGCTCTGTGACTGAACTTTCTGTCTTCTCTGTCCTTCCTCTCTGTGTCTGTGTCCGTATCTGTGCCCATGTCTGCAGTTTGCTTTGTGAGTGAGCTCTGTGCCTGCGAGCTTTGTCTGTTCTCTGTCCTTTCTCTCTGCGTCCGTGTCCCTACCTGTGCATGTGCCTGCGGTTTGCTCTGTGAGTGAGCTCTGTGACTGAACTTTCTGTCTACGCTGTCCTTCCTCTCTGTGTCTGTGTCCGTATCTTTGCCCATGTCTGCAGTTTGCTTTGTGAGTGAGCTCTGTGCCTGCGAGCTTTGTCTGTTCTCTGTCCTTTCTCTCTGCGTCTGTGTCCCTATCTGTGCATGTGCCTGCGGTTTGCTCAGTGAGTGAGCTCTGTGACTGAACTTTCTGTCTACGCTGTCCTCCCTCTCTGTGTCTGTGTCCGTATCTGTGCCCATGTCTGCAGTTTGCTCAGTGAGTGAGGCGACCTCTGTAACTGTGAACTTTCCCTCTTCTCTGTCCTTCCTCTCTGTATCTGTGTCTGTATCTGTGCCTCTGTCTGCAGTTTGCTTTGTGAGTGAGCTTTGTAACTGTGAACTTTCTCTCATCCATATCCTTCCTCGCTGTGCCTGTATCTGTGCCTGGGCCTGCTGTTTGCTCTTTGACTGAGCATTCTCTCTTCTCTGTCCTTCCTTGCTGAGTCTGAGTCTGCAGTTTGCTCTGTGAGTGAGTTCTGTAACTGTGAGCTTTCCCTACTCTCTGTCCTTCCTCGCTGAGTCTGTGGCTCTATCTGTGCCTGTGTTTGCTGTTTGCTCAGTGAGTGAGGAGACCTCTGTAACCGTGAGCTTTCCCTACTCTCTGTCCTTCCTCGCTGAGTCTGTGGCTGTATCTGTGCCTGTGTTTGCGGTTTGCTCAGTGAGTGAGGAGACCTCTGTAACAGTGAGCTTTCCCTCCTCTCTGTCCTTCCTCGCTGAGTCTGTGTCTGTATCTGTGCCTGTGTTTGTGGTTTGCTCAGTGGGTGAGGAGACCTCTGTAACTGTGAACTTTCTGTATTCTCTGTCCTTCCTCTCTGTATCTGTGTCTGTATCTGAGCCTCTGTCTGCAGTTTGCTTTGTGAGTGAGCTTTGTAACTTTCAACTTTCTCTCTTCTCTGTCCTTCCTCGCTGAGTCTGAGTCTGCAGTTTGCTCTGTGAGTGAGCTCTGTGCCTGCGAGCTTTGTCTGTTCTCTGACCTTCCTCTCTGAGTCTGTGTCCCTATCTGTGCGTGTGCAGCAGTTTGCTCTGTGAGTGAGCTCTGTGACTGAACTTTCTGTCTTCTCTGTCCTTCCTTGCTGGGTCTGTGTCTGTAGCTGTGCCTGTGTTTGCGGTTTTCTCAGTGAGTGAGGCAACCTCTGTAACTGTGAACTTTCTGTCTTCTCTGTCCTTCCTCTCTTTATCTGTGTCTGTATATGAGCCTCTGTCTGCAGATTGCTTTGTGAGTGAGGTTTGTAACTGTGAACTTTCTCTCTTCTATATCCTTCCTCGCTGTGCCTGTATCTGTGCGTGGGCCTGCTGTTTGCTCTGTGACTGAGCATTCTCTCTTCTCTGTCCTTCCTTGCTGAGTCTGAGTCTGCAGTTTGCTCTGTGAGTGAGTGAGTTCTGTAACAGTGAGCTTTCCCTCCTCTCTGTCCTTCCTCTCTGGGTCTGTGTCCGTATCTGTGCCTGTGTTTGCTGTTTGCTCAGTGAGTGAGGAGACCTCTGTAACCGTGAGCTTTTCTCCTCTCTGTCCTTCCTCGCTGAGTCTGTGTCTGTATCTGTGCCTGTGTTTGCGGTTTGCTCAGTGAGTGAGGAGACCTCTGTAACAGTGAGCTTTCCCTCCTCTCTGTCCTTCCTCGCTGAGTCTGTGTCTGTATCTGTGCCTGTGTTTGTGGTTTGCTCAGTGGGTGAGGAGACCTCTGTAACTGTGAACTTTCTGTCTTCTCTGTCCTTCCTCTCTGTATCTGTGTCTGTATCTGAGCCTCTGTCTGCAGTTTGCTTTGTGAGTGAGCTTTGTAACTTTCAACTTTCTCTCTTCTCTGTCCTTCCTCGCTGAGTCTGAGTCTGCAGTTTGCTCTGTGAGTGAGCTCTGTGCCTGCGAGCTTTGTCTGTTCTCTGACCTTCCTCTCTGAGTCTGTGTCCCTATCTGTGCGTGTGCAGCAGTTTGCTCTGTGAGTGAGCTCTGTGACTGAACTTTCTGTCTTCTCTGTCCTTCCTTGCTGGGTCTGTGTCTGTAGCTGTGCCTGTGTTTGCGGTTTGCTCAGTGAGTGAGGCAACCTCTGTAACTGTGAACTTTCTGTCTTCTCTGTCCTTCCTCTCTGTATCTGTGTCTGTATATGAGCCTTTGTCTGCAGATTGCTTTGTGAGTGAGGTTTGTAACTGTGAACTTTCTCTCTTCTATATCCTTCCTCGCTGTGCCTGTATCTGTGCGTGGGCCTGCTGTTTGCTCTGTGACTGAGCATTCTCTCTTCTCTGTTCTTCCTTGCTGAGTCTGAGTCTGCAGTTTGCTCTGTGAGTGAGTGAGTTCTGTAACAGTGAGCTTTCCCTCCTCTCTGTCCTTCCTCTCTGGGTCTGTGTCCGTATCTGTGCCTGTGTTCGCTTTTTGCTCAGTGAGTGAGCTCTGTGCCTGCGAGCTTTGTCTGTTCTCTGTCCTTCCTCTCTGTATCTGTGTCTGTATCTGAGCCTCTGTCTGCAGTTTGCTTTGTGAGTGAGCTTTGTAACTTTCAACTTTCTCACTTCTCTGTCCTTCCTTGCTGAGTCTGAGTCTGCAGTTTGCTCTGTGAGTGAGCTCTGTGACTCAACTTTCTGTCTTCTCTGTCCTTCCTCGCTGGGTCTGTGTCCGTATCTGTGCCTGTGTTTGCGGTTTGCTCAGTGAGTGAGGCAACCTCTGTAACTGTGAACTTTCTGTCTTCTCTGTCCTTCCTCTCTGTATCTGTGTCTGTATCTGAGCCTCTGTCTGCAGATTGCTTTGTGAGTGAGGTTTGTAACTGTGAACTTTCTCTCTTCTATATCCTTCCTCGCTGTGCCTGTATCTGTGCGTGGGCCTGCTGTTTGCTCTGTGACTGAGCATTCTCTCTTCTCTGTCCTTCCTTGCTGAGTCTGAGTCTGCAGTTTGCTCTGTGAGTGAGTGAGTTCTGTAACAGTGAGCTTTCCCTCCTCTCTGTCCTTCCTCTCTGGGACTGTGTCCGTATCTGTGCCTGTGTTCGCGGTTTGCTCAGTGAGTGAGCTCTGTGCCTGCGAGCTTTGTCTGTTCTCTGTCCTTCCTCTCTGTATCTGTGTCTGTATCTGAGCCTCTGTCTGCAGTTTGCTTTGTGAGTGAGCTTTGTAACTTTAAACTTTCTCACTTCTCTGTCCTTCCTTGCTGAGTCTGAGTCTGCAGTTTGCTCTGTGAGTGAGCTCTGTGACTCAACTTTCTGTCTTCTCTGTCCTTCTTCGCTGGGTCTGTGTCCGTATCTGTGCCTGTGTTTGCGGTTTGCTCAGTGAGTGAGGCAACCTCTGTAACTGTGAACTTTCTGTCTTCTCTGTCCTTCCTCTCTGTATCTGTGTCTGTATCTGAGCCTCTGTCTGCAGATTGCTTTGTGAGTGAGGTTTGTAACTGTGAACTTTCTCTCTTCTATATCCTTCCTCGCTGTGCCTGTATCTGTGCGTGGGCCTGCTGTTTGCTCTGTGACTGAGCATTCCCTCTTCTCTGTCCTTCCTTGCTGAGTCTGAGTCTGCAGTTTGCTCTGTGAGTGAGTTCTGTGACTGAGAGCTTTCCCTCCTCTCTGTCCTTCCTCGCTGAGTCTGTGGCTCGATCTGTGCCTGTGTTTGCGGTTTGCTCAGTGAGTGAGGCGACCTCTGTAACTGTGAGCATTCTCTCTTCTCTGTCCTTCCTCTCTGAGTCTGTGTCTGTATCTGTACCTCTGTCTACAGTTTGCTTTGTGAGTGAGCTTTGTAACTGTGAACTTTCTCTGTTCTATATCCTTCCTCGCTCTGTCTGCAGTTGCTTTGTGAGTGTGCATTCTCTCTTCTCTGTCCTTCCTCGCTGAGTCTGAGTCTGCAGTTTGCTCTGTGAGTGAGTTCTGTAACTGTGAGCTTTCCCTCCTCTCTGTCCTTCCTCGCTGAGTCAGTATCTGTGCGTGTGTTTGTGGTTTGCTCAGTGAGTGAGGCGACCTCTGTAACTGTGAGCATTCTCTCTTCTCTGTCCTTCCTCGCTGAGTCTGAGTCTGCAGTTTGCTCTGTGAGTGAGTTCTGTAACTGTGAACTTTCTGTCTTCTCTGTCCTTCCTCTCTGTATCTGTGTCTGTATCTGAGCCTCTGTCTGCAGTTTGTTTTGTGAGTGAGCTTTGTAACTGTGAACTTTCTCTCTTCTCTATCCTTCCTCGCTGTGCCTGTATCTGTGCGTGGGCCTGCTGTTTGCTCTGTGACTGAGCTTTCTCTCTACTCTGTCCTTCCTTGCTGAGTCTGAGTCTGCAGTTTGCTCTGTGAGTGAGTTCTGTAACTGAGAGCTTTCCCTCCTCTCTGTCCTTCCTCGCTGAGTCTGTGGCTCGATCTGTGCCTGTGTTTGCGGTTTGCTCAGTGAGTGAAGCGACCTCTGTAACTGTGAACTTTCTGTCTTCTCTGTCCTTCCTCTCTGTATCTGTGCCTCTGTCTGCGGTTTGCTTTGTGAGTGAGCTTTGTAACTGTGAGCTTTCTCTCTTCTCTGTCCTTCCTCGCTGGGTCTGTGTCCATATCTGTGCCTGTGTTTGCGGTTGGCTCAGTGAGTGAGGCGACCTCTGTAACTGTGAACTTTCTGTCTTCTCTGTCCTTCATCGCTGAGTCTGTGTCTGTATCTGTGCCTCTGTGTGCAGTTTCTTCTGTGAGTGAGTTCTGTAACTGTGAGCTTTCCCTCCTCTCTGTCCTTCCTCGCTGAGTCTGTGGCTCGATCTGTGCCTGTGTTTGCGGTTTGCTCAGTGAGTGAGGCGACCTCTGTAACTGTGAACTTTCTGTCTTCTCTGTCCTTCCTCTCTGTATCTGTGCCTCTGTCTGCGGTTTGCTTTGTGAGTGAGCTTTGTAACTGTGAGCTTTCTCTCTTCTCTGTCCTTCCTCGCTGGGTCTGTGTCCATATCTGTGCCTGTGTTTGCGGTTGGCTCAGTGAGTGAGGCGACCTCTGTAACTGTGAACTTTCTGTCTTCTCTGTCCTTCATCGCTGAGTCTGTGTCTGTATCTGTTCCTCTGTGTGCAGTTTCTTCTGTGAGTGAGTTCTGTAACTGAGAGCTTTCCCTCCTCTCTGTCCTTCCTCGCTGAGTCTGTGGCTCGACCTGTGCCTGTGTTTGCGGTTTGCTCAGTGAGTGAAGCGACCTCTGTAACTGTGAGCATTCTCTCTTCTTTGTCCTTCCTCGCTGAGTCTCAGTCTGCAGTTTGCTCTGTGAGTGAGTTCTGTAACTGTGAGCTTTCTCTCTTCTCTGTCCTTCCTCGCTGATTCTGTGGCTCGATCTGCGCCTGTGTTTGCGGTTTGCTCAGTGAGTGAGGCGACCTCTGTAACTGTGAACTTTCTGTCTTCTCTGTCCTTCATCGCTGAGTCTGTGTCTGTATCTGTGCCTCTGTCTGCAGTTTCTTCTGTGAGTGAGTTCTGTAACTGTGAGCTTTCCCTCCTCTCTGTCCTTCCTCGCTGAGTCTGTGGCTCGATCTGTGCCTGTGTTTGCGGTTTGCTCAGTGAGTGAGGCGACCTCTGTAACTGTGAACTTTCTGTCTTCTCTGTCCTTCCTCTCTGTATCTGTGCCTCTGTCTGCGGTTTGCTTTGTGAGTGAGCTTTGTAACTGTGAGCTTTCTCTCTTCTCTGTCCTTCCTCGCTGGGTCTGTGTCCATATCTGTGCCTGTGTTTGCGGTTGGCTCAGTGAGTGAGGCGACCTCTGTAACTGTGAACTTTCTGTCTTCTCTGTCCTTCATCGCTGAGTCTGTGTCTGTATCTGTTCCTCTGTGTGCAGTTTCTTCTGTGAGTGAGTTCTGTAACTGAGAGCTTTCCCTCCTCTCTGTCCTTCCTCGCTGAGTCTGTGGCTCGATCTGTGCCTGTGTTTGCGGTTTGCTCAGTGAGTGAAGCGACCTCTGTAACTGTGAGCATTCTCTCTTCTTTGTCCTTCCTCGCTGAGTCTCAGTCTGCAGTTTGCTCTGTGAGTGAGTTCTGTAACTGTGAGCTTTCTCTCTTCTCTGTCCTTCCTCGCTGATTCTGTGGCTCGATCTGCGCCTGTGTTTGCGGTTTGCTCAGTGAGTGAGGCGACCTCTGTAACTGTGAACTTTCTGTCTTCTCTGTCCTTCATCGCTGAGTCTGTGTCTGTATCTGTGCCTCTGTCTGCAGTTTCTTCTGTGAGTGAGTTCTGTAACTGTGAGCTTTCCCTCCTCTCTGTCCTTCCTCGCTGAGTCTGTGGCTCGATCTGTGCCTGTGTTTGCGGTTTGCTCAGTGAGTGAGGCGACCTCTGTAACTGTGAACTTTCTGTCTTCTCTGTCCTTCATCGCTGAGTCTGTGTCTGTATCTGTGCCTCTGTCTGCAGCTTCTTCTGTGAGTGAGTTCTGTAACTGTGAGCTTTCCCTCCTCTCTGTCCTTCCTCGTTGAGTCTGTGACTCGATCTGTGCCTGTGTTTGCGGTTTGCTCAGTGAGTGAGGCGACCTCTGTAACTGTGAGCATTCTCTCTTCTCTGTCCTTCATCGCTGAGTCTGTGTCTGTATCTGTGCCTCTGTCTACAGTTTGCTTTGTGAGTGAGCTTTGTAACTGTGAACTTTCTCTGTTCTATATCCTTCCTCGCTCTGTCTGCAGTTTGCTCTGTGAGTGAGTTCTGTAACTGTGAGCTTTCCCTCCTCTCTGTCCTTCCTCGCTGAGTCCGTATCTGTGCGTGTGTTTGCGGTTTGCTCAGTGAGTGAGGGGACCTCTGTAACTGTGAGCATTCTCTCTTCTCTGTCCTTCCTCACTGAGTCTGCAGTTTGCTCTGTGAGTGAGTTCTGTAACTGTGAGCTTTCCCTCCTCTCTGTCCTTCCTCGCTGAGTCCGTATCTGTGCGTGTGTTTGCGGTTTGCTCAATGAGTGAGGCGACCTCTGTAACTGTGAGCATTCTCTCTTCTCTGTCCATCCTCGCTGAGTCTGAGTCTGCAGTTTGCTCTGTGAGTGAGTTCTGTAACTGTGAACTTTCTGTCTTCTCTGTCCTTCCTCTCTGTATCTGTGCCTCTGTCTACAGTTTGCTTTGTGAGTGAGCTTTGTAACTGTGAACTTTCTCTCTTCTCTGTCCTTCCTCGCTGTGGCTGTATCTGTGCTTGTGTCTGCAGTTTGCTTTGTGAGTGAGCATTCTCTCCTCTCTGTCCTTCCTCTCTGAGTCTGTGTTTGTATCTGTACCTCTGTCTACAGTTTGCTTTGTGAGTGAGCTTTGTAACTGTAAACTTTCTCTGTTCTAAATCCTTCCTCGCTGTGGCTGTATCTGTGCTTGTGTCTGCAGTTTGCTTTGTGAGTGAGCATTCTCTCCTCTCTGTCCTTCCTCGCTGAGTCTGAGTCTGCAGTTTGCTCTGTGAGTGAGTTCTGTAACTGTGAGCTTTCCCTCCTCTCTGTCCTTCCTCGCTGAGTCCGTATCTGTGCGTGTGTTTGCGGTTTGCTCAGTGAGTGAGGCGACCTCTGTAACTGAGAGCATTCTCTCTTCTCTGTCCTTCCTCGCTGAGTCTGAGTCTGAAGTTTGCTCTGTGAGTGAGTTCTGTAACTGTGAGCTTTCCCTCCTCTCTGTCCTTCCTCGCTGAGTCTGTGGCTCGATCTGTGCCTGTGTTTGCGGTTTGCTCAGTGAGTGAGGCGACCTCTGTAACTGTGAACTTTCTGTCTTCTCTGTCCTTCATCGCTCAGTCTGTGTCTGTATCTGTGCCTCTGTCTGCAGTTTCTTCTGTGAGTGAGTTCTGTAACTGTGAGCTTTCCCTCCTCTCTGTCCTTCCTCGTTGAGTCTGTGACTCGATCTGTGCCTGTGTTTGCGGTTTGCTCAGTGAGTGAGGCGACCTCTGTAACTGTGAGCATTCTCTCTTCTCTGTCCTTCCTCTCTGAGTCTGTGTCTGTATCTGTATCTCTGTCTACAGTTTGCTTTGTGAGTGAGCTTTGTAACTGTGAACTTTCTCTGTTCTATATCCTTCCTCGCTCTGTCTGCAGTTTGCTCTGTGAGTGAGTTCTGTAACTGTGAGCTTTCCCTCCTCTCTGTCCTTCCTCGCTGAGTCCGTATCTGTGCGTGTGTTTGCGGTTTGCTCAGTGAGTGAGGGGACCTCTGTAACTGTGAGCATTCTCTCTTCTCTGTCCTTCCTCACTGAGTCTGCAGTTTGCTCTGTGAGTGAGTTCTGTAACTGTGAGCTTTCCCTCCTCTCTGTCCTTCCTCGCTGAGTCCGTATCTGTGCGTGTGTTTGCGGTTTGCTCAATGAGTGAGGCGACCTCTGTAACTGTGAGCATTCTCTCTTCTCTGTCCATCCTCGCTGAGTCTGAGTCTGCAGTTTGCTCTGTGAGTGAGTTCTGTAACTGTGAACTTTCTGTCTTCTCTGTCCTTCCTCTCTGTATCTGTGCCTCTGTCTACAGTTTGCTTTGTGAGTGAGCTTTGTAACTGTGAACTTTCTCTCTTCTCTGTCCTTCCTCGCTGTGGCTGTATCTGTGCTTGTGTCTGCAGTTTGCTTTGTGAGTGAGCATTCTCTCCTCTCTGTCCTTCCTCTCTGAGTCTGTGTTTGTATCTGTACCTCTGTCTACAGTTTGCTTTGTGAGTGAGCTTTGTAACTGTAAACTTTCTCTGTTCTAAATCCTTCCTCGCTGTGGCTGTATCTGTGCTTGTGTCTGCAGTTTGCTTTGTGAGTGAGCATTCTCTCCTCTCTGTCCTTCCTCGCTGAGTCTGAGTCTGCAGTTTGCTCTGTGAGTGAGTTCTGTAACTGTGAGCTTTCCCTCCTCTCTGTCCTTCCTCGCTGAGTCCGTATCTGTGCGTGTGTTTGCGGTTTGCTCAGTGAGTGAGGCGACCTCTGTAACTGAGAGCATTCTCTCTTCTCTGTCCTTCCTCGCTGAGTCTGAGTCTGAAGTTTGCTCTGTGAGTGAGTTCTGTAACTGTGAGCTTTCCCTCCTCTCTGTCCTTCCTCGCTGAGTCTGTGGCTCGATCTGTGCCTGTGTTTGCGGTTTGCTCAGTGAGTGAGGCGACCTCTGTAACTGTGAACTTTCCCTCTCCTTCCTCTCTGAGTCTGTGTTTGTATCTGTACCTCTGTCTACAGTTTGCTTTGTGAGTGAGCTTTGTAACTGTGAACTTTCTCTGTTCTATATCCTTCCTCACTGTGGCTGTATCTGTGCTTGTGTCTGCAGTTTGCTTTGTGAGTGAGCATTCTCTCCTCTCTGTCCTTCCTCGCTGAGTCTGAAGTTTGCTCTGTGAGTGAGTTCTCTAACTGTGAGCTTTCCCTCCTCTCTGTATCTGTTTCCGTATCTGTGTCTGCAGTTTGCTCTGTGAGTGAGCTCTCTAACTGTGAACTTTCTCTATTCTTTGTCCTTCCTCGCTGAGTCTGAGTCTATGCCTGTGTCAGAAGCTTGCTCTGTGACTAAACTTTGTCTCTTCTCTGTCCTTCCTCACTGAGTCTGTGGCTGTTTCTGTGCTTGTGTCTACAGTTTGCTTTGTGAGTGAGGCCTCCTCTGTGCCTGTGAGCTTCCCCTCTTCTCTGTCTTTCCTCTCTCTGTTTGTTTGTGTTTTTGTCTTGTCATTTCATTTCAGTGCATGTTTCTGCACACAAACGCAGAGTGATTCCATAATCTGTAGATGCAGTCACTGCCGACACTGTCTCGGTCAGTGAAGAAAGGCAAGGAGGCAACAAAAACAAAAGTCAATTTTATTTGTACAGCACTTACAAGTATCAACCACAATGTGACAAGTCCATCATCATCATCATCATCACCACCATTTTGTTTGTGTGCGCTGCTCAGAGTCCTGTGACTTGGAGCTGTTTTTTCCTCCATTCCATTCTGTTCCATTCCTTGTTGTTTTGCTTCAATAATTGAGAGGAGAAAAAGTAGTATGTATCTATCTATCTGTCTGTCCTATTTCTGTTTGAAATTTCCATGTCAATTCATTGCAGTGCATGTTTTTGCACACAAACACAGAGCGATTCCTCATTCAGCAGATCCCGTCACTTACCAACACTGTCTCAGGAAGTTAACAGTTTTTCCAGGTGACTTTTCCTTTATTTTTTTTTATTTTTTTGTGTGCGCTGCTCAGAGTCCGGTGACTCAGACTTTTTTTTTTGTGAGCGCTGCTCAGAGTCCGGTGACTCAAAGCTATTTTTTCCTCCATTCCAATCCGTTCCATCCTCCGTTTTTCCAGGTAACTTTTTTTTTTGTGCGCTGCTCAGAGTCCGGTGACTCATATATATATATTTTTTTGTGAGCGCTGCTCTGAGTCCGGTGACTCAAAGCTATTTTTTCCTCCATTCCATTCCGTTCCTTCCTCCGTTTTTCCAGGTGACTTTTTTTTTGTGCGCTGCTCAGAGTCCGGTGACTCAATTTTTTTTTTTTTGAGCGCTGCTCAGAGCTGTTTGTTCCTCCATTCCATTCCGTTCCATTCCTTGTTGTTTTGCTTCAATAGTTGAGAGGAGAATAAGAAGTATCTTTCTGTCCTCTTTCCATTTGAGGAATCGCTCTGTGTTTGTGTGCAAAAATATGCACTGCAATGAAATGACATGGAAATTTCATTCAGCAGATCCTGTCACTTACCAACACTGTCTCGGGCAGTTACCAGTTTTTCCAGGTGTCTTTTCCTTTTTTTTTGTGTGCGCTGCTCAGAGTCCTGTGACTCAATAGTTGAGAGGAGAAAATGTAGTGTCTATCTGTCTGTCTATCTATCTGTCTGTCCTGTTTCCGTTTCTGTTCTATTCCGTTTCCGATGAGTTTGTGCGGGGAAAGGAGCCCAGAGAAGCCAAGCGCTGCTTTCCCTCCACTCTGACTGCAGCCTGTGCAGTTACTTGATGATTTGCTCGCTCCACAACTTCTATACTCACCCTTTTTTTGCTCTATGCAATGACTTTCCAGCGAGGAGTTTGTGCAGGGAAAGGAGCCCAGAGAAGCCGAGCGCTGCTTTCCCTCCACTCTGACTGCAGCCTGTGCAGTTATTCGATGACTTGCTCACTCCACAACTTCTATACTCACCCTCTTTTTGCTCTATGCAATGACTTTCCAGCGAGGAGTTTGTGGGGGGAAAGGAGCCCAGAGAAGCCGAGCTCTGCTTTCCCTCCACACTGACTGCAGCTTGTGAGTCCTGTGACTTAGAGCTGTTTTTTCCTCCATTCTATTCCGTTCCATTCCTTGTTGCTTTGCTTCAATAGTTGAGAGGAGAAAAAGTAGTATGTATGTATCGATCTATCTATCTATCTATCTATCTGTCTGTCCTATTCCCGTTTGAAATTTCCATGTCAATTCATTGCAGTGCATGTTTTTGCACACAAACACAGAGCGATTCCTCATTCAGCAGATCCCGTCACTTACCAACACTGTCTCAGGAAGTTACCAGTTTTTCCAGGTGACTTTTCCCAATTTTTTTTTATTTTTTGTGTGCGCTGCTCAGAGTCCGGTGACTCAAAGCTGTTTGTTCCTCCATTCCATTCCGTTCCTTCCTTAGTTTTTCCAGCTGACTTTTTTTTTTTTTTTTTTTGTGTGCTGCTCAGAGTCCGGTGACTCAATTTTTTTTTTTTTTTGAGCGCTGCTCAGAGTCCGGTGACTCAAAGCTGTTTGTTCCTCCATTCCATTCCGTTCCTTCCTTAGTTTTTCCAGCTGACTTTTTTTTTGTGCGCTGCTCAGAGTCCGGTGACTCAATTTTTTTTTTTTTTTGAGCGCTGCTCAGAGTCCGGTGACTCAAAGCTGTTTGTTCCTCCATTCCATTCCGTTCCTTCCTTAGTTTTTCCAGCTGACTTTTTTTTTTTTTGTGCGCTGCTCAGAGTCCGGTGACTCAATTTTTTTCTTTTTTTTTTTTGAGCGCTGCTCAGAGTCCGGTGACTCTAAGCTGTTTGTTCCTCCATTCCATTCCGTTCCTTCCTTAGTTTTTCCAGCTGACTTTTTTTTTTTGTGCGCTGCTCAGAGTCCGGTGACTCAAAGCTGTTTTTTCCTCCATTCCATTCCGTTCCATTCCTTGTTGTTTTGCTTCAATAGTTGAGAGGAGAATAAGTAGTATCTCTCCATTTGAGGAATCGCTCTGTGTTTGTGTGCAAAAACATGCACTGCAATGAAATGACATGGAAATTTCATTCAGCAGATCCTGTCACTTACCTGCAGCCTGTGCAGTTACTTGATGACTTGCTCACTCCACAACTTCTATACTCACCCTTTTTTTGCTCTATGCAATGACTTTCCAGCGAGGAGTTTGTGCAGGGAAAGGAGCCCAGAGAAGCCGAGCGCTGCTTTCCCTCCACTCTGACTGCAGCCTGTGCAGTTACTTGATGACTTGCTCACTCCACAACTTCTATACTCACCCTCTTTTTGCTCTATGCAATGACTTTCCAGCGAGGAGTTTGTGCAGGGAAAGGAGCCCAGAGAAGCCGAGCGCTGCTTTCCCTCCATTCTGACTGCAGCCTGTGCAGTTACTTGATGACTTGCTCACTCCACAACTTCTATACTCACCCTTTTTTTGCTCTATGCAATGACTTTCCAGCGAGGAGTTTGTGCAGGGAAAGGAGCCCAGAGAAGCCGAGCTCTGTGGGGTGGATCAACAGTGGCTGTTTGCAGCTCAGAGAGCAGTAGTCAGAGTTTCATTGTCCACACGCCTGATCTCCTCAAGACTCCATCAAACATTTCCTCAGCTCTTTGTGGATTAGAGTTAGGTGGGATATGTGTAGTCATAAAACCATCTCTGTGCCATACTTTTTTTTTTCTGCTCACACAATAAACCAGCTAAGTCCAATCAGCACAATTGTTTAGTCAGGAAGGTGAGCTAATCTGTGAATGCAACTGGTTCAGTGCATGAAGAGAACACATGTATGGCACGGAGACACCTTGTTGACTTCACAATTCCCACCTCCCACCACTCACCATTTTTGGTTGCATATCATACAGCAGGGGAGTTAATGTTCTCTTTTTTTTTCTTCACAAGCTGAAGGAGCTGAGGCTTAGTTGGCTTTTGCATAGTGAATGTCCTGGCTCCCCAAGACTACATCAAACTTCTCCTCTTCTTTCTTTCAATCGTTTCTCAGCTGGCTTTGAACAGTGAATGTAGGTGCTGTCCACGCCACCCGGCTGTAGAAACAAATTTAAAGAAAACTATCAGTAAAACTATCAGTGAACAGTAAACAGTAAAACATTTTTCAGTAAACCATTTACTGTGGCGTGAGAGCAAAAACAAAACTGATTTAAAAAAAAAAAAAAAATCTTTTGACCTGGGTCACCACCAGCCTTTCCAGGGCCTGCCTGTTTCCCTGTGCTTTCACCATGGAGCTGGGTCAGGCAACACTGTCTTCTTCTTCCACCACTGCCACTTCTGCTCTATATTCTCATCTCTATCTTGATAGCTGTAGCTATACTAGCCTACTGTCCAAAAATATCAATATATGAAAGAAGGTCACCCCAAAGCTTTATACTGCTGAATAATTGGACAGCCAGACCTGGCTGCAGAAACAAATTAAAGAAAACTATCAGTAAACCACCAGCCTTTCAAGGGCCACGCCCGGACACACACACACACACACACACACACACACACACACACACACACACACACACACACACACACACACACACACACACACACACACACACAGAGACAGAGACAGAGACATATGCACAGAGGCAGACACAGAGACGCACAGAGAACACAGTCAAACAGACAAACAAAGAAACATATACCTCTTACTGTTTGCTTATTTTCCTCTCTGTTCATCTTTGTTGCTTTCTGGACTGTGGGCTGCCTATTTAGTATAGTCACTGATGGCGGTGTTCTCCACACTCCACACTGATGTCCTCAAGACTCCATCAAACCTTTTCCAATTCTTTCTGCTCACTGCTCACCACTCGGCAGTGGCAGTTTGCAGTCAGTCAATGGTTTGAACTCAACATTTTTCTTCTTCTGCTTCTTTTTCTTCTTCTTCTTCAGGCTGCTGCTGATGGAAGCTGAGTTTTTTGGTTTTGTGTTCAGCTACACTTCTCTGACTAAGGTATTTACAGCCCTTGTGCCTCTTTATGACAAGTGCAGCCAATCCTGTCCATCACCACTGCCCACTACTCAGGTTTCACCCACTGTAATAAAACTTCGTGGTGTAGCAGGTGTCTGGTTACATAGAGCTCTGCTATGCTCTGTCCTGTCCTGTAATAGTCAGAGTTACACTGTCCACCATGACTCCATGAAGACTCCATCAAACTTTTCCTCAGCTCTTTGTGGATTAGGGTTTGGTGGGATATGTGTCATGAGTCATAAAGTCAAGACAACTTGTTGACTCCACAATTCCCACCTCCCACCACTCACCCTTTTGGATGCATCTCATACAGCAGGAGAGTTCCTGTAATGTTGTTCTTTTTTTCTCCTTCTTCACAAGCTGAAGGAGCTTGGGGTTAGTTGGCTTTTGCACAGTAGTGGCGGTGAATCAATGTACTGTAGGTACTGTTCTATAGCTGCTCAGCACAGTAGTGGCTGTTTGCAGCTCAGACAGCAGTGCAATTGTCAGTGTCCACCACACTTTGCTACTGCTGGCCCCCCAAGACTACATCAAACTTTTCCTCTTCTTTCTTTGAATCATTTCTCTGGTGGCTGGCTTTGAACAGTGAATGCACATGCTGTCCACGCCGCCAGAAACAAATTAAAATTTAAGAAAACTATCAGTAAAACTATCAGTGAACGCAGTACAGAACAGTAAAACATTTTTTTCAGTAAACCAGGGCACACTGTGTTCATCTCTATCTTGCTAGCTGTAGCTATACTACTGTCCAAATATATTCTTATATGAATGAAGGTCACCTCACACACATGTATGCTTAAGCTTTATACTCCTGAATAAGAATTGGACAGCCAGACCTGGCTGCAGGTTGTTTGCTCATTTATTTATTTTTCATCAAGGGAGAAAAAATAAAATACAACATTCAATGTGTCTCTGGTTCATTGCTTTTGTAAAATATATAGCTACAGTATATCAGGCTCATTGTCTTTATACTTCCCAAACATGTTCCAATAGACAAATTATATGGCACATCCTGTACACACTGAGAAAACACTGAAGCTGAGAGTTGAAACTGTTGAAAAATAGTAAAATGTCTAAGGCTGTGCTCATCTACGTATATGAATGTGGTAGTGTGGCTGTTGTTATCTGTTTTGAGAGCTCTTTGACACCTGAATTTCTCTGCAGGGATGAATAAAGTTTTACTCTACTCTACTTTGTTTTTAGTCCCTGAAGTATTCTTAGTCTCTACATGCAGTGTAATGCCTTGTAAGTAAACCTGAAGCTCTATGTTTTGACAGCTCTAAAAAGACAAACCCAACTCAACATGTTTCAGGTTGTTTTGTTTGTTTATTTATTTTTTCAAGGAAGACCAAAAAAATAATGCAACATTCAATGTGCCACAGATTCATTGCTTTCCTCATTGTTCTCCAAAAAAGAGCTCAGTGCTGGGGAAGACTGTAATCTGTGGTGGAGAGGGGCACAGCAAACAAAATGGGAGCTATAGCAGACACTATCTCCACAGCCTTCTGTAGCTGGTCCACAATGCTGAAGTGAGGTTATTGACTGGAGTTAGTAAAAGAGAGCACATCTCTCCCACTTTAGCTTCTCTCCACTGGCTTCCTGTAGGTTACAGAATAGACTTCAAAATCCTTCTGCTGACTTCACTCTCTCTCTCTCTCTCTCTCTCTCCATGGGTCAGCGAGGCAAACACTCTAACTAAATCTATGACAGAGCTTATAGTTAGGGCTGGTTCAGGTAGCCTATATCTCTGAATCATATGCTGCTATAGGCCTCCTAGACTATTGCTGGTGGACCACATTTGGTGGTTATAGTACATAGAGCTCTATGGTCTTCTCTTCTCCTCCTCCTCTTCCCCTCCTCTCCTTTTGCAGTGTTAATTCAGACTGAATTGTCATTATGATTATCTGTTGCACTTTGTCGTTTGGCCTTGGTGTCCCGCACTCTCTCTCTCTCTCTCTCTGTCTGTGTTTCCACTGATTCTCCAGAGCTTCGTCCCTCTGCACCAACCGCCGCCTGTATCGCATCCTTCCTTCCCAGCAGAAACTGCCTTCTTCAGCTCCCATTAACCACTTCATGTTCTGCACATTATATGTTATGTTTAAACTGTTTTTGTCTGTATAGAACCTCTGTTGCAAGTCTGCCTGTCCTGGGTGAGGGATCCCTCCTCTGTTGCTCACCCTGAGGTTTCTCTGATGATTTTTTTTCCCCCCAGTTAAAAGGGCTTTCCTGGATCAACTTTTTCCTCAGTCGATGAGTCGAGGGTCTAAGGGCAGATGATGTTATTATGATGCTATGTAAAACTCTTTGGGACAAACTGTGGCACAGTGGCCACTTGCCTTGCCGCTGTGCTGTCTTTATTTTGTGTTAGGCTGCGCTCATCTACGTAAATGAATGTGGTAGTGTGGCTGTTGTTATCTGTTTTGTGAGCTCTCTGACACCTGAATTTCTCTGTGGGGATGAATAAAGTTTTACTCTACTCTACTCTTGTGATGGAATTTTGTTGATAGTACCAGCATCCTTTCCTAAAGCACTTACTGTTTTTGTTTTTAGTCCTCCTAAGTATTCTTCGTCTCTCTCTACATGCAGTGTAATGCCTTGTAAGTAAACCTGAAGCTCTATGTTTTTACATTTCTATAGCTATAAAGTAATGGGTGGGTGGGTTAGGTTTCCCACCACCCCACAACAAACCAGGGGAAAAAAACTCCACATGACCAGGGTAGCTAGTAGTAATTCTAAACTCTAAACTCTAAACTACATGAAAATAAAAATGAACAAACAAACGAAGAACTTGAAGCTATAATACCCTTGCACAGGAGTCACACACACTGTTATGGGAGTCTTCTCTGCATGACTCCTAACATTTAAACTGTCCTGAGTAGACTCTCTGGTGAATTTGAAACTGTTGTCATCAAAGGGATTACGCACAAAGTAGTACCACATAACACAGGATGAAAGCAAATCAGCATGTCAAAATCAAAAACAATTTTTATTCACATGGCACTTTACATACATACAAGCAGCAGCACTTTGGCTGTCTTCATAAACCTTTGACTGCCTGTAATGAGACCAATCAATACCTTGTAACAATTGAACCAAATACATACAGTACATTCTTGTATAGTTGCAGCAAACGCCATGTATTCAGCTTCACAAGTTGAAAGAGCTACTGTGGCTTGCCTTTTGCTTTTCCATGAGGGACCGAATTGGCTTAAGCTGACACAAGAACCTGTAGTACTACGTCTGTGGTCAGTTTCATGTTCTGCCCAGTTTGCATCACTGCATGAATGCTTCCAACCCAAGTCACTCTTTTTTGTAACATAACAGTTTTCCTTCGTGCCCTTTAAGTATCTAAGTACATGTTTTACAGTAGCCCGTTGCTGTACAGTTGGCTTTGTGAGTGAACTCTGGGCCTGCAGTTTGCTGAGTGAGTGAGGCGAGCTCTGTGCCTGCAAGCTTTTCTCTTCTGTATTCCTCCTCTCTGAGTCTGTCTCCCTATCCGTGCGTGTGTTTGCTGAGTGAGTGAGCTCAGGGCCTGTGAGCTTTTTCTCTTCTCTATTCCTCCTCTCTGAGTCTGTCTCCATATCTGTGCGTGTGTCTGCAGTTTGCTGAGTTAGGCGAGCTCTGGGCCTGTGAGCTTTCTCCCTTCTCTATCCTTCCTCTCTGAGTCTGTGTCCCTATCCGTGCGTGTGCTGAGTGAGCTGAGCTCTGTGACTGAGCTTTTTCTCTTCTCTATTCCTCCTCTCTGAGTCTGTGTTCCTATCTTTGCATGGGCCTGCAGCGTGCTCTGTGAGTGAGTGAGCTCAGGGCCTGTGAGCTTTTTCTCTTCTCTATTCCTCCTCTCTGAGTCTGTCTCCCTATCTGTGCGTGTGTCTGCAGTTTGCTGAGTGAGCTCAGGACCTGCGAGCTTTTTCTCTTCTCTGTCTCTCTTCTCTGAGTTTGTCTCCCTATCTGTGCGTGTGTTTGCTGAGTGAGGCGAGCTCTGGGCCTGCAAGCTTTTTCTCTTCTCTATTCCTCCTCTCTGAGTCTGTGTTCCTATCTTTGCATGGGCCTGCAGTTTGCTCTGTGAGTGAGCTCTGGGCCTGCAAGCTTTCTCTCTTCTCCATTCCTCCTCTCTGAGTCTGTCTCCCTATCTGTGCGTGTGCCTCCAGTGTGCTGAGTGAGTGAGCTCTGTGCCTGCAAGGTTTTTCTCTTCTCTATCCCTCCTCTCTGAGTCTGTGTCCCAATCTGTGCGTGTGCCTCCAGTTTGCTGAGTGAGTGAGGCGAGCTCTGGGCCTGTGAGCTTTTTCTCTTCTCTATTCCTCCTCTCTGAGTCTGTCTCCCTATCTGTGCTTGTGCCTGCAATGTGCTGAGTGAGTGAGCTCTGGGCCTGCAAGCTTTTTCTCTTCTCTATTCCTCCTCTCTGAGTCTGTGTTCCTATCTTTGCATGGGCCTGCAGTTTGCTCTGTGAGTGAGCTCTGTGCCTGCAAGCTTTCTCTCTTCTCTATTCCTCCTCTCTGAGTCTGTCTCCCTATCTGTGCGTGTGCCTCCAGTGTGCTGAGTGAGCTCAGGACCTGCGAGCTTTTTCTCTTCTCTGTCTCTCTTCTCTGAGTTTGTCTCCCTATCTGTGCGTGTGTTTGCTGAGTGAGGCGAGCTCTGGGCCTGCAAGCTTTCTCTCTTCTCTATTCCTCCTCTCTGAGTCTGTGTTCCTATCTGTGCATGGGCCTGCAATTTGCTCTGTGAGTGAGGCGAGCTCTGTGCCTGCAAGCTTTCTCTCTTCTCCATTCCTCCTCCCTGAGTCTGTCTCCCAATCTGTGCGTGTGCCTGCAGTGTGCTGAGTGAGTGAGGCGAGCTCTGGGCCTGCGAGCTTTTTCTCTTCTCTGTCTCTCCTCTCTGAGTCTGTGTCCCTATCTGTGCGTGTGCCTCCAGTTTGCTGAGTGAGTGAATGAGCTCTGAGCCTGTGAGCTTTTTCTCTTCTCTATCCCTCCTCTCTGAGTCTGTGTCCCAATCTGTGCGTGTGCCTCCAGTTTGCTGAGTGAGTGAGGCGAGCTCTGGGCCTGTGAGCTTTTTCTCTTCTCTATTCCTCCTCTCTGAGTCTGTCTCCCTATCTGTGCTTGTGCCTGCAGTGTGCTGAGTGAGTGAGCTCTGGGCCTGCAAGGTTTTTCTCTTCTCTATTCCTCCTCTCTGAGTCTGTGTTCCTATCTTTGCATGGGCCTGCAGTTTGCTCTGTGAGTGAGCTCTGGGCCTGCAAGCTTTCTCTCTTCTCCATTCCTCCTCTCTGAGTCTGTCTCCCTATCTGTGCGTGTGCCTCCAGTGTGCTGAGTGAGTGAGCTCTGTGCCTGCAAGGTTTTTCTCTTCTCTATTCCTCCTCTCTGAGTCTGTGTTCCTATCTTTACATGGGCCTGCAGCGTGCTCTGTGAGTGAGTGAGCTCAGGGCCTGTGAGCTTTTTCTCTTCTCTATTCCTCCTCTCTGAGTCTGTCTCCCTATCTGTGCGTGTGTCTGCAGTTTGCTGAGTGAGCTCAGGACCTGCGAGCTTTTTCTCTTCTCTGTCTCTCCTCTCTGAGTCTGTGTCCCTATCCGTGCGTGTATTTGCTGAGTGAATGAGCTCTGGGCCTGTGAGCTTTTTCTCTTCTCCATTCCTCCTCTCTGAGTCTGTCTCCCAATCTGTGCGTGTGCCTGCAGTGTGCTGAGTGAGCTGAGCTCTGTGACTGAGCTTTTCCTCTTCTCTATTCCTCCTCTCTGAGTCTGTGTTCCTATCTTTGCATGGGCCTGCAGTTTGCTCTGTGAGTGAGCTCTGTGCCTGCAAGCTTTCTCTCTTCTCCATTCCTCCTCTCTGAGTCTGTCTCCCTATCTGAGCATGTGTCTGCAGTTTGCTGAGTGAGGCGAGCTCTGGGTCCGTGAGCTTTTTCTCTTCTCTATCCCTCCTCTCTGAGTCTGTGTCCCAATCTGTGCGTGTGCCTGCAGTGTGCTTTGTGAGTGAGCTCTGTGACTGTGAGCTTTTTCTCTTCTCTATTCCTCCTCTCTGAGTCTGAGGCCCAACTGTAAGGGAACGACTTCTGTTCCTGTGTCTCATGTCCTGTCGGTAAGAGCTAGGGGAGAGTTCATCTGGTCCTATCAACCCACCTCAGTAGTAACCTCAAAATCAGCATCATCATCATCATTATCAGCAGCAGCAGCAGCAGCAGGCATTTCTGTCTGTGTCTGGTGCTCTGCAACGGTTGCAGGTCACACATTTAACTAGCCTGCCTGTGTTTTTGCACTTTACCACTACTGGGATAGTATACTAAAATAGGCTCTGCGGTACCACTCTGATGTGGCGAGTAGCTATGGAGCTATGAACCTTTCATGTTTGATGCCATTTTGTGCTGAGCAAGGATGTCTGATGCCAATTTTTACCCATGAACTCTAAAGCATTGTCAGACCTGATTCGTGTAACCCTCCCATAATGGGCTGCATCCACAAGAAATTTCACAGTGGCTTGTACTACTACTACATCACTCTTGTGCTTTAGAAAATACGTACAAAAACAGCACTGATTGGTATATTCGTCAGTGAATGACACAGCATATTTATGACCATCTATGGACTCTGGATCTATCGGCCCTGCTAGATCAGTAGCTATGAACCAATTCTAAGACCGATCTGGCTCTAGCATCTGGCTCCCTGTTCCTGATTTGAACAAATTTACCTTCAGTAGCTACATGCATCACAGTGCATGCAAGACAGATTTGTCAGTTTTTCCTTTGATTTACATTCCTTCAACCACACTTTGTAACCTTAGTATATCATCATAATAATTACAGAGTCAGAGAGTCAGAGTCATTTATTTGCCATTTGCCCCCAGATATAGGCACCACCACAGACATCTCAGTAGAAATACAATGTGGAAGACATTCATCCCTAACAACAACAACAACAACAACAAAAGAAGACAGAGCTTTGTGAAGCCAAGGACTTCATGCCATGTTTTTATGTCATAACACACATTACACTGGTCATCCACCACTCATCAATCATGTACAGTGTTCAAATAATAAAGTCTGTTGTACACACATACTACATGTTGAAGTTTGTACCGACGTCTTTGCACTTGAGAAAGTTTTTATGAGAAAGATGACGACGGTGGCTCCTCCGGTGGTGGTCGCAGCTTGCACAGAGAAGATGCCCTGTGGATAGGTGGGGATGTAGCTACCAACGCCTTTGTATGTCAAGGTATAGTTTTGTGGCGTTGCCCCCCTGCTGTTATCAATCAGCACCATCTCTGCATCTCCCCTGCGCTCTGCAACCCCGCTGCATTTCCGTTCATCAGTTCATCAGCCGGCTCCATGAAGTGAGTCTCTGCATGACCAAAACCGAAACGTTGTCATGGTCGTGGAACTTCTTGAATCTCAAAATGTCTGTGATGATGATTGATGATGTGATGAGAAGTCGCCCCTGTGTCGACCATCATCAGGCCTGATGTCTGCTTGACATGGGGTCTTTGTTGAACCTCTGCATCACAGGCACACTAGAGGGACAATAAAAGTAAAAGTCTAAAGTTTTAAGTCTATCCAGGAACTGGATCAGCCTTGGCAAAAAGCCTTGGCGTTTTTTACTCTCATGGTCTTCTTGGGCTCATGAAGGATAGTATATTTTAGTCCGTGCAGCAACAGGTGCCCCCCATGCACGTCGCCAACACTCACTCCAACACTCACAGACTCAACATTGCCACATTGCTATAATGTCCTCTTTCACTCTGCAAACGGTCACCTCATTCACTCATAACCTTTTAGCAGAGTTGTTGTTTCAGTAATGTAAGAAAAAAAAAGAAAGTGATGGTCTGGCTGGGGAGATGGAGGAAAAGAGAAGTGACCACACTGTTCACGTTGTGTTTTGCCAACATCAACAGATTCACGAGTCATGGGTTATGAGTTACAAATTTCTATCCACACCAGGGGGGTATTTCTGACCCCGCTGCTAGGGAATCGTGACGGTTACAAAATCTAGATCCATACTGACTGGGTCTATTTGACCAGCTAGGGCAGCACCAGGTATAATTCTCAATCCACACTGACTGGGTCTATTTGACCAGCTAGGGCAGCACCAGGTATAATTCTCAATCCATACAGACTGGGTGTATCTGACCCGCTGCTAGGGAATCATGACGGTTACAAAATCTCAGTCCACCCTGACTGGGTCTGTCTGACCCAGGCTGGAAGATCAGGAGTCATGCTAAACATTTCTATCCACACCAGGGGGTATTTCTGACCTGCTGCTAGGGAATCATGACGGTTACAAAATCTCAGTCCACCCTGACTGGGTCTGTCTGACCCAGGCTGGAAGATCAGGAGTCATGCTAAACATTTCTATCCACACCAGGGGGTATTTCTGACCCGCTGCTAAGGAATCATGACGGTTTCAAAATCTCAGTCCACCCTGACTGGGTCTGTCTGACCCAGGCTGGAAGATCAGGAGTCATGCTAAAAATTTCTATCCACACCAGGGGGTATTTCTGACCTGCTGCTAGGGAATCATGACGGTTACAAAATCTCAGTCCACCCTGACTGGGTCTGTCTGACCCAGGCTGGAAGATCAGGAGTCATGCTAAACATTTCTATCCACACCAGGGGGTATTTCTGACCCGCTGCTAGGGAATCATGACGGTTACAAAATCTCAGTCCACCCTGACTGGGTCTGTCTGACCCAGGCTGGAAGATCAGGAGTCATGCTAAACATTTCTATCCACACCAGGGGGTATTTCTGACCCGCTGCTAGGGAATCATGACGGTTACAAAATCTCAATCCATGCTCACTGGGTCTGTCTGACCCAGGCTGGAACATCGGGAGTCGTGGGATATGAGTAACAGATTTTTACCACACCAGGGGGTATTTCTGACCTGCTGCTAGGGAATCATGATGGTTAAAAATCTCAGTCCACCCTGACTGGGTCTGTCTGACCCAGGCTGGTAGATCAGGAGTCATGCCAAAAAAATTCTATCCACACCAGGGGGTATTTCTGACCCGTTGCTCAGGAATCATGACGGTTACAAAATCTCAATCCATACGAACTGGGTCTGTCTGACCCAGGCTGGAACATCAGGAGTCGTGGGTTATGAGTTACAGATTTCTATCCACATCAGGCGGGTATTTCTGACCCACTGCTAGGGAATTATGACGGTTAAAAATCTCAATCCACCCTGACTGGGTCTATTTGACCTGCCAAGGAAACATGACGAATAAAAATTCTCAATCCACACTGACTTGGTCTATTTGACCAGCTAGGGCAGCACCAGGTATAATTCCCAATCCACACTGGCTGGGTCTATTTGACCTGCCAAGGAAACATGACGGTTAAAAATTCTCAATCCACACTGACTGGGTCTATTTGACCAGCTAGGGCAGCACCAGGTATAATTCTCAATCCATACGGACTGGGTCTGTCTGACCCAGGCTGGAACATCAGGAGTCACAGGTTATGAGTTACAGATTTCTATCCACATCAGGGGGGTATTTCTGACCCACTGCTAGGGAATCATGACGGTTAAAAATCTCAATCCACCCTGACTGGGTCTATTTGACCTGCCAAGGAAACATGACGAATAATAATTCTCAATCCATACGGACTGGGTCTGTCTGACCCAGGCTGGAACATCAGGAGTCACAGGTTATGAGTTACAGATTTCTATCCACATCAGGGGGGGTATTTCTGACCCGCTGCTAGGGAATCATGATGGTTAGAATTCTCAATCCACGCTCAATCGGTCTGTCTGACCCAGGCTGGAACATCAGAAGTCGTGGGTTATGAGTTAAAAAAAAAAATCTATCCACACCAGGGGGGTATTTTTGACCCACTGCTAGGGAATCATGACGGTTACAAATCACAATCCACCCTGACTGGGTCTGTCTGACCCACTAATGAATGACTGGGTCCATTTGACCCACTTGGGCAGCACAAGGGTTATATTGATTGTATTACACCGATGCCATTTTAAAAAATGTAAAATTTCCAGTTTATGCCATACACACGTGGTAGAATGCTAAAAGAAACTGTCATTTTTAAGGAGAGGACATAACAGCGAGAGTCGAAGAGGAAATAGTAGAAGAGGAGGTAGTTGAATCACACAAGGAAGTAGTAGTTGAGGTAAGGTGGTTGTAATAATTAAAAAACAGAGTTTTGATGGAGTTATAAAGAATACAATTTACTTCACCAGAATTAAGATAATGATCTGTAAGGTGGATTTCAACAAACATTTTTTAACAATAGGGAAAGCTCGAGGAAGAACTGAAGCGGGGAAGGTAAAAAAAAACAGCAGCTTGATAAGAGGAAAAGAGAGATTAATGCACAGCTCTGCAGGGAAAAGGCCTGCAAGAAGACACTGAAAAGTGGACTGCAAGCTCAAGTCAAAGACCTTAAAGCAAAGTAGGAGTTCCTCACACTAGCGCTGTAACTACTTGGTTGTTTGTTGGTAGTTAACTCGTCAAAACCGTTTTTTCTTTTCTTTTTCGTATTAACAAACTAAACGGCGGAAAAACTCGCCATTTTTCGAGGAGCACGTTGTTAAGTCACTCTTTAACCACGTGAAAACCGTTTGTTTCTAGGTGATGTACAGAGTTTGCTTCGACGTGACAAAAAAGGTAAACAAATAGCCAAAAACATGCGGCCCGGAGCAGATGTGCTGAGCAATTAGTGTGGCTGCGAAAGAGTTAAAAATCTGACTCGTCTTTATTTTCTCAGGCTGAAAGCTGAAAAGGCAAAACAAAAACTTTCTGATATTCTGAAAGTTGTTCCGCAAGAGACTGCAGAGTTTTTACACCATCAGGTGAAAACTTGCGGACAAAAACAGAGAGCAAGAAAGTTCCGTACATCAATTAAACAGCTCGGTGTGCAGATATTCCATCACAGCCCGAATGCTTACAGGACGTTGAAACATTTTAATCTTCCATCCCCATCAACATTTAAGCGGTTTATAACTACTGTACCAATGTGGGCCATTTCCATGTAAGAGTTGTTTAAACCTACAACCTACAAACCTGGCGGGACCCGGGGAGCATACATCAGTCCGACTGCCCATAAGTCCGACGGCTCATTTCTCCCACTACCCATTCTACGGTGTTAAGGTTAGGTTTAGGGTAAGGTTAAGGGTTAGGGCTACTTAACTCGGAGAAATGGGAGTTCGGACTAATGGACGCAAAAATAAATAAATGTATGGTCGGAGAAATGGGTAGTCGGACGGACGTCATGCGCCCGCGGGACCCGCGGGTTCGGGCCGAAGATATAAATTTAACCAGTTGCGGATGCTGACCAAAGGGTAAATATGCAACAATATGTCAAGTCCCGCCTGTCAGCTGCTCAGCAACCGGTACCTGAGGGCCCAGGTGAAGCGAGCCAGGAGAGGAGTGCTTCGTCGTCAGCAGCAGCACCGGCACCCGCCGCAAAGAAAACGCTGTGCTTTGATGAATGGGAAAATGTATTCGGGGTTGGGGAGACCGAATCAGAAGAGAATGAGGTGGACAGTTACGTCCGCCAAAGGACAACAATGACCGGCGATCGGGACCTGCTTGGCTGTTGGAAGACCAGCGTCACAGCGTGTACCCCAAACTGGCTCAGTTTGCACGGCAGGTGTTCTGTGTGCCGGCAGCAGCAGCAGCAGCAGCAGCAGCAAGAGGGTATTCAGTGTGGCTGGCCGTACCATTGAAGAGAGAAGAACACACCTCAGTCCATCCACTGTGGACACACTACTGTTCCTCCACAATGCCTTATAAGTATACAATTATGTTTGTAGGCTAGGCCTATTTTGTTACAAAATTCTAATGTGTGGTGGGAAAAGTAGCCCGCCCGCCCGCTGGGTACATGTTTGAGTTATTTTTATTTATTATTGTGTGAAGATTTTATTTAATTTTTATTTAAGGCATATATGTCCCCAAAAAAATTTAAATCAAAAAGCAACTGGACTTAGTTATTTGTCTAGGAAGACGTTTCACCTCTCATCCAAGAGGCTCCATCAGTTCATGTAGCATCTGACCAGGCTGGGACTGGTCCAAATATCTGGTGTGGAGACCCAGGTATTTAACCTCTGTGGGGGCGATCACAAGGCTGATGATGTCACTGGAAACCCTTTGTGCTCCATGTTGTTGGGGTGACAGTCGTTGGTGGGAAGTTGGTTTCGACTTAGTTAGTGCATCTATATAAAAGTAGAGAAACCATCCCTAAACAGAGGGGAACTGCCCATTGGTCCGACCTCCCATTGGTTCGACCTCCCGTTACTCCGACAAAATACCCACTGGTCCGACCTCCCATTGGTTCGACCTCCCGTTACTCCGACAAAATCAACCACAAGTCGGACCAATAGGAGGTCGAACCGGGAGCGTACCTATGTTCCCCGGGTTCTATGTTCCCCGGGTCCTATGTTCCCCGGTTTGTATGGAACCGGGGAACATAGGACCCTTTTTTAAAAAGAAGGTCCTATGTTCCCCGGCAACAGCGGGGAACATAGGACCTTCTTTTTAAATAAAGGGTCCTATGTTCCCCGCTGTTGCCGGTTGACACACACGCACGTTTTAAGACATGCGTACAGATGTGATACAGTCAGTGGAAGCTTAATAAATAAACACAAAGGGCCGGATTTACTAAGATCTCAGATAGCGGACGCTATATTGTTTGCGCCCGCTATAATATTGCGAGTTTGGTTAGTGCACGCAAAACAGGTGATCTACTAAGAGTAACCCGCTAAATGAAAACACGTGCAAACCGCAATATGTAAATGAGGGTTTTGCGCGTGTAATCGTTTCCGCCATAGAGAGAGTGGACAGAGAGCTGGACGGACGAAGGGACAGAATGACATTTGATCCGATGCATACAATGACAGCATGTGTGTTCATCTCTCTCGCGCTCTGTTTAGAAATAAACACAAATCGCTACAGGGCCCAACTCGTCATATAGTGACGAACAGGCAGCAGCTGCAGCGACAATCACACACCTGTAATATGTGTGTGTGTGCCGCCCATGATCGAGTGGATTAATAAAGAGCTCAGGTGGGACACACGGATCTAAACGCTCTGACCACTGACCAGAGGGATTAAAGACGGGTGAAGGCAGTGGTGACGTGTCTCAGTCCGGGACCGGGACCGAGAGTCGGAGCTGAGCAGCCAGGTGAGAGGAGAGGAGAGGAGAGGAGAGGAGAGGAGAGGAGCGCACTGCAGGACAGACGTGCCCCGTGCGTAACGGCGCGTAAAAGACTTTTAACACGGCTGAAAAACTGTTACAGAATTACCCAGACGTGAGGAAATGCAGAGATGTAAGATCATGGGGCTCTAGTAGGCATCAAATCAATAAACGCATACGTTTTGGCAAAGTT
The DNA here is from genome assembly GCF_045865225.1 of Trachurus japonicus. Classification (NCBI taxonomy): domain Eukaryota; kingdom Metazoa; phylum Chordata; class Actinopteri; order Carangiformes; family Carangidae; genus Trachurus; species Trachurus japonicus. The sequence continues at coordinate 364,734 of NW_028220653.1, read as the reverse complement.
GTATCAGTTAGTACATGGTTTTCAGACGTGGTGAATAAAGACGCAAAAACAGCCACCGCAATCTCTTCCTGGTTTGGTAAATCACATTGCACGCGCTAAATAAATCTATTTGCATCTACTCCTCCCAGTATTTAGCACGTTCTGGCTGAAACGCCCATATTTACATATTCATCAAGGCAAACATGCTAAATGGATCGCACGTGCTATTCTGCCCGTGTGAGGGACGCAATCCTCGGTGCGTCCGGTTAGTAGATCAGGTTCCACATGTGTTTGCGCGTGCAATCACGTTTGCACACGTTTTAATACACGCAAACCTTTAGTAAATCCGGCCCATAGTCTCCCCCCCGTGTGCAGGTGTGTGTGTGTGTGTGTGTTGGCGCGTGGTGAGGGCGAGTGAGGGAGAGTTTGTTGGTCTGTCCACACGAGAGACGCCGAGGTGACCACGCCAATCCTCTCCCTCGTCCCGCTTGGCTGCAGACGGACCCGGCCGTGCTGCGTCCAGACGGGCCTTTACAGGGTAACAACACACCATAAATAATCCACTATGATGCTTTGGAATCGCCCCCACACCAGCCGTCCAAACGCCGACTGCCACGGTCCCATTAATGCACCTGTGCGCATTACGCACACAACTTACGGCAAAAAAACCAAACAAAACATTCATTCATTCATTCATTACAGGTCCGCACATCCCCGTGCGCAAACGCCAAGAATAATTGATCATGAAAAAAACCTGGGGAGCAAAGCTGCAAATCAACGAGCCCATAGCTCCAACAGACTGTAGGCAAAACCCAGTGGATCACTACAAGTTGTTGCAACTTTGGGGAATTTCCTCCGGATAAAAAAGGCTTACAAACAGGGACCAGGACAGCTTTATAATATGCACAAAGATCCAAAGGAAACGAAAGGTAAAGAAAAAACAAACAAACAAACAAAAAAAGCAACAGCACGAAGTAGTTAAAATGTGTGTTTTACGCATGCCTCTGTGCGTCTGCCTGTTCAGCTCCACCTACACGTAAAATGACATTTGGCTCAGCCAAGACGTCCGTTGTCTATGCTCACAACCATTACAACAAACGAAATTATTCCAAGCAAATCATTTGGTGATTTGAAAGCCTAACAAATTGACATTTTCATTCTTTAAGATGAAGAAACTTTGTCTTGAGCAAAACTTCTTTCCTGCCACTTCTTTCTGTCATTTTACTGCACGTTTGTTACCAGTTTCCATCATATTTGTATCACAATAAATCCTGAGAAAATGTTTATTATAGCAGCAAAAGGAAATGTGCAATAGTAAATCATATGCATTAGGTTCTCAAATCAACTGTTAATCTGCAGGGAGGGCAGGAGTCATAAACTGAAAAACAAATGTGTAGACGAACAGGAGAGCTGGTAGGAAGAAAGAAAAGAAAGAGTCAGAGCGCAGCGCATCCTGTGGATAAAGATGCATCCGCCGCGATCTCCGTCTCTCTCTCTCTCTCTCTCAGTGACGCGCTGTCATTCATTTCAGCACCGAGACAGCGGACAGCGCGCTTGGTCACAGTTCAGCACTAGACAAAAGATATCAGTAGTTCACTCTGTGGCAAATACATCCATGGCACTGTCCATAAGGCAGAAAGAGAACTCAACACTGTCTTCTCCACAAGTAGAAAAATATAATAATAAAATAATAATATAACGCATTTTATAATGGGCTGGGTTGAGGGTGAGGAAGACAGAGTCCTGTCTGTCTGTGTGTGCCTGTAGGTGTGTGAGTGGGGAGGAGCAGAAGAAGTGAGAGCTGTCAGATAAGTTTGTGTTATGTTGTAGTTACGTCGGTTGGGACGCTACTGCGGAGCGGAGCCAATTTCATTTCTGTGCCGATTGTGCCAGTTGCGCCAGAGCGCGCACCTCTGTGCCAGGCTCGCGCTCTGCGGCGATTTGTGTTTATTCATTTTAACAGAGATGCTGACCAGAGAGGGATTAATACACACATTCACAGGCTACGCACACACGAGCTACCCACAGACTGAGGGGCCGATGCGGAGCACGGAGAATGCCTCTCACTGATAATGAGAGGAGAAGTCCCTGCAATCCCGGGTCTTTGGGTGAACAGTGGGGAACATAGGACCTTTTTTTAAAAAAAGGGTCCTATGTTCCCCGGTTCCATACAAAGCGGGGAACATAGGACCTTTTGGGTGAACAGCGGGGAACATAGGACCTTTTTATAAAAGAAGGGTCCTATGTTCCCCGGTTCCATACAAAGCGGGGAACATAGGACCCGGGGAACATAGGGATGATCCCGGTCGAACCAATGGGTGGTCCCGTTAGTTCGAACTGTCATCGCTACTTTGTGACAAGCTCTTCCATTGATAGGAGCATGCAGCTCTCTCTCTCTCTCTCTCTCTCTACGCACATCACACACATACACGCGCGTCCCAGAATATCACCATATTCAGTCAGAGAGCCAGATCATGTCAGATAGCGCACAACCATCATAAATGCTGATCAAGATGTGTAAACTGATAATCAAAGCTCCCCCCTCCCAGAGTACAGAGTAAAAGAAATACACTTTTTTTTCTCTCCCCCCCTCCGCTCGAGCACGGCTGAACCTGGCCGGCTTGAGCTCACTTCACGGGCGCGAGCCTGCTGCAGCCGCCGCTGCTGCTGACAGCAGACTGAGAGAGAGAGAGAGAGAGAGAGAAAAAAAAGTAAATTTCGCTTTGGTTAGGTTCAGGCAATGAAGAAAGGAGTTGGTTAAGTTTAGTAAAAACACCAGGTAGAGGCTAGACAGGCAGGAAGCATAATGAGTGGTATATGTTATTAATATGAAGTGCTTGTTTTGCAGTTAATTATGCACATGATCCGTTTGATCCCAGAAAGGAAAAAAGGATCAATGCGCAGCCTCCGTTTCCTTTCTGATTGCGTCCGTCTGTCTGTTCGGAGTGGGAGAGAGAGACAGAGAACCCAATCCACCTGTCTGTAATGTAAGTTTGATTTGATGAGTGTCAAGGTTTAATTACGGACACTAATGAGCGCGCAGCAGTGCGTAAAAGTCGTGCGTAATGACAGCTCCTCGTTGGTGAAACACAATTAACTGCACCTCTTCTTCCACGTGTGTCTTATTGACAGGTGGAGCCTATATGAATAATGATATAAATGCATACTGAACGGTAAGAATGGAGAGTTTGACTAATAACTAGTCCAGTTCTAACTAATGAAGACCTCCCATTAGTTCGAACTCTCATTACTCCGATTGTCGGACCAATGGGAGTTCGAACCAATGGGAGGTCGAACTAATGGGAGGTCGGACTAATGGGAGGTTGGACCAGTGCCATGGACCCAAACAGAGGAGGTCTGAGACACCACCTATCTCCAATTTACAATGCTGCCCTTTCATCCCTTCCCAGGAGATTCAACAATCCAACCTCAAAGAACAACTGTTCACAAATGGTCTCTTGTGACTCCAACGACTGTCGTTATACACAGTAGAGCACTAACGAAGTAGAAACAGCTGATTACGACACATACAAAATACAAATACAGGTTACAAAATTAGAAACTATTAATATATCAACTATAGGCTATGCACTAAATCAGTGATCATCAACTGGCCCGCGACTGAGTTCTGATAGTTTAAAAGTAGCTATTATATTTATCCGTCTCTGTTGGTGTGCGCCTGTAAGTCAATGCGCTGGGACACGGAGACACGCTCAAAGAAAGTGTTAGTGTGTGCCTCTAAGTCAATGTGCTGGGATAAGGAAACGGCGCGGTACCCAAAGCCCCGTGCATGAAAGTTTAGGGAGCTGGACTGCAGGGTTTTCCCTGCCTGTCTGCAGAGGCCAGCTGCCTGGGTGAGTTTGGCCGCCGCCTTGGTTAAACTGGGTGTGCACGGGCCGTTCAGATGTAGCATCTTTTGCGCACTCAAACCCATTCAGTGTAGATGCGCGTCATGCGTGCTCACAACCCAAAAACGATGCGGTAGCGGCGCGTGTTTGATGCCACGCGGTTGTTTTTTTGTGCACGTCCTGCGGCGCACGGACCTGCTTCTCCCTCCGGTGTTGTGTCCCGGTTCCCCCTCGGCCTGTGTCTCTCCTACTGTTTCCCACTGAGCTCTGCCCGTGTGTGGAAAAACGTCGCCTCCAAGATGTAGAATGTGTATTATAGAAGAGAAACACTACTGACTACTCAGGACTACTGACATCAGAACCGATTGTCAGCCTCCTTTCATATTTAGGCTGAAAATCACAGGGCAAGTCAGTGGTGTAAAGCTCCAGCATGTGGGAGGATCTGAAAGTCCAGCTGTCAAGATTTTTCATTTTATATCATACCAAACACCAAAGATATGTATAAATGAAAAAGGCCTATTAGGCAAAAAGGTGAATTCATTTCAATCTCTGCCTATTTGAATGTCCGGCCCCCAAGGTGTCTGTTGAGAAAAATTCTGGCCCTTCAACAAATATAGTTGATGACCCCTGCACTAAATGTATATCCCAACTTTACACTTGCAATACATCTGTATTTATCGGGAGGGGGGGGGGCGTTGTGTAGTCATGTTCTCTGATGTCTCTCCCATCCGTGAGTGGCAGTGCAAGGCTTTTTTGCTCCCTTTTTCCTTGGTGAGCTGTCACTCTCTCGTACACCAAAGGCTTTCTGACTGAAGTCTTGAAATCATTCCAGTTGAAGCGACTGGGAACAGCTGTCATCCTAAGTTGTGCGGTACCGTCGTAGTAGTCTGTAGCAGTTAAGTGCTGACTACAAATAAGAGTGCTACCCTTACGAATAACATTTTTTCCCCCTTCATCTCTTCGTATAGCCCAAACCCACTTCTTCCTCTGGTCTTCATCTTTCGGAAACTCATGGAAATGCAAGTACGGCTGTTTTTTGGTTTTTTTTTTAATAATTGGTACACTGAGGTACAGAGCAGAAGCTTTTATTTTTGGACTCAGCCATTGCGCTTTCGTGACCGGAAGTAGTTTTACCCTGTAACGTAAACCGGAAGTGGGGACAGCTCTCCATTCCGACACACCTCCACTTCGACACCCCGCTGTTCCGAAATACCCCCACTTCGAAACACCGCTACTCCGACACCCCCTCCTCCCCCCCGCAGCTGTCCAAGGTGCTGAACCGCGTGACGTTGTTTACATTCTGCTTAGTGGCTTGTCTGTGAAACGTGCGCTGCTCAGAGACTGGGCAGATCTGTCCCACTTGCTTTCTCCCAGACTCCGTTGTTGGAGATCTCCACACAGTAATAGAAATACACTTTTTTTCTTCCCCCCCCCCCCCTCCTCCGCTCGAGCACGGCTGAAGCCGGCTTGAGCTCACAGGGGCGCGAGGCTGCAGCAGCCCCCGCTCGTGCTGACAGCTGACTGAGGGAGATGCTTTGGTTGGATTTAGGCAATGAAGAAAGGAGTTGGTTAAGTTTAGTAAAAAGACCAGGTAGAGGCTAGACAGGCCAGAAGCATAATGAACATTATGTCATTAATACAGTATGAAGTATTTGCTTGTTTTGCAGTTAATTATGCACATGATCCGTTTGACCCCAAAAAGGAAAAAAGGATCACTGCGCACTGCGCACTGCACAGCCTCTGGTTCCTTTCTGATTAGGTCCGTCTGTCCGTTCGGAGTGGGGGGGTTTCCCCCACTGGCCTTTTCGGAGTAGCGGGGTCTTTAGAAAAAATAGAAAACCCCGCTATTACGATGAATGGAAGTCTATTGTCGGAAAGGCGGGGCTTCGGAAAGGCGGGGTGTAACCACCGGAAGTACCTAAAAAATGAGACGTATTCAATATAATTTGGAGATCTCTTCCTTTGATCAGAGTGAGACACAGATGAGCTATATAATCCTGATATATATCTGATATAATCCCATTATGAGAAAACTGAGACATATTTGAGAAGAATAATGAGATCTTGGGAGTCATAGCTGAGGTTTCTTTGAGCTCTTTCTGTAGTCTCATATGGTCTCATGTTCAGGAGATTTAAATTAGACTTATTTGAGATCATATAGAGATCTCTTGTTTTGATCAAACATGAGATTATATGTGCATGTTTCTCCTGAGATGAAGTTGTGAAGCACTTTAGTATCAAAAATAGCTGATTTATGTCTAGGAGAAATAGAAGCTACAACAATGACTGCGTTTACATGCACTTCAGTATTCCGGTTTTAATCTGGGTTTTTAAGTATCCCATTTTTTTTTATTTATCAAATTCGGGGTATGGTGTGTTTACATGAACTTAGAGAAACCTGGTTATGCAGTATCCCTGTATACATGATAAATACAGTATCCCGTTTTCTGATTACTGCGTCTTATGTGTGTTTCATGTTTGTTTACAACGGGAAGCGCAACTACTAGGGAAATATGTAGGTCAGAAAATTTACAAATTAAAAATGCTGCCATGTTATATAACTTAACAAAAGAGAAGTACATTTAATGCAGACTGATCGGTTCCTTCTCTCCCACACACTCGCACGTTTACGGATTTATGGTAATCTCTGCAGGAGATGATTCAGGGATTGCAGGAAGATTTTTATATTGTTGACCATATGCTAATTAATAATTATAATTAAATACAATTTACAATTCAATCTTTGTATAGTACTGTTATATTTATTGTTGACCATAAGTCAGAAAGGAATCAAAACAAACACAACCAACACCAAACAAAGCCATGGGAGAAGGCTGAACAGCACCAGCACCGTTTTGGTGGGCCGCAGGTGAAGAGAATCCCCCAACGAGGTGGAAGGAACCGGTCAGGAGCACCTGAAAGGGAGGAGCACAGGCAAGGCAATGGCAGTAGACTAAAGCCTGAGGGCCATCACAACTGAAAGACACTATAAAAAAAAGTGAATTATTCAATCCATCTTATAAACACAACAAAAAACAGACAGAGAAAAAGTGATTGCTGAGTTATGCTAAATATAAGGATGGAGTTACTCGTAAAAGAGCCATCTTAGTGTACATTTGCACTGCACACAATATTGTAGGAATTATACTTGTTAGGTTTGTGTGGGTGGCTCTTAAAAGAGCCGTTTAGAGGGTGTGCACATAATGCTACACTGTGTGTTGCCAGGGGACTTTTCCTTCTTCAGAGAAGTAGGCTGTGAAGACCTCCCTGACCCCGAGAGCATCCATCCATCCCAGCGTTGTTGACACCGACTCTTCTCAGATCTGGCAGGGGGTCCACCTCTCCAGGCATGCTGCTCCCAGCCTGGGTTGGGGTTGTGCTCTGGATGTAGTTGTGGAGGAGACAAGTAGCCTTCACACAGATGTCAGCAACCTCGGGGCTTTGATGACCACAGGTTTGCCGTCTATCGCACCACAGCAAAGAGTGAGGTTCCACCTCCTTTGTGATAGTCCTCCACTCCTGGGCAGTAGGCACAGACATGAACTCTCCTACGAGGCTCTCCCAAATGGCACTGGCAACTTCAGGGACAATCATAGACACCGTGGCCACTGGCCACCCAACACGGAAGCTACTGGCTATCGTCCTGTAAGAGTCACCAGTCGCTAGATAGCTGAAGAAATGAAAAAAAAAGAAAGAAAAGAAATGCAAAATAGAGAAGTTACAAGTAGCCCACATACCTACAAATAAATAATGACAAACAGACAGAAATACATAGTTATCATAGTTTTTTCAATGTGAAAAAACTATGATAACTCATACAGTAGGGCTTTGGGATTAAACTATTCATCACTGTGGTGGGTACCACCTTTAACTAGCTCAAGTACCCCTTTATAGTTCCAATATATTTTGCACCAAATATACTGAAACAATTGGAGAAAAAATGTGTGCAGGCCTGTTTTTTAATCTGTGACTTGTAAAATAGTATTTGTGCTCCTGTAATTACTAATTTGTGCATGTATAAGTGTACAAGTACACAACTCATACTTTTTTCCCCAGTATAACCTCCATACGATACGTTCAAGGGGGCAGTTGTCGGTCTGAGAAGTGAAGCTCACTTCTGCGTTCAAAAAGCTGCAATCCCCTCTTCTTCCTCTGGGGGCTGGTGTCAGAAGGGAGCAACTCTGATTGAGCCCCATGTTAAAATAGCCGACTTTACAGCTTAAAAAAACACAATTTACAGCCTGGTACATTTTATTTTTTTTGTCTCAACCGATAGTTTCCACCCCTGCACACACTCTGAGGGGGGTGAATTTTTTTCAAACTCTACCGTTTTACTGTTATTACAGTGGGAGCCACATAGAAGTTCCCCTGCCATGCGGCTGCCATGCTGTTCCCATGCTGTTCCCATGCTGTTCCCATGAGAGTTCCAGCAGAGCTCCAGCAAAGTCCCAGCAGCTGGAGTGACCCCCTCCTTTTCCTGGGTGTGACTAGTTTTTACTGGAACTCCACCCATTCAATGAAATACGTGACATGACCAGGAGATGGCGCTTCTCTCACAGAACAGTACATATCGCCAGAGGCGGCATTTAAAGTGTCGCCACTGGTGGTGAGTGGAAATTCACATAATTCATAGAACCACGAGTACATGTTTGATTTAAGAAGTGAAATTATAACAGACCTAGCTACTGGAGATGCGCTGGCCACTGTTTTATCTGGAAATAAATTGTTGTAGCTAATAATACCTACTGTCAATTTTTTTTATCACAATTTATTTACTGTGACTCTACATTTAAATAGGAAAAAACTAAGGGAGTGATGAAAGCCTTTTTAAGATGTTTGCAGTTGCAGGTATTCAGTGCATGCCTTCGACCAGGGAATTAGCATTATCATTGCTCAATCTTTTGTTTGCCCTAATGGGCCACCTATTGGTCACCCATTGTCACACAAATCGCACAGAGCCTGCAATGGAGCTGGCTGTTCAACTTTGAAGGAGGACCGGGGGAGGGGAGGTTATGTTGGAAGGCTAGCTGGACCAGACTCTCTCCTGAGCAACAACACACTCCAAACCCCAGAACATTCACACCTGCTCCAGAGCATTACCATCTCCAAGCATCCCCCACTGCTTTGACTATGAATTGATTAGAAAATGAGCAGGTGTTTCCTTAGAAGGTCCTGCTTTAAACATTTTTATTTTCATGATTATCTTACATTATTATCTATCTTACAAAAAATGTTGTAATTTTGCATATGGAGTCAGTGCTGGAATTTCATTTAACTCTGTACTTCCTCTGGATTAAATTTATAAATTAAATATATTGATTTTTCACTATAATTTACTAGTTATAGCACTAGCCTATACTGTCAATCCCCCTATAAACCCCATTCCGATTTGATATCACAACTTCACAAAGTTGAAGACACCTGCTGCACCTAGTCTAATCTTTGTATGACTGAATTATTCTGCATAAGACCCTGACTAATACTCATAGTAATGCTGCATTAGCATCAAAACAAAGTAGGCTAAATAAAAAATGATCATACATATGTAGTCTAAGAAAAAAAGTGGAAAAGTCAGGGGCCCACTTTAGTATTCTTTCAGGGGCCCCAGAATTCCTAGCAATGGCCCTGATTATCTGACTAACGTGCTTATATATATATAACTCAGTGGACCGGCGGATCAGCTGGTCAGCTGGTCTACTGTATGGTCTCTCTCTCTCTCTCTCTCTCTCTCCCCCCATCGCGCTGTACGTCTTCACAAGACACAGGTCGACGTGTGTGCGGTGAGATGGAAATAAGAGCAGAGCGCACCTTCGCTCTCATCTTGAGTTCCATATTAAGACAGGTGCGTCAGTGCCAGTAGATCGCGCGTCAGGCATTTGGTTCTCCTAATGGGAATGGCTGGTTTGACGTGACTTTATCATTAAAAGTGAAAAAAAAAAAGAGAGAGAGAGCTGTCAACCACTCTAGACGTGTCAGGTCAGCATAGCGCAGGGGGAGGGATATTAGTATTATGTGGTGAAAAATACACTCATTCATGAAATTTTATTGAGAATTTTACAGAGGTGCACAGCGCATGTTCACGGTGTCCGGCGACTCTGATCCCTACACCGCAGCAGCCAGCAACAGACTTTTATAAAATAAAAGCATGTGAGCAACATGCATTAATGCGCAATAAAATAAATGTCGGCGTTAATAGTTTAATGAGTTGCCATAACGCAACTTGCACAGCCCTAATAAATACACAAATGTAGCCCGTGGTTCTGAGACGTGACGCGCTGTGGTCACTAGAAATTTATTTATTTATTTGCGGATTGGGAGTGAATGAGCAAGCCAGAGATGCACAGCAGATTTCATGGTTGCCGACTGGCAAAAACTGAAAGAGGGGCTTGTAAATAACTGTTTATATTACAGGTTTCACACAAACAAACAAAAAACATCAAGTATGTTAAGTCTCAGCTGTGCCATGGCGAGGGCGCACGACGCACAATCATGGTGTTTTAATTTATGAACCTCATAATTATTTCTCTTTCCTCTTGTTTGAATATAAGGGCGGTCACTTAGGACCACACTTTAATTTTACACAAACAGTCTCATGCGTGTATATTCACGGACACGTTGGCATGTTGTTTATTTATTGGTTAGGGTTTATTTGCGCACCGTATGCTTCAGTGTTAACATTAAAACCACCACAAGTCAAACATTTACTAGAATGCAAATTCTGTAGACAGGTAAACTGCGAGTGATATACATTTTTATTTGTGCTCTGTCTGTGTTTATTTATCTTTTAAGCTACTTATAGATCGCCTGTTTTGGAGGCAATTATAGCAATTCATCTGAGGGAAAAAAGAAAGGAGGAGGAAAAGTGATTGACAGATTAACTCGGGTCAAAATCACTGCTCCTCCCCGTGGACAAATGAGACACTGCAGCTGATTTTCACACGGGCTGCAGAGGGGCGTTAACAGTCGTGGCTGCGTTCGCTACGTCATCGCGGGAGATTAAATTATCGCCACGGGCCAAGCGGGAGCCCGTCACGGACCCGCCACGGACCCATCACGGTCCCACAGTGGTCCCACCAGGGACCAGGGGGAACTTCTAGGTGGCTACGGGTCCATGGCACTGGTCCAACCTCCCATTAGTACGACCTCCCATTGGTTCGAACTCCCATTGGTCCGACAATCGGAGTAATGAGAGTTCGAACTAATGGGAGGTCCTCATTAGATCGAACTGGACTAGTTAGTAGTCAAACTCTCCATTTTTACCGTTCACTATGCATTTATATCATTATTCATATAGGCTCCACCTGTCAATAAGACACACGTGGAAGAAGAGGTGCAGTTTATTGTGTTTCACCAACGAGGAGCTGTCATTACGCACGACTTTTACGCACTGCTGCGCGCTCATTAGTGTCCGTAATTAAACCTTGACACTCATATCAAATCAAACTACATTACAGACAGGTGGATTGGGTTCTCTGTCTCTCTCTCCCACTCCGAACAGACAGACGGACGCAATCAGAAAGGAAACAGAGGCTGAGCATTGATCCTTTTTTCCTTTCTGGGATCAAACGGATCATGTGCATAATTAACTGCAAAACAAGCACTTCATATTAATAACATATAACGCTCATTATGCTTCCAGTCTGTCTAGCCTCTACCTGGTCTTTTTACTAAACTTAACCAACTCCTTTCTTCATTGCCTGAACCTAACCAAAGCGAAATTTACTTTTTTTTCTCTCTCTCTCTCTCAGTCTGCTGTCAGCAGCGGTGGCTGCAGCAGGCCCACGCCCGTGAAGTGAGCTCAAGCCGGCCAGGTTCAGCCGTGCTCGAGCGGAGGGGGGGAGAGAAAAAAAAGTGTATTTCTTTTACTCTGTACTCTGGGAGGGGGGCTTTGATTATCAGTTTACACATCTTGATCAGCATTTATGATGGTTGTGTGCGATCTGACATGATCTGGCTCTCTGACTGAATATGGTGATATTCTGGGCCGCGCGTGTATGTGTGTGATGTGCGTAGAGAGAGAGAGAGAGAGAGAGAGAGAGAGAGAAAGCTGCATGCTCCTATCAATGGAAGAGCTTGTCACAAAGTAGCGATGACAGTTCGAACTAACGGGACCACCCATTGGTTCGACCTCCTATTGGTCCGACTTGTGGTTGATTTTGTCGGAGTAACGGGAGGTCGAACCAATGGGAGGTCGGACCAGTGGGTATTTTGTCGGAGTAATGGGAGGTCGAACCAATGGGAGGTCGGACCACTGGGCAGTTCCCGGTGGCTACATCTGTAGGTTAATGGCGCAGTTCAAACCCCCGTAGTAGCGGCACAAAACAGACTCCCCCAAACCAATGGGTGACGTCATGGTGCTATGTCCATTCTTTTTACAGTCTATGGATATGTTTCTATTTTTGTCAATGTGTGAAATTATACCGGCCGCTGTGTCACGGCTCTGGAACAACACCGGCATCCGGCAGCCCTCCACAACACATACGCAGAGCTTCTATTTTTGCCAAAAGCTGCAACAGGGCATATCAATTCAGCACAGAGCAGGTTGTGAGGGACAGGAAATCAGGTACAAAATACAAAATAAAACCCCGGTTGATTTTCTTTCTTTTTTAAAAATTTATATTTGGTATCGCCACTCCGACACGTCATCTTTTTTTCTTTTTTTTTTTACAGCTGCGATACCCAGGCGCGTCTCGCTCTCTTTTTTCTTTTCAACATGCCTATCACTGGTTTGATGAGGGAGTGATGTTCTTAATCTCAACAACTCAACTATCAAGGCACACACAAAACTGACACACATGATAAACAAACAGAACTATGCTGCAGTTTGTTTGTCAAGTTAACCTGTCACCTTCAGCACCACGAACAGCGCGGCGGATGAGCCGCGAAGAAGCTGCAGCTGTGAGCGTCTGGGCTCTGGGCTTAGGACCTGGGGCCTCATTTCTTTGATAAATCACACTGGACCCAAGAATGGTGCGCACGTGAACACATCGCCCCCGGAACGCCTAGACACAACCATATATGGTCTGCACGTGCATATTAATTAGCCATGTGCGCTCTGTGGAGCGGCTACAAAGTGACAACAAAGACAACGGAGGGGTGGGGGAAAGAAAGTGAGATACATGGCATCAGGCAATAAATCAGTCAGAGAAATGATCTTGCATTTTAATAAGCTACAATAAAAACTAAAAAATAATGTTAATGCCGCTATTCCGACAATTAGAAGTCAATGTCGAAATAGCGGCATGTCAGAATAGCAGCATGTGGTTCCAGGGTGCCATTCCGAAGGGCCGCCACTCCGAACGTTTACTTTAATTTGTCGGAATGCCGACCCTTAATTATTTATGGGAAAAGGGTGCCATTACGAACCTGAAAGAAAGGGTGCCATTCCGAACCTGAAAAAATCTTGAATGGTTTACGGCACGGTAAACAAGCAGGTGGTCCATCTGAAAAAAATTCTATAATTAATTAGATATTAGTCCTTAAAGGTTGGTATAACTGACCAATCACCTTCCAGCATGAAAAATGATTGACAGCCTGATGACTGAGACGTCACAGGTCAGACACCGGTGGATCAGACACCGAGGACCGGGGAGCTCCCGTCGTTTGCGTATTGTGTTCAGTCAGTTTATTTAATTTCTGATATTTTGTCGATATGTGTGGATGATAGATAGCACAGGTGCAGTGCTGGCAGTTAATTAATTTCAGCCAATTTTAATTTCACCGCGTTTATGATTCGTCCGACGGTGCTAACAGACCCGGAGGGAGCTGATATCACGATTTGGTGAGTATTTTTTTCTTTTTTTAAATGTGTAAAAATTATATTTATTTTGTTGTATATTCCAGAAGACCACTGATTACTTTCCCGTGTGTTCTCCTGTGTGTTCTGACCGGAGAACATGAGACTGTCACCGTCCAAGACAAGTTAATTTTAGAGTTAATGTGAATAACCGATTCACTTTGCTACACGGCTAACGTTAGCTCGCCGTTAGCTTCGTGTTAGCTCCCGTGTTAGCCATGCTAACCGTAGCTCGTCTCCCGACTTTTACCGGACCGCGATAAATACGGTTTAATATTTAACGACCACGGCGTCATGTTGGCAGAACAGTGATCGGTAGGATCGGTCTACAAGCTGCAACCCCCCCAGGTTTATCCATCAACTTGTTATCTTGCTCGTAATGTCAATACTGTACTGATCAATACAGGTGGGGATTTGTCATTTACTGCTGTAAAATCACACACAAACTGAAGCAGACAGTCCTGCAACTCTCAACAATGTTTTAATTTAAGTTCTTGTGTTTTACTGTGATTCTAAGGAGCCACTAGGTGCGTTTACATGGACACAAATATTCGGAATAAAAGGCTGATCCGAATAAAAATGTGTCATGTAAACACGTCAATTGGAAGATTCTGATCGGATTCGGCTCGATCCGAAAGAAATTCTGTTCGGATCGAGAGGGGTGGTTTATACCGATCGTTATTCCGAACGAGGTCCATGTAAACACTTATTCCGATCATTACATCCTTTCCCACTAGCGCGACACGGCTGTACACGGTTCTACTCGGTTCTTATTTATTTAGCCTATTCATTTTTGCTTTTACACACTCCAGTGTGACGTCCGACAGGAATCAAACCCGCTAAGTTTAAAAACACCCTGGCAGCAGCCACACGGATCTACTGAGACTTGTTATTCTGTCACCTGAGGTAACGAGGTGGACGAGTGAGTTTGGAGCTGATGAGAGGAGAGAAAAAAGAGAGCGAGTAGTAGCCTACCGACCCGATATCGCCGTGTATCTCGCTTTCAGAGTAATCCCGCTTCTTTCCCCGCTCTCTGTCCGTTGTCTTCACCGTCTTCCACTGACGTAACTCCCCAAATGTCCAGAGCGCACATGGCTAATTAATATGCACGCGCTGTTTTGCATTGACCATATGGTTGTGTTTGGGTGTATAGAGGGCGGGATGGCGTGTTCACATCCGCACTTTTCATGGGTCCGGTGAGATTTATCAATGGCAGGAACAGTAGTAGCTACACGTTGCTGAGTCTGCTTAATAACGATATAGGAGTACAGCAACAGCTCTTAAAATCTGGCGCAGGTCCATTTTGAGTTGTCTACTGAATGGGATAAACTGAGCCACTTCCGCGTTTATTGGTTTGTTTACAGTAGTACAGGAAGTACAACTCTTCTTCTGCTGTTGTTTTAGGGAAAAAGACAGCTCTGCGCATGTCAAAATGCTGTTATTCTGAATAAAGCTCGGTGCATGAGTACGCACGTCATGATCGGATTATTTGATTTTGCGCCCATGTAAACAGTGGATTCGGATTTTCCGATCCCTCAAATTTTTAATCTGATCAAGAAATTTTGCGCATGTAAACACAGCTATTGTGAGAGCTGAGTGACTGGTGCCAACAGAAGGAGGACATTATACGGAGCTGTGGTGATGATGAAACCAGAAAACCTCTGATGAGAGAACAGACCAACTGTTTGTTTATTATTCTATGTCCACATTTGACCTCACACTTTTTAGGGTGAACTTAAAATTGACAGTGAAGAATTTGAAGCAGCTATTTTCATAGTCCAGTTAATACAAATGTTTTATTCAGACCATGATTGTTATCATTGAAAATGTAATAATAAAGAAAGTTACTGTGATTAAACTGTAGTATTTCTTTTACATAATAACCATAACCTCATAGCCAATGTAATGTGACACTTTGGTGAATTATTGTTTTCAGTATCATAGATTAGTTGACAAGAAACATCAGGAAAGCACAAACTCTGATATTCATCTCTGAATGCTTTATTATTTCAAGGAGGGTAACATTAAACATTTGTATTTTTCTTGTGTGTAATGAAAGCATACATAGAAATAGTCCTGGAAGATTTTCCTGAATTTCTTATTAATTACAGCAGTGTGTCTTGGCGTTCATGTTACTGTACAGATCTGGCCCATTAAAAATCAGTAAAGCAAATCTTAGTAAATAAATTAATTTCAGGTCTAAACTGCACTAATCTTAGCATTTCACAGCATTGAAAACGTTTTATAAGCTGTGGATGATGTAAAGGTGAGCCATACTGTCAAAAGGCAAGCTTGTATTATATTAGCTGAATTTCCAGTACATCATCATGTTGGTAACCTGCAAGAAATATGTGCATATATATATAATAGGAATGTAAAATAATAGCTAATAGCTGGGTGAATGCTGTAACGTGGTCGACAGGTCGGAGCTCCAGCAGCCGATCATCGGTGATGCAGGTGAGGTAACATCAAGTCCAGGAGCCGTAACCCACCAGTCTCAGTCCGTGACAGTTTGTGTTGCAGCTTTACAGTTTGAGACAGAAACTAGTCAATGGGTTCTGTGAAACAATTTAAAACACAATATCACAATACGTTTCACAGCTTTACATTAGCTTATTAATGCTAACATCGGCTACAATAACGTGACAAATTACTCCTCATGGGATCTTATGTAGGCTAGTTCAAACATGGACATGTATGGACAGGGTTGCCAACTTTTGGTCCTGGGCTGGAGTGAGATTCTGTTGTGGCGGGGGGGAGGGGGGCGGGCGGTGGCATTAAACAGTAATGTTTAATGTAGATTTTCACACACACACACACACACACACACACACACACACACTATACCTGCAAACTGAGTAGAGGTGGAATAGGTGACAAAATATGTCCCGTCTAGGGGGGTCTGGGGGCACCCCCCCAGGAAAAAATTGTGATTTTAACATGTATTTGAAGCATTCTGGTGTACTCTGAGAAGAAAATAAAGGGAAAACACAACATTTGCTTCAGATAAGAGGGAAAAAAGCAGATCTGTGGTTCCTATAATTGTATGGCTGGAGTGTATGAAACTGGTCTAGTGGGGAGCTGTGGCTTTTGGCCTGGACCAGCCTATTGAGCCTATTAATATATGAAAGGACAGAACAGACATGTCCTGTGATTTTCAGTCTTATATTACAGCCTGATGATACAAGTCAGGTCCTGAAATGTGTGTTTCTCTTCTGAAAAAACATTCTACATACCCATTCAGAGTTTGCAGGTATGGCACACGTGCATGCATGCGCACACACGTACACGCACACACACACACACACCTGTTGCTGCGCTGTCTCTCTCTCCTCTGCTCTCTGGACTGAGCTGCCTGGCTTTTGTGCTACCAGTCTGCATCTTGATTATACTGTATAGTTTTCAACGGACTGGCCCGACCGCAGGCGTCAGTTCCAGCCGCGTTCAGTCCGAAAACATAACTCGGTCAGGTCAGGTTGTGTCTCGGGCTTCGCTCTCTCCCTCTTTTTTATGACCATCGGATTCGGACCAAGTCGGGTCCAGGCTTCAACACCCGTGGGTCGGGCTGGGTTCGCTTTTAACTTTGAAGTCCGTGATTGTAGAGTGTAGAGATGCCAGTTGCCACGCGCACCGTGCCGCTGTTGGTGG
This sequence comes from Trachurus japonicus, assembly GCF_045865225.1. Classification (NCBI taxonomy): domain Eukaryota; kingdom Metazoa; phylum Chordata; class Actinopteri; order Carangiformes; family Carangidae; genus Trachurus; species Trachurus japonicus. The sequence continues at coordinate 347,463 of NW_028220653.1, read as the reverse complement.
GGGGTGGGGGGGTCGCGGATCGACAACTCCCCGTCCTACTGTGCTGTGATCACAGGCTTGAGCACGCGGATAAGCATCACGCACACCAATCAGAGAGCCTATTGATGAGTGCCAAAGCTTGCTTTTTAATTTTTTTTTTTTTTTTTCCAAATAGCTTGATTTTGGCGTGAGAATTGGAATTGTTTGAGTGGCGTGAGACAGGACCTAAACGCGTGTGACACACGCCAGATGCGTGAGAGTTGGCAACCCTGCTTTCACCGTTAAATATAAAGTTTACCTCGAGTTGTAGATGCTAACGGTGTTAGCAGCGTAGCCGCTCAGCAGTTAGCCGGTGTTGCTGGGTAAATTAGCAGCCTCGGAGACACGGGTCCGACCCGCCCCTCGACCCTCCTTAGCTCCGCCCCCTCGTCCACATATGGTTTCTTCTGGCTCCAAAAATCAAATATAGCGGCGCCCTGAAAGCCAATCTCCAGTGCTGTGTCTCAAATCGCGCACTTCTCTAAGTGCACTGCTTTACAGTACACTGCAATTCAGTGCACTTAGTTGCACAGTGCGCAAATTTCGACAAGCTAGTGCCGTCTCAAATCAAACACTGCCGCTGTGCACTTACCGGAAATGACTCGACAGCTTCTTCTTCTACTTTTTAACGCTGATTGCAACCGGCCGTTAGAACCCTATCGCCGCGCTTTTCGCCAATCGAAACAAGTTATTAAGTTGTGTTTCATTGTGTTGTTATTGTTGTTGTGTTGTTTTGTGGTGAAAATGAGTGTGTTCTCGAGGCATTTACGCCGGTATCAGCTCCGAAGACGTCTCATCCTCATCCTACTGGCTGAAAATGTACCTGTATGTATGTTTTTTTTTACCTGATAAACTTTGTTCTTTGCAAATAATAAACGTATGTGCTTCAGTTATACCAGACATTCTTTTATGTATTGTAAATAGTCTATATGAACTTTGGTTATGCTAAACATAACCATAATGTCATAATAGGTGTCAGAAAACATCATATAGGCCTACAGTAGTTAAGGTATTAAGGTCCTTTGAAAACTAACAATACAGTAATGTATAACTACTACCCTACAAGTAAAGCTTATTGTCTATATTTTGACTGATCATCACACCAACACTGTAACAATACAAGAATGAAAACAAAGGCAACAGAATAATGTCAAAGTAGATACTGATCATGACTTTTAGCCTATTCATTAAAGGGATAGTTTCACCCAAAATTCAAATTTCACTCATTATCTACTCACCCTCATGTGGACTAAGAGCTGTGAGAAGTTTCAGAGTCCTCCGTGCCTTGTCTGAGTTACTCTGAGTTACTCAGACAAGGCACGGAGGACTCTGAAACTTCCTTCTGGGATCTGGGTAATGTGTATGCCAGGACATCTCAGCATGACAATATTTAATTCAAAATGGTATTTTAAATGTATCCTCTAACAAATATCATGCCCTCTGTGGTTTGAAAATTGCAGTAGGCCATATTGCGATTGTGATGCAATTAATTGTGCAGCCCAAAAATGTATATAAAATGTACATTCCTTACAGTATTCAGTGTTTCTCCTTTGTTTTTATTATTCAGCAACAGTGTTGTTGTGCTTTACACATAAAACTTGAGTGATAGCGTTTATGAAACAGCGAAAACCAACCTTGTAGGTCTGCTTTAAGTTTTCCCACTTCTTCTTTAAGAAAGCTGGGGTCACCTTCCCCTCCAGCTCTCGAGCAGTAATGAACGTCCTGATTGAAAAACAAGTGGATCACAACAATGCAATGACACTCCATACAGTAACATCAATGTCTAGAATCATGTAAGTTATGAAAGGTTTCATATGTTAGCTTGATAAAATAATTTGTCCATTCACTTACTCATAGCCACTGATGGCTGCATTACGTCTCCCTGTAAACAGGGAGACGTTGGCAGTTCGCCACGTTATCAGGGCCCTCGTGTCTTCATCTACCCCTAATAACACCAGAATAAAAATAAATAAATAATAATAACACCAGAATATGTATAATTAGAACAGTAAACACAAGACCGTTTACATGCTTAATGCCGATAAGCTAGCTGCTGCATTTTGGCACTGACCACACATCTAAAACACCACAATCTTCTACAGTAAAGACGACAATTTATCACACACACGCACCAAACGTAACTTACACCACATGGCATACAGCATGCTGCAGTTTAGTAACTGTTAGCTAGCAAACTAGCATTCGCGTTTTTCGTCCCAAATACACATAAATAAACGTTACTGACATCTTCTATCCAACAACAGTAGTGCAAAAAAAATCACATGAATAACTTACATCGGTATAAAGTGGAGATATCCACAGTTGAGGAGGTGCCGGAGGTGCCGCAGTCGCCCGCGTCGTCCATCGCCGCCGCCGCCATTTGAAAAGTAGTGACGTATCTTCCGTTTAGCGACGTAGCTCTAGACGTAGCGTCATCTACGTCACCAAGATGGCGGCCGTTAAGTGTGGAAAGTATGCATCGATCCACACTCAATTTTCTGGCCATTTGAGTGCGCCAATTGAGTGCGCATAGCGCACTACATTTTCGCGCACTGCTCAGTGTGAACGCACTTATGCACTCAAAATATTAAGTATAAGTGCAGAAGTGCGCAATTTGGGACACACCACTGGCTTCACAAACGGCCCTTCACAAACCAATGGGTGACGTCACGGAGGGTTGCCACTTGGTCTAGAGGGAGTGATGTAAGTTCTGTGAATAATTTTCAACTGTTCAAGGCCCCCCACATACTCGGGCGTACTTGACTCCGCGCACGTCATAGCTCAATTCTTACGACTGTGCGGACTCCGCGGACTCGGTGCCACAATAGACTGTTCGGCGGGGAATCTTCTCATCGACCTGTTTTCAATGCAACATCGTACACTCGACTATGAAACCTCAAACGTCCGCGTGCGCACAGCTCACAGTATGGCCCGCCCGACTATGTGGGAGCCTTTACTCTACCTCTGACTGACTTTGAGGTGGCTTTTATGTCACGTCAGATGTTTTCCCACTCTGCAGAGGTAAATGTGATCCCTAAATCAAGTTCCCATTGTGACTGTGTTCTGGAGTTAAGGTTTGCTGAAGAGTGAAGCAGAAGTTTATATAAACCTGAAACTGCTGCTCTATTTGATGGCCCAAAAAGATAATAATGATAATAGTGAAAATAACAATTTGAAAAATATTTTAATTCACAGTAATATTTTCATAGTTCATAACATCTTACAGTACATTTTTAATTAACAACCAAAAACACAGTCATTTATGAAAACATTTTATTTATTTACAGTACATTTTTAATTAACAATCAAATACGCAATCATTTGTATAAACATTTTATTTATTTATTTGTTATTATTATTATTATTATTATTTATTTATTTATTTTTTACAATTTTATTACATTTTTTTATGACAAGAAAAAAATTCAAAACATCTAAGACGTGGAACACTTTTTTGCCTTTTCGAAAAGATTTCCTTTTGGGAAATTACTTGAGCTATTTAACAGTGAACATGTTAACTGAACTGTTATGTAACATGAATGAACAATGAAACAAAACAAATCCCCTTAGTGTGAGTGTGTGTGGCCTAGAGGTCTTGGAAATGTATATTGTTGTTGAATCCACCACGTGCTCTGACAGCGGAAAAGAAAAGCTCCAGGTGATCTTGGCTGAGCTTGTATGTAAGGAGATATCGACATGGGGCACCTGGCTTTTCCACCAGTTCTTGGAAAATGTTTCACACACTTCTTGAACTGGCGATAAAGCCAATGATGAATGTCCGTCGCTTCCCAGCAGGTATAGGTACTCCTTTGGCATCTTTGAGATCCAAAAGCAGTTTTTCTGCTTTCAGCAGGATTTTTTCTGTGGGCTCTTTGTTTGTTGTTCTCATCGGGGCTTTGTATCCCTTACCCAGAGGGTTCCTGCTGTTGACAACATCAAAAGCAGCATCAATGGTTCTCAAGAAGTCCACTGTTTCTTCACATCCTCTGAACTGTGGCAAATGCAGGTGTTTGTTGCAGTACTCCAGAGTATCAGCCACACTGCTGCTGAAAACTTCAGTTGCAAGTTTCACCTTCATCTTCTGTCTTTCCCACTGTATGTGTGCCATCTTCAGCTTGTTTCCTAATCTTAGTCCTTCTGTCTCTTGAAGCTTGTTTAGCTCCACAATGTACTGCCACTTGATCTTACCTGACGGCGTTTGTAGTGAAGCTGCATCAGCCAGTGTGTTCCTGAGCAGCTTCATCATGTGGCACATGTAACCGGACTAGTCTGTCTGGAGGAATAACGGCACGGCCACACAGGACTTGCTCTCACGGCTCTCCGGCTCCTTTTTCTTTTATTCTGGTACAAAGACAGCGACAGAGATGTCATCATCAAAGTGCAATTGCGAGCATTCACGTCTCCAGCACAGAAGTTTTTCACTTTTTTTTTCTTTTATAAAAAAAAAGTTTAAAAAAAGTTTTAAATCTTTGTTTTTTTTCTATACATTTCAATGCAAAGCAAAGACAACATGTGATCGTATAGTGGAAACACATAACAGTTGTGTGAGAGCTATTTTCTTTAAACAATATATAAAACCAACATTCAATGGAGCCCACCTGGTACAAAGAGAACACAGCGACAGAGATGTCATCAAAGTGCAACTGCGAGCGTTCACGTCTGTGTAACACAGGACAGGAAAGTTATTATTTACATCAACCACGGAAATGATCATGACGGGACGAGCCGGCTAACTGTTAGCTCATATTAGCTTGATATGCCGTCAGAAACACTTCCTCATAAAGTTACTATTTCTGCACAGAATCGTCTGCAACTTTCCACATACATGCTAGAAGTGCTTACAGTCAGAATACATGTCACTGATAGTTTCCACAACACCCAAGAAACGTTAAATATGAAAATATCGCTAGCACCGTGGCTGCCGTGGACTCACCTCCAGCACGGTAGTTTTTCACTTTATGGAGGGATGTACGGTGCGCCGAAAGGAACACTAAGCCTGCAGTTACACTATTAACCCAGCAGGTGGCTCTAAAACTATACACATATGAGCACATCAATTTTATAGAAATTCATAACGAAGGTTATTTCTAACCCTGTTATACACACATCCAAAACCACATGGACAACTTGCGAGGTATCAGCAGGATGAGGATATGAGGGCCTCATTGAATTTCCATCTAAATCAGCGCCTAGTGCTCTCAACATGGCAAAATGACAAGATGGTCCGTCGCATGTCAAAGACACTGTGCGTACCCCAGCAATGTGAAGTCGTTGGATGCATTTGCTGATGATGTTTGCGCTTTCCTCCCCAGTCAGTGCATCAACAGGGATTTTCCAGGATTGATCCACAGCAACAGCCATGATAACCAATGCATCTCTTGCTGGTGGCAAGCTGTCATCAACTGTGCCACAGCCAAGATCTACATATCCATGGAATTTCCCTGCAGAATATTCCACATGCTTTCTGATGGCCATTTCATCCATCATCAAGGCACAAATTGTTTCTTTGCCCTCTTCTTTCCTGTCCTGTACATGCGCCTGTAATGCACAAAATGATGCCTTGGTAAATCCTGGGTCTGCAGAGACGTTGCTGTACCAGGTCCGGGTGGTATCTGGATGGGGCAAAGCAAGGTCAAAACATTCACGCACATAAGCATAAGCTTGGGCAGAATAGAAGTGCAGACTCATTGCAAATGATCGCAATTCATCTGACACTTTGGACCTCTTTCCATGCTCCACTCTGGTGAGGATTTCCTTAGGAACGCCACTAAAGGAATTCTCTAACATCTCTGCACATCCAGAAGAAATCAGGTTTTTCTGCTTCAGGACGCTGATGACCTCTGCCAGGGAATCTACTCTTTGCTTGAGTCTTTTCGTTTTTTCTTTTCTTCTTTCTATCTTTTTCTTTTCTTTTTCAAATTTCAATTTTTTTCTACAAATTTCAAATTTTTCCTCCATTGAAAACAATTGAGTCTCTAATTGACGTTTTAGTGATTTTGGGGATTCCCTCACACTATAGTTGTGCTCTGTGGTTCTAGTTTCCACTGATACACTTGTGTCTTGAATTTGTTCCTCTGTTTCCTTTGTGATACTTTCTACTGGTTTTGCAGTGTAATTGTGATGCAGAACATCAGACACAATATGGCTTTCGGATGAATCCTGTATCACAATGACACTGTCTTTATCCAAGACCTCTGCCACATTTTGTGTGTGTTTTTGTGCGTAACAGTGATCAGTGACATGTGCCTGTCTTACACTTACCTTGTGGGGGGCTGACAATCCCTTACCTTCCAGTGAGTAGTCAAAGATTGTGGGCACAGCTGTTGAAGTGAGGCACTTTCCTCCACCGCTCAAAACGAAGCACCCCTCTTATAAGTGCAGAGCACACAGCCTTTTCATTGGGTGCCCAAGACTTCCGCCTCACATTGTCCAACCAGTGTCGGACTTGTAAGGCATATCATTTTATCAGTTGAGTCCCTCTGAGTCATGTAATGTATTTTTTTTCCCCATTTTGTACTTTGTTTTGAAGAAAATAGCATTTTTATGACTGCATTTTTAGCATTTTTATGACTGGCAACAATTGTTGCCAGTAGTCACACAGCTTGTCACTAGGTAAAATGTCCCCTAATAATAATATAGAAATAATAATAATAATGATAATAATATAGTAGTGACAAAATAATAATATAATCATAATAAATAATAAAAGGAGGAGGGGGGGGGGGGGGGTAAATGATCGTGGTTCAAACCTTGGTTCCTCTGTATAAAATTCATAACAACAAACAATTTGAACTGGTTTCTTTATTCTCAGTTTCTCTAAGTAAGTACTTTATTTATAGCACCCTTCCCAGTACAAATACACAGAGTGCTTCACAGCGTACATGAAAACCATAATACAATAAATAACAATACGCAAATAAAAATTTGAAAGTACTGTTACATAGGAACAGTGAAGATCAAACACAGGAAAACATCAAACAGTCAAAACCTCAAAAAACTGTTTAGGGTTAGGTTAGGTTTATAGGAGGGTAATTGCTAGATCAATAAATTGAAACAGCGGGCTCAGGCAGGGGTCATTCCTATGTTCCCACAGCCCTATGTTCCCTTCCCTCAGCCCTATGTTCCCACATTTCTAACTTTTGTTGTCACTGAAAATTAGGCCCTATGTTCCCACAGCCCTTTGGTCCCACCATTGGTTGGGTTTAGGCAATGAAGAAAGGAGTTGGTTAAGTTTAGTAAAAATACCAGGTAGAGGCTAGACAGGCCAGATAGATAGAGTCCAGATAGGTAGAGAGAGTCCAGTGGGAACATAGGGCTGAGGGAACATGAGCACGCTCCCCTCAGGCACAGGCTGTCACCTACATTGGGTAATCCGAAATAGTTTTATGTTTCATAACATGCAGTCTGATGTACTAGGTAGTAATTAAAATAATGTAAACATGATAGAAGTAAGACAATGATTAAAAGAAAAACAATAACCAATAAAGACAATAAACAATGAACCCATAGGATTAAGGAGGGACAAAAAAAAAAGTAAATTACTTTAATAAGAGGAGGTGGACCCCAGGGAGAGGTCACAAGGTCAGGACAGGCAGGGTGAGTGTCAATCTAAATTGTTAGAGGGAATCAAAGAGGAGTTAATTGGAGTAGGGTAGATCATTCGGTAGGTTATTTGGACCCAGGGATACAGGTTAAGATTTTAGGTAAGTTATTATTGATGGTTAGGGTTAGTATAAGATGAAGATTGAGGATAAAATAGGTATAGTATGAAATTAGAAGGTACTCTTGCAGATAAACAGCAGATATGTCATACGACAGGTTAAGGTCAGGAAGAGGCTTAGTTAAGGCATCTAGAAAGGGCTGAGATTTATAAATAATATGAGATAGTTGTAACAAAAAAAAAACAATACTAGTAAATCTTAGACATGTCAATAATATAATGCAAAAACAAGGAAGATTTATAAAATGAAAAATATATATCTAATTCCCTATAAATATAAACACACAAAAAAAATAAGAAAAGAGAGGGAAAAAGATAAAAAAAAATATGTATTGTTTAATGGGTTTAGAAAGGTAAATAAATAAATAAAGAGTGCCCGATGAGAAGATCTTAACAAGCCTGGAAAAAATATATATGATAGAAGCAGACATTAGACGGCAGGATCACAGGAAACCGGTTGTAGAAAAGTCTAATAGAAGAGGGAAAAAAGATTAGGACAAATAAATATTACATATATAGAAATATTAACTCGTTGTATTTAGAAGAAAATAGAGAATATAATGCACATAAGCAAAATATAAAAAAGCATGCAGTCAATGAAAAGCAAAACAAAAAGGTGCAAGATTAAGCACCTGAAATAAATATAATAAAATAATATAGAGACATAATTGTCAAAAAACATGTATAGGAAAATTTTACTATATATTTATAAGTATTGGACAAACAAACAAATATATAATAGCTATTAGACAAGGTTAAGTGCCTGGAAGATCCTGGATGAAGGAATAAGGTAAGTGGGAAACATTAAATGTATAATAAATATTCTATACTAATAACCCTGTTTTTTTCTTTTACCTGGATTTTTTGCGACCATATAGGTCCTTTCATTTAAGCCTCCAGGTGAGAAGGAGATAGTTTAATACCTGAAAATCCCTGGGTGGAAAAACAAGGTAAGTTTGAAGACAACTTTATACCTAATAATCTTATATAACGATGCTAATTTTTTCTTTTACCTGGATTTTTTGCGACCAATTAGGTCCTTTCATTTAAGCCTCCAGGAACAATGGAAGATAAATTAATAATAATCTGGCCCTCTCGTCTAATCCTCTGATTTTTTGACCAGAGTGGGTTGTGTTCCACTCCAATGTATTTGAAATTCTGAATACCATGAAACTGGAAATGCGCATAAAGGGTCGTATTAGATTGACCTTTTTTGATATTATTAACGTGCTCCATTATGCGCACTTTTAAGGCCCTACCTGTCTCGCCCACATATAAAAGTTTGCATTGTTGACACTGTACAATGTAATTACTGCCTTGTAATTACTGAGTGGAATAGACTAAAAAACGCCCAGCATTCCATCAATGGATAAGACTAAAAAGCGCCTCGTTAATCCATTTTGGGAAGTTTTGAAAAAATCTGACAATGCATACAAGTTGATGGCATGAAGGAGTTAGGTTGATGGTTCCTCCAAAAGAGGGCAGTAGGAATAAATGAATGAATGAATGAATGAATGAATGAATGAATGAATTTTTTATTTTCGTGTCATGCCACCACTGTGGCCCATCCCATATGAGATTACAAGACACATTTAATGACAAATACAAAAAAAAAAAGACAGGAGAAAAAAAGTACGAGTATAACCATTCGTGAGCTGGTGCCTTCAAGGGTAGAATGTCATCACATGTGAACTTTTGATCAAATCGGACGATTTCTATGTAAAATACGACAATTCCTGTTTCAACCTGGGGGCAACATGAGTTCATACAATTACAGTGAAGGGCACTTGAGGTTGGCAAGATACAGCTAATTGTTAACCATGGCTGTGTGTCCTTTGTAACAGAAAAAATGTTGTTATGTAAGTTCAGGGTCATTGGAGTCTACGTGTCTTGGGGACACTCTAAGAGCATTTTGTTTGTGTTAGGCATAATGACCTAATGGAGTATTATCCTTTGTCAGCCTACAAAATGAGTGACATTCTCCATCACTCCTTTGCAGTGAGATACTAATGGCTGCAGCAGAGGAACTTGGTGTGGAGAACGAAGAGAACATCAGGCTTCTACATGAAGAGGATGTTTTGGGCTTTCTATGTGTGGTCCAGTGAACAAAGCTTCTCCATGCCTTTCAATTGCCAGGTAACCATTCATATGTACAAACACATGTATGCGCTAGCTAAACCAAATCTTTTTTCCCCCTCTCTTTATTCCAGAATCCCCAAAATGCATAAGAGAGATGAGGTGTGACCTCTAGGCAATTGAATCAAGTTAACTGGACAGTTAACTTGATTCAGTTGCATGGGATGCCTTTGACCTGAAGTTATGAGAATTTACACAGGCTGATCTGTCACACACTTTTAGGAAAAATCGGTGACTGGGAGACTTGTATGTAACCCTTTTACGACCGGCTCGTGTATTAAAACCCACCTTATGTTATGAAGATGAAGCTTTAACGCTTATCATATGTTTTATGGTAAAGTCACATCTCAAAATAGTATATCAGTCTAGGGTAATGTATGATTCTCACTCGTGAATAACCAGGTGGAGACTGTGGGAAATACACTTGACCTGTATGTATCTTAATACCGGTACTTCAACAATAAAAACAATTTAATAAGACCAACACAGGATCTCAGTTTCAGCAATTGTATTAACGATGCAGGGAAAACACACATCCAAACATTTCTCTTTGGAAGAGAGAGATATAGAAAATAAAAAATAGAACCCCAGGGTTTAGAGTTTTTTGTCTCTTCTCAAACTGTCTAATTTTATTTTGAGTGCACTCTTTTCTACTTTCGTTGGCGAGCTTTAGTTGGAGCTCATGATGGAAACCTTTTGATACCTGTACTCCGTGTGTCTGTGAAGTCAGCCATACCAGGCTGCAGCTGATGAATCGCTCGCTCGTTGTGGTAGCAACCGTCTCTGCTCACAGCAGCTCGCAGCGGCGAACCTCCGTCTCCCACGGCAGCAGCGAAGCGACCTCCATCGACGACTCTCTCCCGAGACGACTCACCCAAGCTCCTCCCGTCCGTGCAGGCAGCGTTTCCCCAGCTGTCAGCACGAGCGGCGGCTGCAACAGCCTCGCGCCCGTGGGGGCTCAAGCCGGGTTCAGCCGCGCTCGAGCGGAGCAGGGGGGGGAGAAAAAAAAGTGTATTTCTATTACTGTGTGGGAGATCTCCAACAACGGAGTCGGGGAGAAAGCAAGTGGGACAGATCTGCCCAGTCTCTGAGCAGAGCACGTTTCACAGACAAGCCACAACACAGAGTGTAAACAACGTCACGCGGTTCAGCACCTTGGACATTGGACAGCTGCGGGGGGGAGGGTGTCGGAACAGCGGTGTTTCGAAGTGGGGGTATTTCGGAACAGCGGGGTGTCGAAGTAGAGGTGTGTCGAAATGGAGAGCTGTCCCCGTGGTGGTGTTAGCCTAGCTCCCGTGGTGTTAGCCTAGCTCCTGCTAGCTAACGGAACCGAACTCGTCTTCGTGTTGACCAAAACACAAGCAGTGGTGGAGAGTCCGATTCAGACACTCGGAACACGTCGCTCAACTACAGTTCACAGTCACTCACTGATAAACGACACACACACACAGTCTCTGCTCGGTTACATGCTGCTATTCCGACATGCCACTATTTCGACATTGACTTCTAATTGTCGGAATAGCGGCATTAACATTATTTTTCAAGCGTCCCACTATTCCGACTTTTTTTTTTTCATTGTCGGAGTAGCGGCACTTTACTATTTTTCAAACATTCCGCTTTTCCGACATTGATTGATTACGTTAGTCAGACGTGTCCTTCTGATTTTTTTTTTTTTTTTTTCATCTGAGACACTGTTTCTCATACACAAATACATAGGCCTATAAGAGAGAAGAAAAGACAAACCCGCCAAGTTTAAAAACACAACAGCAGCAGCGCCCGCTGATCTGCAGCTACTGAGACTGTTATTATTCTGTCACCTGAGTTAACCCTCTATTGCATGAAATATTATTAAGGCATGGTAAAAAATGTTTTGCATGTAAAATTGTCTAATTAACAGAAATATTTAAAAAAAATCTTACATTTTTTGTAAAGGGGGGGTCGTCATGGAAAGTCCCATAAAATCAACATTTTTGACCAAAAACTAATTTTACTTAAAGCAACACTCAACAAATCCATCTCATACTCAACCAAAACTAACAAACAAACATTTATACAATAAAAACATTGTATAATTTCAACAGTTATCTAAAATGTCTGAGAACCTGGATCCTGGAACCCGCCTCAATGAAGTACATTAAATCACTCATTTTAGGGGGCGTGGTTATGGCGCTGAACTGAGCACACATCTTTTTGTGAGCTCCTGGCTATATTCTTGAACAATCCTGTAAACTTTCCTTTAACTGCACAAACAGTGATAACTTTCATTCGTAGCGACTTGATACTACATACCCGCGACAATATGCCGAAGAAAAGCAAATCTAAAGCACACCTTTCTCAGTGTGAAGAAGACGACGTCTCAGATGCTATTAGCTTAGCTAACTCAGAGTGTGATGCTAGCCTCGTGCCACTGCCTCGTGAAGACGACGTGGACACTGGATCGGCCCAAAACATGGACGTCATTCAGATACTCGATGGGATCAGAAATGACTTTTCCACAAAGATTGATGTGGTCCTGAAAGCCATTCAAGACGTTAAGAGGGACGTGCAGGACTTTTCGACGCGCATGGATGAAGCAGAAGTACGCATTAGCACCGTAGAAGACACAGTCAACTCAGAGAAAGGCAAGGCTGACGCGCTAGCTAAACAAGTGTCTCTCCTCACAAACAAACTTGACGAGCTCGAAAACCGCTCGCGTCGTTCAAACCTACGGATAGTTAACGTGCCGGAGAAGGTGGAAGGAAACGACGCGGTAGCTTTCCTGGAGAAGTGGCTCCCCGATGTGCTGGGACCAGCAACATTCCCGAGTCCACCTCTCATTGAAAGAGCACACAGGTTGCCCGGCCGGACGCAACCTAATCGATCAACCACACCGAGGGTCATCATCGTGAAGTTTTTAAACTTCCAAGATAAAGTCCGTGTGATGCGAGCTTCCAGGGCCAAAGGCAAAGTTATCTACGCCGGTCAAGAGATCATGTTCTTCCCAGATCTTTCGGCGGAGCTCCACCGGCGCAGGAGGGGTTTCGACCAGGTGAAACAACAGCTGAGGTCGATGAACATTCGGTACGGAATAATTTACCCAGCCAAGCTACGAGTGTCGTCTGATGGACAAACACGTGAGTTTGAAACCCCAGCAGATGCTGAAAAATTCATCAGAGGGTTACAGAACGCAGAGGACTCACAGGGGAACTAAAATGAACTGCTGAATCCTTTATTATCCACCCATAACAGCTATAGCTTGTTATTGATGGCTTTATGGGCCAGTAACACACACACGTGAATGCTTTTTATTCTCTTTTTTCTGTGGAGACCTTTCTGTTTTGTATAGGCTACATAATTTTATTATTCCCTCAGTCTCCTCAGATGTAAATGCGCTTTTTATTTACTATTTATACAGAGACTACCACGCGCCCTTTTTAAGTGGGCTGTCACTCGTTTTGTTTTGCTTTTTGAAAAGTGGTATACTGTATACTGTCGGCCTTCCCGAATGGAAGTTAAGCTGCAAGAAAGACTAGATGCACATACTTGTTTGTGTAGATTTGATTTTTTTTTTTTTTTTTGCCAGGGGACACAATTGTCCTGTTTATGTTGTTCGGTCTGTTATTAGGACTGCTTGGTTTGGTCTAACTGCTCCCTTGTTTACACTGGATCAGTGTGTGCACTTAACTACACCCCAAGGTCAGGGGGAGGGTGGGGAAAGGCAATGGGCTGTCTTGTTCAGGTTGACAGCTAAGGGGTATTGTTCATGGCAGGGTTTAATTTTTTTTTTTTTTCTTTTTTTTCTTTCTTTCTTTCACATCATATGGTATTCTACAGGTACACTCCCAAAATGTCACATAGAGATGCTCATCAGGTTTACCAACAACTAAAAGATGATTCGATGCTGTACAATCTGGTGTATTAGTAAGATTAGATGACTGCAAATAAGAATTTTAAATTCACTTCATGGAATGTTAGAGGGATGGTAAAGCTGACTAAATTAAAACAGGTGATTACCAGGCTTAAACAACTTAAGTCATCAATAGTGTTTATCCAGGAAACTCATTTACTCAGAGAGGACTTAGTGAAAGTACGTAGGAGATGGCCAGGCAAAGTAGTAGCATCCTGTTTCCCTTCTCATTCGAGAGGGGTTATGGTGTTAATTCATAATTCGGTGCCTTTTCAAATAAATAACACTATTTATGATAAAACTGGTAGATATTTGGTGGTTCAAGGGACTCTCTTGAGAGAAAGTATTAATTTGGTTAATATATATGGCCCAAACGATGATAACCCATCATTTTTTGAAAATTTATTTTTGCTTTTGGCCACCCTCCCTGGTAAGATAATATTGGCAGGTGACTTAAATTGTGCTTTAGACCCGAAACTGGATCGCTCTGCAGGGATAGATACATCCCATTCCCAAACAAGAAAGAAAATTCAACAATATATGAAAGACCTGAACCTTTGTGATCCTTGGAGAAATCAAAACCCCAACAAAAGAGAATTCTCATGCTACTCGGCAGTATTTAAAACCCACTCCCGAATAGATTACTTTTTAATTTCCTCATCTCTGCTACCTAGTATAACAAATTGTGTATATGATAGTATTGTTTTATCTGATCATGCCCCAACCTCACTATTTTACAACGTCGAACAAGTGTATAGACATCCAACCAAGTGGCGATTACACCCTAAATGGTTACAAGATTCTGACTTTATCAAATTTGTAGGAGAACATATTGATCTCTACTTCTCTATAAATACGAATCAAATATCTGCAACCATTAGATGGGAAGCTTTTAAAGCATATATCCGAGGACAAATGATAAGCTTCACCAGCTCTAAATTTAACAAATTCAAACAGACTATGAATGAATTAGAAGCAAAAATTAGAGAATTAGAGAGAGAGGTTAGCATAGATAATTTGACACAAAAAAAACAAGAATTACTGACTCTTAAAGCAAAATATGAAGAGCTCTCCATGCTTAAGGCTGAGGATGGTATAATAAGACTGAAACAAACTTTTTATGATCAGGGCGAAAAGCCAGGTAAACTGCTAGCCTGGCAGATTAAGAAAATTGAATCTGACAGAGCTATCAATACAATTAGGAATGAACAAGGAGAATTAACTACAGATCCCACAGAAATTAATAACACCTTTGTCTCATATTATAAAACCCTTTATAATTCTGACAACCCTCGAGACCTGGTAAACCAAAACAATTTCCTCGATGGATTGGTCATTCCCTGTATTTCTGAGAGTACAAAAACTGAAC
This sequence comes from Trachurus japonicus, assembly GCF_045865225.1. Classification (NCBI taxonomy): domain Eukaryota; kingdom Metazoa; phylum Chordata; class Actinopteri; order Carangiformes; family Carangidae; genus Trachurus; species Trachurus japonicus. The sequence goes on along the minus strand of NW_028220653.1, from coordinate 332,334 downwards.
TAGAGAGGGAATTAAATTTGAATGACATTTCTAACGCCATTACAAACATGAGAGGAGGTAAAGCTTCGGGTCCAGATGGGCTTCCGATAGATATTTACAAATTATTTAAAACAAAATTAATAGCCCCGTTATTAGATGTTTATTTGGAATCCTTTAAAACAGGTTCCCTCCCCGTTTCGTTACGTAATGCTCTGATCACTCTTATTCTAAAACCAGGCAAAGTGCCAACCGAACGCGGTTCTTATAGACCCATATCACTTTTAAATTCAGATGCAAAGATTATTGCTAAGGTTTTAGCCATGAGACTCGAGAGGGTTCTACCAGCCATTATACATGGAGACCAGAATGGTTTTGTGCAAAAGCGGCAGGGGTTCCACAATGTGAGGAGAGTTCTTAACATAATTCACGAGTGTGAAGAGTCCCCTGACACTGCAATATTATCAGTCGACGCCGAAAAGGCGTTCGACCGAGTTGAATGGCCCTATCTACTCGAGTTGCTTAGGCGGTTTGGATTTGGTGATTACTTTTGTAGATGGGTCGAAATTTTATTTGTTGACTCCTCTGCAATGGTATCTACTAACTATCTCATCTCTCAGCCTTTTGAGTTATTTCGAGGTACAAGGCAAGGGTCACCAATTTCACCTCTTCTTTTTGTAATAGCCATGGAACCATTAGCAATAGCGATCAGATCACACCCCTTAATTCATGGTATTAAGATTGGGGACTTAGAACACAATACAGCAATGTACGCTGATGATACTATTATATTCTTATCTCAACTCGCAGAATCAATACCATCTCTCTTAGAGTTGTTTGGTCAATTTGGGAGTATCTCTGGGTTTAAAGTGAACAAAGAAAAGTCATCTATTATGTTTTTAAATGGAAATGAGAGGAAGAAACCTTTAGTGTCACATCCATTTGTGAATGCCACAGAGGGATTTAAGTACTTGGGCATCAAAATAACCCCTAAAATAAGTAATCTTAGTTCAGCCAATTATGAGCCCATGTTACATGGTGTGACAGAAGAGATCACGAGATGGACAACATTACCTCTTTCTATATTGGGAAGAATAAACATAGTAAAGATGACTATACTACCAAAATTTTTATTTATCTTTCAATCAATTCCACTAGCCCCTCCTCCTTCTTTTTTTCTCAAGACCAGAAAGCTTCTTTCCAATTTCATCTGGAACAATAGGAAGCCAAGACTCAGACTCTCCCTTCTATATCTACCTTATGATAGGGGGGGGCTACAGCTGCCAAATCTAGAATGGTACTATTGGGCTGCTCAGTTGAGGGCCACAATGTTTTGGTTCTCTAAAGATGTTTTCATGCCCTGGTTAGAAATTGAAAAAAGGTCCTCAAAAGGTTTGTCATTGAATAGCTATCTATATTCAGCTTCTTTTAAAACATTAAAGAAAGATACTACTAATCCTTTTGTAAAAAACACCATTATTGTTTGGCATGTGGTACAAAAACTGTTGTGTGACTCTCCAAGATTATCCTGTTTTGCCCCGATCTGGGGGAATGCTAACTTCGCCCCGGCAAAGAATGACATGGGTTTTAAAACGTGGATGAACAAGGGCATAGTAGAATTGCAAGATGTATATGAGGATTTTACTCTAATGTCATTCAATGAGTTAAAAGCAAAGTTTGATATACCACAGAAACACTTCTTTAAGTATTTACAACTTCGAAGTTTTATTCTGGCACATTTAAACAACTCGGTGCAACAACCTCCATTATCCACCTTAGAAACACATATTACAAAAAGCTGTTTTGGGAAAAGGCTGGTCTCCCGGTTTTATAATATGCTGGTTGAAAACCATAAGGAAAACTCTGATAGTAGGAGACGGGAGTGGATACGTGACTTACAAGAAGACATTTCACTCAGTGAATGGGGTAAAATATGTTTAAAAACACATACTCAAACCATCAACACTCGATTGAGAATGATACAATTTAATTGGATAATGCGAATATATATTTCCCCTGTACAATTAAATAAATTTGATCCTAATATACCTGATCTTTGTTATAAGTGTAAAAACCACCAGGGCACATTATTTCATTGTTTATGGAAATGTGAAGAGATTCAAAAGTTTTGGAGCTCAGTATTAAAGTATATCTCTCAAATCACTACTTCTCCTGTACCCCTATGTCCTAAGTTATGTATTTTAGGCATTTATCCAGAGGACTGTAATTTATCTGGCAAAGAAAGAAAAATGGTTGATCTTTGTTTACTGCAGGCCAAACGCTGTATTGCATTATGTTGGAAGAATGTTAATGGCCCCTCTTTTACCCAATGGTTGAATAACTTAACATCAAGTTTGGCTCTTGAGAAGCTGACCTATATTGTTAGAAAGAGGGCGTCTGAATTCTATGACATTTGGAAGATATTTTTGGAACTGTTGAAAGGTGGAGATTTGGAGGAGGCAATGGGAGAATGAGATAATAAAAATATTTAATGCGTTGATAGGAGTGTATGATGTAACCTATATTAAGAATATTATTATTATTAATAATTTATTATCATTACCATTTTATATGATTATTTTTTTTATTTATGTATTTATTTATTTATTTATTATTTATTGCTCAGTAATTTCTCTGACCAATTTGTCTATTTAATTTATCCCTTTTTAATTATTTAATTTATTATGACAATTTATTTATTTATTTTTTCTGTATTCTATTACTATTTTCATTATTATTTGTATTACTGCCATATGTTTTAAGTGTTCTATGTTGTTGTATGAATGTAAAAACCAATAAAGATATGTTTAAAAAAAAAAAAAAAAAATCACTCATTTTATTTCATTTCATTCAGTTATCTAGAAGATATAAGTGCAAGTCCATTTAGATAATATGTTACAAAATACCTTTAATCACAAAATATAAAAAAATATAATGTTTTTACCTTTAAAATATAAGAAAAGGTTGTAAACATAGTCTCAGGGTAGGTTCATGCTATGTAAGTCAATGGGACTCCATTGCATTGAATGCACCAGGAATTTTCCATATTTGCATACTGTTGCCGTATGGCAACAAATTTATTTTAGTATATTACAAAAATACTATTACATCAAAACTGAATTAAATTTAAAAAAAAAAAAAAAAGTTTACTTTCCCCAGATAGTGATTTCAATTTTTTATTTGACGAAAATTTTCCAAAATTCTGAATAAAAGACAGTCTTCGGGACCCCACACAATGATGTTTACATGGCAAATGTCCATGAGCAAAAGGGACTGGCAAACAGGATATCTTGGTCATTTGACCTCATAAATTGTATGTCCTTCAAAGTAAAAGCCCCCTTTTCACACCTAACTGTAAAAACAAAAAAAAATATCATAGCTTTTTAGAAAAATGAAGATAAAGTAATTGTTGCCATATGGCAACACTATGCAATAGAGGTGCACGTGTGTTTGGAGCTGACGAGAGAATAAAGAGTGAGACAACGCGGCCCTGAGGAGAACTGTGAAGGACTCAGCTGTAATGGAAAATGACCTAAACCGAGTCCAGTAGAGCTGTAACTGTGTAGTGGAAAGGCGTTCAAAGTAATGGTAACTATCCTGGAAATCCTGCTTTACATTGTTTTAACATAGGTAAAAGAAGAAAAAAAAAGATTTTCTGGGATAAACGGGCAGATTACATACGATCAGAGGTGGGTAGAGTAGCCAAAAATTGTACTCAAGTAAGAGTATAGTTACTTTAGAATAATGTTACTCAAGTAAAAGTAAAAAGTAGCCATTCAAACATTTACTTGAGTAAGAGTAGAAAGTACTTGGTGAAAAAGCTACTCAAGTACTGAGTAACTGCTGAGTAACCTCTGATTTGTTCGTTTAATGATCAGCGCGTAAATGTAGGCCTAATGAAATACACAGAAATATAATAGCAATGAAAAAATCCAGATATTGCCAAAAAACAACATTTAACAACTAAGACAAAAGCCAAAATGACAGAGTAACATAAATGAAGACAAATTCAGCCACAATAACTTACATAGGCCTATCTATGAACTGTCCATTGTGTGGGTGTGGTGTCTGTGTGTCTATCTGTGACTGTGTGTGTGTGTGTGTGTGTGTGTGTGTGGGGGGGGGGGGGGTCCTATGACTGGTTTCTAGTGAAACCAAAGTCACATGACCACACCCCCGAGACTGGAGGGGTGGTCATGTGACTAGGAGTCACATGTCTCCAGGTGTGTATGGGGTTTAAACTTCCTGGGGAGGAAGAAGTATAAGACAACCTGGATGACTGAGAACCTTCACGGACATTATCCACTATTATCCACGACATACCAGGGCTGACGTCATCCTAATTATTTACTAGCCGCAGTTTCTCAAATTTGAGGCGGAGTGGTCGTCCTGTTTACCGCAGAGATTTTGTGTTCAGTCATGTGACTGCCTAGCTCTGTCTGATTGGTTAAACGGAGGCAAACGTCGCGAGTGGCTACATCTGATTGGTGAAACGCAGTCATGTGACAGAGGCTCGGAAGTATCTCCATTAAAACCTCTATGATTAAAACATAAACAAACAGATCGCACATTGGATCAATAAGAAAAAGTAGCGAGTAGCGACCGGAATGAAGCTCAATGTAACGGAGTAAAAGTACTGCTTCTTGTGAAGAAATATACTCAAGTAAAAGTAACAAGTATTCTGCATTGAAACTACTCTTAGAAGTACAATTTATCCAAAAAGTTACTCAAGTAAATGTAACGGAGTAAATGTAGCGCGTTACTACCCACCTCTGCATACGATTATTCTTCTTTCTGCCCCCTTTTGTTGAGATTTGGGAGGTTTTTGTTTTTATTGTAGCTTATTAAAATGCAAGATCATTTTTCTGACCGATTTATTCCCCGATGCCATGTATCTCGCTTTCTTTCCCCCACCCTCCGCTGTTGTCTTCGTTGTCACTTTGTAGCCGCTCCACAGAGCACATGGCTAATTAATATGCACGTGCTGACCATATATGGTTGTGTCTAGGCATTCCGGGGGCGGAATATGCAGTGTGTTCAAGTGCACACCATTCTTGGATCCAGTTTGATTTATCAAAGAGAAATTGCGGAGAGTTGTGCACGCACAGTTTGATATATCTGAAAAAGGTGTAAATATTTTGGGTGTCTTTTCGCCGTAGGCCTAAGCAAAACATTTAGTAGCAGCAGTTTTACACTGCTTACTTAGGGTTTTGATAAATGAGGCCCCAGGCCCTAAGCCCAGAGCCCAGACGCTCACAGCTGCAGCTTCTCCGCGGCGCTGTCCGTGGTCCTGAAGGTGACAGGTTAACTTGACAAACAAACTGCAGCATAGTTCTGTTTGTTTATCATGTGTGTCAGTTTTGTTTGCGACTTGATAGTTTAGTTGTTGAGTTTAAGAACATCACTCCCTCATCAAACCAGTGATAGGCATGCTGAAAAGAAAAAAAGAGAGAGAGACGCGCTTGGGTATCGCAGCTGTGTAAAAAAAAAAAAGATAACATGTCGGAATAGCGATACCAAAAAGTGTCGGAATAGCGGCATGTCTAGATAGAGGGATGTCGGAATAGCGGGATGTCTAAATAGAGACATGTCGGAATAGCGGGATGTCTGAATAGAGACATGTCTGAATAGCGGGCGGACCCCGATAAACAGTTTTCCAATGTGATGTATGAAAAAACATACATTGTGCCACATTGTTATATTGTGTGACGTGTTGTGGTTATTGCAAAGCCAATACTTAGTATGTTATGTCTTCATTCAAATGTTATATAGGGCACTATTATTTATTTCTAGTAATATTTTAAAATTTAAATCAACTACAAAAGACTTTTATTTTCAATTATACACAACACTCTCCGTAGTATTAATAAAATGACACATCAAATGACATGACAGGGGACAATGTCCTCCCTTACAAATGAACAACCAGAATTACTACGTTGAATTTAGGTTGGTGTGTTGACAGTGGCCAAATTTTTTTTATTTTTTTTAAAGTATATTTTTGGGGGTTTTATTGCCTTTAATTGATAGTGCAGTCGAGAGTGAGACAGGAAATGGGGAGGCAGAGAGTGGGGGAATGACACGCAGGAAAGGGCCGTCCAACACGGGACTCGAACCGGGGCCGCCTGCAGTGAGGACTGAGCCTCAACATGTGGCGGCACCTCTACCCAGTGAGCTAAACGCCACCCCAGACAGTGGCCAAATTGAATATTTTGTAAGACCTGTCAGTCATAGTGAATGGTGCTATGTCTGAAAAGTTTTTAGTCATGGTTGTGGTGTAAGAAAAATGGATTGTTCAGCAACTGCTGTCAACGAAAATGGTACATTACTGTAAAAACTGTTTTGAAATATCAGAGAGAAGGTGCAGTCTGGGAGGTCGTTAATATTTTTCAGTGGTGTGACCTCTGTAACTGGAGGGCAAGACAGCTGGTCACTTTAAGCCAGGGGTTCTCAACTAGGGCCCTATTTTCCTGGCGCAACTCAGGGGGGCGCAGCGAGGCGAGCCCTGGCGCAGCTGGCGCAGTGGCATTTTCCTCCAGTGCAACAACGTGCGCAGCGGATTCGGTAAATTGGCAGACTGCTGTGCGCCAAGATGGGAGTGGTCGCGCAGCAGGGGGAGGTGTCGACAGATTCACCTTGGCGCAGTGACAATTTGTTGCCGATAAACCACACGGAGAGTGTGCCGAAAGCTCGCCAGCTCCAACCTGGTCTACTCTCAGCGCAAGGCGAAGCGCAGCCAGCGGACTGGTATTTTGACTGCCCAGCTCCGCAGTGCGGAGCCACAAGCGGCTATGACGGGCCCTCGCTCCACGCCACTCGGCGTCCCTGCTACCCCCGGGCCGCTCATCGAAACCCCCCCGCGCAACCGGACGTGGGCGGCTGCGTCAAGGGCGGTCCCCTCGTCGAACACGTGAAGTTTTGAGCAAAACGGACAACGTACGATGGAGTTACGGCAGGTTTACGGTTCGTCCACCAGGGGGCGGTAACGGGATGTGGGCCGTTGTGTTCGGGGTCGTGAGCTCATCACACATGTGAAGTTTCGAGCTGATCGGACAATGTCGATGCAAAACACGACATTTCCTGTTTCCACAAGGGGGCGTCTTGAGCGAGCTAGCGTACGATCAAATGGAGGCGTAGAGGGTGGGCCTCTGATCATGTACTGAAATTTTGAAGTGACTACGACCAAGTATGTGGACGTGGAAGGCAAACGTAATAGCATGGCGACTAAATAAGCAGTTGGCCAACTTTGTCGCCCCCTAGCAGCCACGCCGTTTGACGTAGAGAAAAGCTTTTAATAGTGTTTGACCAGCTTGGTCTCCTGATGATCTGTAGCGAATATGAAGTCAATCGGGCAAAATCCGTGGGAGGTGGCAGTTCACGATGGAGCGCTATTCCTGTCGCCTCCACAAGGGGGCCATTAGCCGTAGCGTCATAGCGTTCATGAAATACCTTCACCAACTTGTTCGGCATGTTTTAGAAGTGGAATGAAGTTGATGGGGTCAACTATGTATTTTTAATTAATTTTAGCGCACTTCCTGTTACCACCGGGGGGCGCTATGAGTGACGTAGGAAAATAATATGTCGGATCGTTCAGGGTCACGCCCTCATCATGTGCACCATGTTTGAAGCAGCTGCGATCAAATCTGTGGGCGTGATAGCATTTAAACCTTTTTAGCTGAATTCGGGAACTTGGCCGTGCCCTAGCAGCCACGCCCTTTGACCTACACACCTGCGGAGCACAAGCCGTAATCAGCTTGGTCTGGAGATGTTCTGTACCCAATTTGAAGTCAATCGGGCGAACTCCCTCGGAGGAGTTCGTTTTGCGTCAAAGAAATGCTAACCAAAATGGCCGACTTCCTGTTGGGTTTAGGGCGTGGCTCCAATTCAATTTTTTGTATGTTTGGGTATGATACACGTGTGTGTCGAGTTTCGTATGTGTACGACAAAGTAAGCGAAATTTGTCTATGGAGAATTTCGGAAAAAACTTCAAGGGGGCGCTATTGAGGCATTTAGCCACGCCCACGGGAAACGACTCTATCCGCTGAAAGAGCTCGCCATTCTTGACCTGTGTATGAAATTTCGTGAGGACACGACTTCGTTAAAGCCACGAAAAAGGCAAACGTAATTGTACGATAAAAAATTGTCAGTCGCCGCGGCGGCACACGGACGCCGTTCGTCGTATCTTCACAGCGTTCATAATGTAGCTTCAGCAACTGGTTCTGCATGTATTAGAAGTGGAATGAAGTTGATCGGGTGAAGTATGGATTTTTAATGAATTTTTGCGTACTTCCTGTTACCACCGGGGGGCGCTATGAGCCAGGCAGGAAGTCGATACATCAAAACGTTCAGGGCGGAGCCAACGTCATGTCCTTTGAATTTCAAGTGGCTACGACGAAGTATGTGCGCGTAATTGGCAAACGTAATTTTACGACAAAAAATCGTCAGTCGCCACGGCGGCACACGGACGCCGTTCGTCGTATCTTCACAGCGTTCATAATGTAGCTTCAGCAACTGGTTCAGCATGTACTAGAAGTGGAACGAAATCGATTTGGTCAAATACGTATTTTTAACGAATTTTTGTACGTTTCCTGTTACCACCGGGGGGCGCTACGAGCCAGGCAGGAAGTCGATACATCAAAACGTTCAGGGCGGAGCCAACGTCATGTCCTTTGAATTTCAAGTGGCTACGACGAAGTATGTGCGCGTAATTGGCAAACGTAATTTTACGACAAAAAATCGTCAGTCACCACGGCGGCACACGGACGCCGTTCGTCGTATCTTCACAGCGTTCATAATGTAGCTTCAGCAACTGGTTCAGCATGTACTAGAAGTGGAACGAAATCGATTTGGTCAAATACGTATTTTTAACGAATTTTTGTACGTTTCCTGTTACCACCGGGGGGCGCTATGAGCGACGTAGGCAAATAATATGTCGGATTGTTCAGGGTCTCGACATAGATTTTTGCACCAAGTTTGAAGCGTCTACGATCAAGTATGTGGGCATGAGAGCCGTTCGTATTTACATGGCGAGCACCGAAACAGTCGCCAAACTTCGGGGCACGCCAGAGGCCAAGCCCTTTGAGCTACAGACCTGCGGAGCACAAGATAAGCTCAGCTAGGTCTGACGATGTTCTCTACCCAATTTGGAGCCGATCGGGCGTAACCCCTAGGAGGAGTTTGTTTTGCGTAAACCAACTTTGAAGCAAAATGGCCGACTTCCTGTTGGTTTTCGGGTATGTCGGTAATGCGATTTTTTGAAGCTCTGGGGTTGATGAATATGTTTACAAAGTTTCGGACAAATCGGTGTCGCAGACCCTCATTTCCTATGCGCGGTCTAGGGGGCGCTGTGGTGCCATTTGGCCACGCCCACATGCGAGACCACCACTGAACGCTAAGTTGCCACAGGCCCCACGTGCGTGCAAAGTTTCGTCCGTTTCTCGGCTTGGGAAAGGGGTCGAAATGGCGTTCGAAGTCGGATAATAATAATAAGAATTAAAGCCGCAAGCGGCGATGACGGGCCCTCGCTCACCCATGCGACCGCGGGGCCTGAGGCACGCCGGGGATGTGGCGCGAAGGTGAAAGGGAGAAAAAACCAGGAAGGAGGCAAAAAAAAAGTAATATTTTGTTCATCCACTAGGGGGCAGTAATGGGATGCGTGCAGGTGTGTTCAGGGTCAGTCCCTCATCACACTTGTGAAGTTTGGAGTGAATCGGACAAAGCATGAGGGAGTTATGAGCAGTTAATGGTTCGTCCACTAGGGGGCAGTAATGGTATGCGTGCAGGTGTGTTCAGGGTCAGTCCCTCATCACACATGTGAAGTTTGGAGTGAATCGGACAAAGCATGAGGGAGTTATGAGCAGTTAATGGTTCATCCACTAGGGGGCAGTAATGGTATGCGTGCAGGTGTGTTCAGAGTCAGTCCCTCATCACACATGTGAAGTTTCGTGGAAATCGGACAATGTTGATGTAAAATATGCCACTTCCTGTTTCCACTAGGGGGCAACATGAGTGAGATCGCCTATGAGCATATGGAGACGTTGAGGTCGTGACCCTGGACCTGTGTACCAATTTTCATGATGATACGAGTTCATTAAAGCCATCATAAACCCAAACGTATTTTCATGGCGAGGAATGGTCGCCGCGTCGCCACACGGTCGCCATTACTCGTAGCTTCACAGCGTTCATGATGGAGCTTCACCACCTTAGTCTGCATGTTTTAGAAGTGGAATGAAGTTGATGGGGTCAACTATGTGGCATCAGTACACGTTAAGGTAAAACCTGGCCACTTCCTGTTACCACCGGGGGGCGCTATGAGTGACGCAGGAAATTAATATATCGGGACGTTCAGGGCGGAGCCAACATTATGTCCAGCAAGTTTGAAGTTGATCAGATAAAGTATGTGGGTGTGAGAGCTGTTCGAAGGTGAAATGGCGAGCAAACGAAAAGTCGCCAAAATCCTCAAGGCCCCAGAAGCCACGCCCTTTGACCTAGAGACCTGCGGAGCACAACTTTTGATCAGAGTGGCATCTCGGTGGTCTCTAGCCAATTTGAAGTCAATCGGACAAAATCTGTAGGAGAAGTTAGATCAAACAGGTCAAAAGTTCAAATCAAAATGGCCGACTTCCTGTTGTGATTTCACCATGACATTAAGAGGCTTTTTTGTGCGTCTTGCCATGTTCTATAAACCCATTAAATTTCATGCGTCTAGGTGACACACAAAGGCGGGGCTGATGTTTTGAAATTTTCTAGGGGGCGCTATTTAGCCATTTGGCCACGCCCATTTCCAACGACTTTAAAATATCAAATTTTTCGCCAGTCCTGATGTGCATGCCAAAATTTACGCGTTTTGGGGCATGTTGAGGCCTCCAAAAATGCGATCCTTTTGAGAGAAAAAGAATGAAAGAAAGAAAGAAAGAATAATAATAAACAGAGCAATTACAATAGGGCTTTCGCTGGGCGACTTGCAGTCGCCGCTCGGGCCCTAATAAACAAAGCAATTACAATAGGGCTTTCGCTGGGCGACTTGCAGTCGCCGCTCGGGCCCTAATTAAAGCCGCAAGCGGCGATGATCGGGCCCTCGCTCACCCACGCGACCGCGGGGCCTGAGGCACGCCGGGGATGTGGCGCGAAGGTGAAAGGGAGAAAAAACCAGGAAGGAGGCAAAAAAAAAAGTAATATTTCGTTCATCCACAAGGGGGTTCTAAGCAGTTGTGCGTAGGTGTGTTCAGGGGTGGTCCCTCATCACACATGGAGTTTTGACACAAAAAAAGAAAAAGATAGATAGATGAGTGGTGTTTACCGTTATTTTGTTTGTTTGTTTTTTTGTCATTACTATGTTTCATTATCTCTAATATTTTGAAACAGAGAATAATATTGGTGTTGAAGTAAGCCAATGACATTTGTAACAACAGAGAGGGGCAGGAATTATAAGTTTTTTCTTCATCCTGCTCCTTTTCATTCATGATGAAAATGTGTACACAATGTATATTGCAACTATGTGAGAACCATGAATGAAATAAATCAAAATGAAATGAAATGAAATGAAATACAGAGCCATCAGTGGGTTAATATACCTACATAAGTATTATTATTTACATGTTTAATATGATTTACATTTAGCACAGCTCATGTTCAGAGTGTGGTAATAATTGTCTGTGTGTTTATGGTGAGAAAAGAGTGGTTTATTGTCTGAAAAATGTAGTTTCCTAGCAGTATGCAGTACCTAACTCCGACCAGCAGAGGGCGCGTTCACTACACGGTGTGTTCAGGAATAAGGAAGTCACGCGTGAATCTGTTCAGTGAATGAGAACACACACTTGAGTCTGAAGTTAATATGTGTGTGTGGCGAACTGTGATGATAAAATACATATTTTTGCTCTTTGCAGGTAAGAAGGGAGCGTTAGAGATGTGTAACGAGTGGGTGAATGTGTTATGTGCTGGTTTATTATCCCGTTCGGACGTTATGTATTGTTGTTTATAGACGTTACTCAGCCAATGTACCGTACGGAAAACGGCTAGCCTGTAGTTAGCACTGGTTGCGTAGTTACCGCGAGCAACAGGAAAACTATGAGCCGGTCAGCCCGGACTGCTCGTGTAGTTCATAAATAAATACATAAATAGGTTAAAATAGATACATGATTAATTTGACAATGTTTAGACGTGATTGATACTGTGTGTTTGCTAAATAAGTTGATATCTTGAATGTACATGATGAGATGAAACTGGTTAAGAATAGTGATACAGCAGTCACATGATTTATTGTTTTGAATGTTGGTAAGTTACAGATATTCATGATTTTTTCTGTGTTAAAACAGTGAATCTGTTCAGTGAATGAGAACACACACTTGAGTCTGAAGTTAATATGTGTGTGTGGCGAACTGTGATGATAAAATACCTATTTTTGCTATTTGCAGAACAAAATAAACAACTTTCAAATTAAATGTGTAGTGGAGGGTAGCTTCACTCTGCACCACGCTACACATTCAAGGGTGGAATTTCATCACTTGAAGTTTTGATCAAATTGGACGATTTCTGTGTAAAATTCGACAATTCATGTTTCAACATGAGGGCAGCATCAGTTCATACAGTTACAGTGCAGGGTACTTCATATAAAAAGGTTTTGCCAGGGAAAACTGAGGAGGAATTGGAGGTTGGCAAGATACAGCTAATTGTTAACCATGGCTGTGTGTGAAAAACATGAAAAAATGTTGTTGTTATGTAAGTTCAGGGTCATTGGAGTCTACGTGTCTTAGGGACAGTAAGAGCATTTTGTTTTTTTCAGGCATGATGACCTAATGGATTATTATACTTTGTCAGCCTACAAAATGAGTGACATTCCAATGATCTGTCTCCATCACTCCTTTGCAGTGAGATACAAATGTTTGCAGCAGAGGAACTTGGTGTGGAGAATGAAGAGAACATCAGGTTTCTCAGTGAAGAAAGCTTATCCCTGCCTTTAAATTGCCAGGTAACCATTCAGATTTAACACATGTATGCATACATATGACGTGGTGTTCTTTTTTTACCCCTCTCTTTTATTCCAGAAACCCCAAAATGCATAAGATGAGGTGTGACACATCTCTAGGCAACAGAATCAAGTTAAGTGGACATTTAATTTGATTCAGTTGTATACCTGAAGTAATGAGAATTTCACAGGATGATGTGTCACAGGCTTTTAGGAAAAGTCAGTGACTGGGAGACATAGATTGTGTTATTTAAACCAAGTCACATGCATTGTAATCGTGAGAGAGATCAAAATGACATCACGGCTGTTGTAGTGTTAATGGATTCATGTCAGGCAGCTTAAATGTCCACTTAGGGGTTGAAATTTTAATAGTAGTTGTTTTGTTTTGATCTTGCATTGTTCCAGCTCTGACGGATCAACGCCGAGATGGAAGCCCCACTCTGAGTCTCCCTCTGCTGCTCTCCAGTTCATCCTCCCACACCGGACATCAACATTCCCTCACCTTTTCCACTCTATGCAATGTCATTTATTCATTACATTAAATCATCTAATGGCACGTTGTTGTGGCGTGCTCTTGTTGTGGTGTGGCTAGTTAAAGGAGTTTATTTTTAATCAAACATATGATAAACAGTTTTACAATGTGATGTATGAAAAAACATACATTGTGCCACATTGTTAGGTTATTGCAAGGCCAATAATTAGTATGTGTTTGTTTGAAATACAGGTTTATTCAAACTGCAGATTTCGGCAACATGTAGGAAAAAAATGAAGGTTGTAGATGCTAAGTTTTTTTCACAGTCACTGAAAATGTCTCAGACAATATCAGACTACGGCAGCCCACAAGCGACGTCACGTCAACAACGAAGGTGATTTAAACATATGTACCATCTGTACACCTCTTCTTTCACCACCAAAAAATCCTATACTGTCATATAAACATCTGCCTCAGTAGTTTTACATATCAACCTAAAATTTGGTAGCCTACATATGTGGACAGGAAGTGTGTGAACCATATGTAAAATTCAACCTGTTTTAAAATAAGGATTTTGAAATATCACCTTTTCACGAAAAATTACAAACTCGTTTTTTTTTTTTTTTAAATAACAACAAAAAAGTATTTTCAGAACTCAATTTTTTATGGAATGAGTCAATTCAATATTTTATAGATATAGATGTAAAGGGACAAAGGTTGTCAAACCATAGTTGTGGGTGTTAAACCCTAGCCGTATTTTAAGAAAAAACGCTTAAAAATACACACCCAAAGTAAATGAAGAATTGTTACACAATTATATGGTTCACATGCATTTCCTTGGTGTCTGGGACCATCTAGGGACCTCAGGGAATGTATTCCCAGTGTCAAAAATGTTGTGTCTGTTACTATACTTGAGTGAATTGGAATAAATCAAAGGAGAAATGTGAAATTTCTATCCTCGCCTATTTTCTTTTCCTATTTGTAAGAGGATAACACTATGATAACAATAACCCCATGTACACAGGTGCCACTGATCACCTTCAGCAAATTATTGACTACAAATGTAACAAATTTGATGGTTTTAGTAAAGATAGGACCAGGCGGACATTTGGCACTATTTGGCAGTTTGGCACCAGAGTATGACAAATAGGTTATTTTCCACTTCCAAAGGAAACTGGCTCAAAAATACATCTTATGTCCATTACAGGAGTCTATTGCCATTTACTGGAGCTTTTGGATATGAAATTTAGCTTGTGGCCCATCAACTACTACCATTGTGCACAGTATAAAATCAGTGTAGTTTGTGTGCTTTTATGGACCCTGAGTCTAGTTTAGTTTAATTAGTTTAATAAGTTTATTTGTATCAGGGACAATGTACAAAATAACATTAGTCTCGAGATGAGACGAGATGCCTTGTACCGGATTTAGCTTACTAGCTACTTTCCATCCGTAGTCCCTGGGCAGGTGAATAAGAACAACCGAATAAAATAAGAATTATCAATTTACATAGCATTCTAAACATCCATACACATATGCATATACATCCTCTCACACATCACAAACACTCAGGACATAGTCCTATTTCATATCAGTTAACAAAACATACAGTTATTAAAATACTTTACACTTTGCCAAGGTTAAAAATAATTTAGGCTCATGATTAATGCTGACATGTCTGATTTCTTAGGATCCATTGTTTGACTTCCCGGGAGAAAACATTGAAGTCTGTACAAATTTTCAGATTAGTTGGAATATTGTTCCATGATTTGACAGATTTAAAAGAGAAGGCAGATTGAGCAAAGGCAGAGCTACGCTTAGGGATGTTACAATCTCCACTTGAGACAGATCTTAAGGCTCTGGTGGAATGCTCAGAGCAGAGTTTAACAAAGGTTTTCAATGGGGAGGGGCAACATTATGAATTATTTTGTACACTGGCAAATAAAGATAATGATGATGATGATGATGATGATGATGATGATGAATAAAAAAAAACAACTAAACTGTATCATTTTGTCACCAAATTGAGTAATTTTATTATGAACATGTAATAAGTAAAACTTGTAAAAGTAGTTTTGACTATGATTATGAAACTATGACTATAAAACTGTGACTTTGAAACTATGAAACCAGGAAACCTTGACTGTAACTATGAAACTGACTATGAAGCTATGACTATAAAATAAAACTGGAGCGCATCGTCTTCCTTGCCGTTGGCACAGAGTCCTCATCTTCATCATCCACATCCTCACTAGAAAGAGGAGGGGGGCTGCAGTGCTGTTGGTGCCAGATGGTCTTGGGGTCTCATCCACTTGGTCATCCTCTTGGCTTTGAAAATGGAGACAAATGAATACAATAAATATAGCTAATAGTAATAATATAACTAATAATAATGTAGTTAATACAGGTACACCACCGCTCTGCAGCACTACAGCCCGCTAGCCCCCCAGCCTGACCCTGCAGCCTGCCCTCCAACTACAGCTGTAGCTAGCTAAGTTACAGCTAGTAACCATAGCTGTAGTTGTAGCTGTAGCTATCAAATTCCTGCACGTATGGGACCAATGGCAGGTTGAAAGGTTTTCGGGCTATGTGATAATAGTAAAAAAATAACTGACTGACATAAAAATAAGTAAGTGAAATATCAGATTTTGTGGAAAAAACATGCCGACAAAATGCATGTATGACAGAAAACGTCAAAGTGTGATCAGCTGTTGATATTGATTGAAAAGGTGAAAAAAAAGTCACTACACCTCCCTACTCGCTACAAAACGCACTACATTCGCTATGAAATTGCCAAAAATGCACTGTTAAGTTGTTCACAATGTATAAGAAACACAATAACTTACTCATAAACTGGATCCAGAAAATCCGTGTCATCCTCTTGATCATCGCTGCTGTCAGTTGAGTCAGTAAACTCCTCATCACTTTTCCTCTGATTTTCTTCTAAGGCCTCCAGTACCGAGTGTCTTTGCTTCTCGGGCATTTTAAAACTAGGACTACTTCACTTAGTAGGCTAAAAATAATAATAATAATTAATACTAACATTAGTCAAATAAAAAAAGGGTGGAAAAAACGGGTGGAATCACTCGTGCGTCGTGCGTAACACAGTTCTCTCTCTCCGGTGTCTGTCTGCTTTTTTTTTTTTTTCGGCGTCTATGGTTGCGCATCGAAAAAAAACTGAGTTGACACGAAGGTCACATCGGAGTATGAGATCTCGTTGGAAAGCTTGCGACTCTGCAACACCAACACACAACCAGTAGGTGGAAGTATAGGATCCTGCGGATCCAACAGGTTAATAATAAAGTATTAATTGCAGTGATACAAAAACATGCGGAAATTGGCAAAAATTGCCTCAGCATGAAGAGGTTCATTTTAAAAATATATAATATATAAATATGTAGCCTCATGTTGGGTTTTTTTGTGCCATCATGTAGCCTACTACGCTTTTATTTTGGTGACGTAGCGTGCTGCAAGTCGTGATCAATGCGACGTCAACACCGCATAAAAACGCCAGTTTACCCGCCAATCCACTACCAGAGGAAGCACTCATCATTGTTGTAGGTTTCTTTCGGGGACAGCTCTCCATTCCGACACCCTCCACTTCGACACCCCGCTGTTCAGAAATAGCCCCACTTCGAAACACCGCTACTCCGACACCCCCTCCTCCCCCCCGCAGCTGTCCAAGGTGCTGAACCGCGTGACGTTGTTTACATTCTGCTTTGTGGCTTGTCTGTGAAACGTGCGCTGCTCAGGGACTGGGCAGATCTGTCCCACTTGCTTTCTCCCCGACTCCGTTGTTGGAGATCTCCCACACAGTAATAGAAATACACTTTTTTTCTTTTTCTCCCCCCCCTCCCACACAGTAATAGAAATACACTTTTTTTCTTTTTCTCCCCCCCTGCGCCGCTCGAGCACGGCTGAACCCGGCTTGAGCTCACACTCACAGGGGCGCGAGGCTGCAGCAGCCGCCGCTCGTGCTGACAGCTGACTGAGGGAGATGCTTTGGTTGGGCTTAGGCAATGAAGAAAGGAGTTGGTTAAGTTTAGTAAAAAAGACCAGGTAGAGGCTAGAAGCATAATGAACGTTATATGTCATTAATATGAAGTATTTGCTTGTTTTGCAGTTAATTATGCACATGATCCGTTTGACCCCAAAAAGGAAAAAAGGATCAATGCGCACTGCGCACTGGGGGTTTCCCCCAATAGCCTTTTCGGAGTAGCGGGGTCTTTAGAAAAAATAGAAAACCCCGCTATTACGATGAATGGAAGTCTATTGTCGGAAAGGCGGGGCTTCGGAAAGGCGGGGTGTAACCGTTTCTTTCATACCATGGCTATTAGCATAGCAGCTAAAACTAGTTCAAATATTTGTTGCCAATAATGAAACTGTGTTCGATACTATTTTTACTTTGTATTTTATTTTAGGACATGGAATCTCCGTCCAAATACAGGAAGGCCGAGGACGATGAGACCGAGAACGTCCGCAAGGACTTGGTCATCGCCGCTGTGAGTATTAACTTTTTTTTGTGCAACATGGGAAAAATTAAAACATTGAATTATTGTAGGCTCAATACAAAAGAAATACATTTATGAAGTCACTGAGCGGTAGGAAGTAACAAGCTGGAGTTGAGCACATGGTTAGCTTAAGCATGAAAAAATTTCAGTGAGCATAGGTTGAATATGTAGAATATTTATTAAAAGCTATATTTTTTCAAAAATAATACATCCAGGGGGCCTTTAGAGGGGTACAGAATGAAAGTATTGCTTTTCCATAAAAAAAATTTTTTTAGTCTGAATTATTATTTTTAATTTTTTTGACGGGCTCAACAACTGACTTTCAGTCAACGTTCTGTTTACATTCGTACCCGTAGCCGACATGTGGCTCAGTTCTCCGCTGTTTTCCTGCCTCCTCCCGGTCCTATGCGTTTGTTTCCAACGAAGCCTTTTTAATAATCAATCGGTGGATCAATGGATTATCATATATTTGTTAGGATGGGTGTATTTGTGTAGTCTTATCTGTCATAAACACGTTTATCGTCGCGGACTTTCGGTGCCACGGAGCTCCTTTTTTTTTTTTCTCCAACTTGACGAGAGCAGTGACAGCGGAGGCTCTGAGGCTCTGAGCAGCAGCGGTGTGGAAGCAGAGAGCCTCCACTGTCCCTGTAACAAGCTACAAGTCATTTATTATGCTGTTAATGACGGTAAAAATGAAACATAAGGTAAATATCCTGCATAGTCCTCCTCCTGTCTGTCCTCTGATCAGAGCGGAGTCCCTAGCAACGGCCCGTTTTACCTAGCAACGGTCTGGCAATCGACTGCTGGAATTCTTTTTCTGTTGTTGTTCTTGTAATTCTACATAGTCAACCTATGTTAATATCCTATTATCCGTAGAATTATTATTTTCGGCTCCTCTTCTCACAATAATAAATTTAACATAATTAAAGGTTGACTTTGTAGTTTTACCAGAACAACAACAGAACGCCAGACCGTTGCTATGTAAAACGGGCCGTTGCTAGGGACTCCGTTCTGATCAGAGGACAGCAGAGGAGGAGAACTATGCAGGAAATTATCATCATACGGTAGTTTAATTTTTACCGTCATTAACAGCATAATAAATGACTTTTAGCTTGTTACAGGGAGAGTGGAGGCTCTCTGCCTTCCACACCGCTGCTGAAAACCAAACCTGCGCTCAGAGCCTCCGCTGTCACTGCTCTCGTCAAGTTGAAAAAAAAAAAAAAAAAAGTTTGGTGGCGAATGTAAACAGAACGTGACAGAGAATCATTGTCGAGCCCGTCAAATTTTTTAAAAACATTATTTCAGACAATTTTTTTTTATTTTATGGAAAAGCACTACTTTCATTCTGTAACCCTCAAAACGCCCCATGGATGTATTATTTTTGTAAAAATATAGCTTTTAATAAATATTCTACATAATCAACCTTTAATCTTTTCATATTACTAGGTAAATTCCATATTCATAAAGCCAAAATGTCTAATACAACCCCGCATCATTCCCATTATTTTCAGTCGAATTAAAAATTTATTTTGGGTCTGTATCACATGTTGAATCAAACAAAAAATGTATATCAGCGATTGAATTTTATTCAAATTATATTAAGTAATCTTGTCTGCCTTTATAACTTGTTTTATGTCTTTAATTGAAATTTTTAAGGTCTTTTTTATAATTTATTTATTTTATTAGACATATTTATTTATTTTATTTATTTACTCATTATTTTATCATCTCTATATTTCTTATATTATTTATAATGTTTGCCTTTGTCATGTCTTGGAATGTCTGTCACTTTGTTTTTTTGTTCCTTGTTCAATTGGTGATGTTATTTGATGATAAATAAATATTATATATATATAAAAAAGATGCTTAGTCTACACACCATATTAGCAAGGGTGATATGAACATTTTATGATAATTATCTTCTACGTCCGAGGGGGTGTGCGACTGTAGCAAAATCAGGCAGATTTCCAGGATGCCAAGTAGCCTACTGGTACTCATGTTAATGTAACAATTGCCAATGAGAACCGGTGTCCAAAAGAGAAAAAAAAGGCCAAGCTTCGATTTTTGGGGGGGTCAGCCCTAATCGAGTGTAGATTATGTACAATGACATAATTGTGATCTAGAAACATCCATTATTATGTCTTCCTGAGAAATACAATGTGAATATTAACAGTAATGGTTAAATATTTGTTCTGTCTCATCAGTGATCACTTATCTGTGTGTATCTGTGCTAATTAATCTTTTTTTGTGTGTGTGTGTGTGTGTGTGTGTGTGTGTGTGTGTGTGTGTGTGTGTGTGTGTGTGTGTGTGCAGTATTCATCTAATGACCCCATGATTGCTCCGAGGGACAAACATGTCCAAATCAATGAGGCCCATGACCGGGCAATAAAACTACTTATTAAAAAGGAGAGGCTCCTGAGAGCTGAAAGATCGAAGGTGTCCTTCAGGGACACCAAAATACAGGCCCTGGAGAAAGAGAACCTCCAGCTGAGGCAGCAGCTGGAGGTTCTCCAGGCCTCTACAGCCTTCATAATGGACGGTGAGTGCTAGTTTCTAAGTGTCAATGAGATTTTCTGTTATGAAATGTATAAAGAAATTACACACTGTAACTTTGTTTTGTCATTTGTCTGCAGAAACAATGGAGAGCTCCCCCAAAGACCCCAGCCCACCCCCCCATCCAGCAGAACCCAGCCCGCCCACCCCTCCAGCAGCAGACCCCCGCCCACCCAACCCACCCCCCCTTCCTGCCCCAAAATAGTGTTCATTTTTTTTTTTTTTTTAATTTGTTGTTTTAATTTTGTTCATTTTTTTTTCAGTTTTGTTCATAATAAATGTGTTTATTGTTCTGAAGTAGTTGTAGTGATCATTGTTATATATGGTAACAACATTGCACTTACTTTGTATAGTATTTCACAGATACTGCAAGACATATGGATACATAGGTAAATTCAATCAAATTGTAAAGAGACATTAAACAAAGCATAGTAGTGAAATAATGGCCTTTAGAGGGGTACAGAATGAAAGTATTGCTTTTCCATAAAAAAAATTGTTTTAGTCTGAATTATTATTTTTAATTTTTTTGACGGGCTCAACAACTGACTTTCAGTCAACGTTCTGTTTACATTCGTACCCGTAGCCGACATGTGGCTCAGTTCTCCGCTGTTTTCCTGCCTCCTCCCGGTCCTATGCGTTTGTTTCCAACGAAGCCTTTTTAATAATCAATCGGTGGATCAATGGATTATCATATATTTGTTAGGATGGGTGTATTTGTGTAGTCTTATCTGTCATAAACACGTTTATCGTCGCGGACTTTCGGTGCCACGGAGCTCCTTTTTTTTTTTTTTTTTTTTTTCTCCAACTTGACGAGAGCAGTGACAGCCAGTGTTGCCAACTTGGCGACTTTGTCGCTAAATCTGGCGACTTTCCAACCCCTCTTGGTGACTTTTTTTGTCAAAAGCGACTAGCGACAAATCTAGCGACTTTTTCCCGTGATATTACAAACGTTTCTGGACCTGAAATCACGTTATCACAGCTGTTTTCAACGAGCAGCGGCGCTGCCGTGGGCACTCACAGGTATTCAGGTATTCAGCCTACACACAGTAGTGACACGGAGCTGCCTCCGCTGCATTCAGAGACGCACTGCTCCACGCCACAGACATAAAGAGCGCCGCCGACACCCCCCCCCCCCCTCCCCCCCGCTGAGATAATGACGTCATTTAGCGACTTTTAGCGACTTTTTCAACAGCCAATAGCGACTTTGCTTACTGAAGAGTTGGCAACACTGGTGACAGCGGAGGCTCTGAGGCTCTGAGCAGCAGCGGTGTGGAAGCAGAGAGCCTCCACTGTCCCTGTAACAAGCTACAAGTCATTTATTATGCTGTTAATGACGGTAAAAATGAAACATAAGGTAAATATCCTGCATAGTCCTCCTCCTGTCTGTCCTCTGATCAGAGCGGAGTCCCTAGCAACGGCCCGTTTTACCTAGCAACGGTCTGGCAATCGACTGCTGGAATTCTTTTTCTGTTGTTGTTCTTGTAATTCTACATAGTCAACCTATGTTAATATCCTATTATCCGTAGAATTATTATTTTCGGCTCCTCTTCTCACAATAATAAATTTAACATAATTAAAGGTTGACTTTGTAGTTTTACCAGAACAACAACAGAACGCCAGACCGTTGCTATGTAAAACGGGCCGTTGCTAGGGACTCCGTTCTGATCAGAGGACAGCAGAGGAGAACTATGCAGGAAATTATCATCATAGTTTAATTTTTACCGTCATTAACAGCATAATAAATGACTTTTAGCTTGTTACAGGGAGAGTGGAGGCTCTCTGCCTTCCACACCGCTGCTGAAAACCAAACCTGCGCTCAGAGCCTCCGCTGTCACTGCTCTCGTCTTTGATTTTTTGTTCCTTGTTCAATTGGTGATGTTATTTGATGATAAATAAATATTATATATATATAAAAAAGATGCTTAGTCTACACACCATATTAGCAAGGGTGATATGAACATTTTATGATAATTATCTTCTACGTCCGAGGGGGTGTGCGACTGTAGCAAAATCAGGCAGATTTCCAGGATGCCAAGTAGCCTACTGGTACTCATGTTAATGTAACAATTGCCAATGAGAACCGGTGTCCAAAAGAGAAAAAAAAGGCCAAGCTTCGATTTTTGGGGGGGTCAGCCCTAATCGAGTGTAGATTATGTACAATGACATAATTGTGATCTAGAAACATCCATTATTATGTCTTCCTGAGAAATACAATGTGAATATTAAAGCCGCAAGCGGCTATGACGGGCCCTCGCTCCACGCCACTCTGCGTCCCCGCTACCCCCGGGCCGCTCTTCGAAAACCCCCGCGCGCAACCGGACATGGGCGGCCGCGTCGAGGGCGGTCCCCTCGTCGAACACGTGACGTTTCGAGCAAAACGGACAACGTACGATGGAGTTACGGCAGGTTTACGGTTCGTCCACCAGGGGGCGGTAACGGGATGTGGGCCGTTGTGTTCGGGGTCGTGACCTCATCACACATGTGAAGTTTCGAGCCGATCGGACAATGTCGATGCAAAACGCGACATTTCCTGTGTCCACAAGGGGGCGTCTTGAGCGAGCTAGCGTACGATCAAATGGAGGCGTAGAGGGCGGGCCCCTGATCATGTACTGAAATTTTGAAGTGACTACGACCAAGTATGTGGGCGTGGAAGGCAAACGTAATAGCATGGCGACTAAACGAGCAGTTGACCAACTTTGTCGCCCCCTAGCAGCCACGCCGTTTGACGTAGAGAAAAGCTTTTAATAGTGTTTGACCAGCTCGGTCTCCTGATGATCTGTAGCGAATATGAAGTCAATCGGGCAAAATCCGTGGGAGGTGGCAGTTCACGATGGAGCGCTATTCCTGTCGCCGCCACAAGGGGGCCATTAGCCGTAGCGTCATAGCGTTCACGAAATACCTTCACCAACTTGTTCGGCATGTTTTAGAAGTGGAATGAAGTTGATGGGGGCAACTATGTATTTTTAATGAATTTTAGCGCACTTCCTGTTACCACCGGGGGGCGCTATGAGTGACGTAGGAAAATAATATGTCGGATCGTTCAGGGTCACGCCATCATCATGTGCAACAAGTTTGAAGCTGCTGCGATCAAATCTGTGGGCGTGATAGCATTTAAACCTTTTTAGCTGAATTCGGGAACTTGGCCGTGCGCTAGCAGCCACGCCCTTTGACCTACACACCTGCGGAGCACAAGCCGTAATCAGCTCAGTCTGGAGATGTTCCGTGCCCAATTTGAAGTCAATCGGGCGAACTCCCTCGGAGGAGTTCGTTTTGCGTCAAAGAAATGCTAACCAAAATGGCCGACTTCCTGTTGGGTTTAGGGCGTGGCTCCAATTCAATTTTTGGTATGTTTGGGTATGATACAGGTGTGTGTCGAGTTTCGTATGTGTACGACAAAGTAAGCGAAATTTGTCTATGGAGAATTTCGGAAAAACTTCTAGGGGGCGCTATTGAGGCATTTAGCCACGCCCATGGGAAACGACTCTATCCGCTGAAAGAGCTCGCCATTCTTGACCCGTGGATGAAATTTCGTGAGGACACGACTTCGTTAAAGCCACGAAAAAGGCAAACGTAATTGTACGATAAAAAATCGTCAGTCGCCGCGGCGGCACACGGACGCCGTTCGTCGTATCTTCACAGCGTTCATAATGTAGCTTCAGCAACTGGTTCTGCATGTATTAGAAGTGGAATGAAGTTGATCGGGTGAAGTATGGATTTTTAATGAATTTTTGCGTACTTCCTGTTACCACCGGGGGGCGCTATGAGCCAGGCAGGAAGTCGATACATCAAAACGTTCAGGGAGGAGCCAACGTCATGTCCTTTGAATTTCAAGTGGCTACGACGAAGTATGTGCGCGTGAAAGGCAAACGAAATTTAAATTGGGATGATACACTTTCGCCGCGGCGGCACACGGACGCCGTTGCTCGTAGGGTCAAAGCCTTCATGATGTAGCTTCACCATCCGGGTCTGCATGTACTAGAAGTGTAACGAAGTCGATTTGGTCAACTACGTATTTTTAACGAATTTTTGTACGTTTCCTGTTACCACCGGGGGGCGCTATGAGCGACGTACGCAAATAATATGTCGGATCGTTCAGGGTCTCTCCATAGATTTTTGCACCAAGTTTGAAGCGTCTACGATCAAGTATGAGGGCATGAGAGCCGTTCGTATTTACATGGCGAGCACCGAAACAGTCGCCAAACTTCGGGGCACGCCAGAGGCCAAGCGCTTTGAGCTACAGACCTGCGGAGCACAAGATAAGCTCAGCTAGGTCTGGCGATGTTCTGGACCCAATTTGGAGCCGATCGGGCGTAACCCCTCGGAGGAGTTCGTTTTGCGTAAACCAACTTTGAAGCAAAATGGCCGACTTCCTGTTGGTTGTCGGGTATGTCCGTAATGAGATTTTTTGAAGATCTTGGGTTGATGAATATGTTTACCAAGTTTCGGACAAATCGGTGTCGCAGACTGCCATTTCCTATGCGCGGTCTAGGGGGCGCTGTGGTGCCATTTGGCCACGCCCACATGTGAGACCACCACAGAATCGCAATTTTTTGGCTTCCCCCCCTGCGTGTAAAATTTCATCCGTTTCTCGGCTTGGGAAAGGGGTCGAAATCGCGTTCGAACTCGGGGAATAATAATAATAATAATAATTAAAGCCGCAAGCGGCGATGGCGGGCCCTCGCTCGCCCATGCCACCGCGGGGCCTGAGGCACGCCGGGGCCGTGGCGCGGAGCAGAAAGGGAGAAATAACCAGGAAGGAGGCCAAAAATGCAATGTTTCGTTCATCCACCAGGGGGCAGTCACCGCATGTGGTCTGGTGCGTTCAGGGGCCGCCCCTCATCACTCATGTGAAGTTTGGAGTGAATCGGACAAAGCATGAGGGAGTTATGAGCAGTTGATGGTTCGTCCACTAGGGGGCAGTAATGGGATGCGTGCAGGTGTGTTCAGGGTGAGTCCCTCATCACACATGTGAAGTTTCTTGGAAATCGGACAAAGCATGAGGGAGTTATGAGCAGTTAAAGGTTCGTCCACTAGGGGGCAGTAATGGGATGCGTGCAGGTGTGTTCAGGGTCAGTCCCTCATCACACATGTGAAGTTTCGTGGAAATCGGACAAATCATGAGGGAGTTATGAGCAGTTAAAAGTTTGTACACTAGGGGGCAGTAATGGTATGCGTGCAGGTGTGTTCAGGGTCAGTCCCTCATCACACATGTGAAGTTTCGTGGAAATCGGACAAAGCATGAGGGAGTTATGAGCAGTTAAAAGTTTGTCCACTAGGGGGCAGTAATGGTATGCGTGCAGGTGTGTTCAGGGTCAGTCCCTCATCACACATGTGAAGTTTCGTGGAAATCGGACAAAGCATGAGGGAGTTATGAGCAGTTAAAAGTTTGTCCACTAGGGGGCAGTAATGGTATGCATGCAGGTGCGTTCAGGGTCAGTCCCTCATCACGTATGTGAAGTTTCGTGGAAATCGGACAATGTTGATGCAAAAAATGGCACTTCCTGTTTCCACTAGGGGGCCACATGAGCGACACTCCTATCAGATGGAAGAGGTCTCCACCCTGGACCTGTCTATCAATTTTCATGATGATACGAGTTCATTAAAGCCATCAAAAAGCCAAACGTATTTTCATGGCGAGGAATTGATGGTAGCCACGCCCCCACAGGGACGCCATTACTCGTAGCTTCACAGTCTTCATAATGTAGCTTCACCAACTGGTTCTGCATGTTTTAGAAGTGGAATGAAGTTGATGGGGTGAACTATGTATTTTTAATGAATTTTAGTTCACTTCCTGTTACCACCGGGGGGCGCTATGAGTTACGTGGGAAGTTAATATATTGGGACGTTCAGGGCGGAGCCATCGTCATGTCCAGCAAGTTTGAAGTTGATTGGATGAAGTATGTGGGCGTGAGAGCCAATCGTATTACATGGCGAGCACGCCAAAGTTAATTGAGCGCTGGCAGCCACGCCCTTTGACCTACGGACTCACGGCGCACAAGATAAGCTCAGCTAGGTCTGGAGATGTGGTGTACCTAATTTCAACTTGATCGGGCGAACGCTGTAGGAGGAGTTCGTTTTAGGCGGGAAAAATCAAAACCAAAATGGCCGACTTCCTGTTGGGTTGAGGTCATGAGGTCAAGAGGCTTTTTTGCATATCTGGGTATAATACATATGTGTACCAAATTTTATTGACATCGGACAAAGTGACCCGACTTCCCTATGGGGATTTTGAAAGTTTGTAGGGGGCGCTATTTCGGCATTTCGCGTCGACCATGTGCGACCACCCAAAAATATCGAATTTCGGATCCGGCCGGACGTCCGTGCAAAAGTAGAAGCATTTTCGCGTTGGGGAAAGGGGCGAAATTGGGGCATGAAGTCGGAGAAGAATAATAATAATAATAATTAAAGCCGCAAGCGGCGATGACGGGCCCTCGCTCGCCCATGCCACCGCGGGGCCTGAGGCATGTCGGGGCTGCAATGCTTCGTTCATCCACCAGGTGGCGCTAAGCAGTTGTGGGTGGGTGCGTTCAGGGGCAGCCCCTCATCACTCATGTGAAGTTTGGAGTGAATCGGACAAAGCATGAAGGAATTATGAGCAGTTAAAGGTTCGTCCACCAGGGGGCAGTAATGGGATGCGTGCAGGTGTGTTCAGGGTCAGTCCCTCATCACACATGTGAAGTTTCGTGGAAATCGGACAATGTTGATGTAAAATATGCCACTTCCTGTTTCCACTAGGGGGCGAATGAGTGAGATCGCCTATGAGTACATAGAAACGTTGAGGTTGTGACCCTGGACCTGTGTACCAATTTTCATGTTGATAGGAGTTCAATAAAGCCATCCAAAGGGCAAACGTATTGTCATGGCGAGGAATTGTCGCCGCGCCCCCACACGGACGCCATTACTCGTAGCTTCACAGCGTTCATGATGGAGCTTCACCAACTGGTTCTGCATGTATTAGAAGTGGAATGAAGTTGATGGGGCAAAGAATGTACATTTTCCAAATTTTAGTACACTTCCTGTTACCACCGGGGGGCGCTATGAGTTACGTGGGAAGTTAATATATCGGGACGTTCAGGGCGGAGCCATCATCATGTCCAGCAAGTTTGAAGTTGATTGGATGAAGTATGTGGGCGTGAGAGCCACTCGTATGGACATGGCGAGCACGCCAAAGTGAATTGAGCGCTGGCAGCCACGCCCTTTGACCTACGGACTCACGGAGCACAAGATAAGCTCAGCGAGGTCTGGAGATGTGGTATACCTAATTTGAACTTGATCGGGCGAACGCTCTGGGAGGAGTTAATTTTAGGCGGGAAAAATCTACACCAAAATGGCCGACTTCCTGTTGGGTTTAGGGCGTGGCTCCAATTCAATTTTTTGTATGTTTGGGTATGATACACGTGTGTGTCGAGTTTTGTATGTGTTCGACAAAGTAAGCGAAATTTGTCTATGAAGAATTTTGTAAAAACTTCAAGGGGGCGCTATTGAGGCATTTAGCCACGCCCATAGGAAACGACTCTATCTGCTGAAAGAGCTCGCCATTCTTGACCCGTGTATGAAATTTCGTGAGGACACGACTTCGTTAAAGCCACGAAAAAGGCAAACGTAATTGTACGATAAAAAATCGTCAGTCGCCGCGGCGGCACACGGACGCCGTTCGTCGTATCTTCACAGCGTTCATAATGTAGCTTCAGCAACTGGTTCTGCATGTATTAGAAGTGGAATGAAGTTGATCGGGTGAAGTATAGATTTTTAATGAATTTTTGCGTACTTCCTGTTACCACCGGGGGGCGCTATGAGCCAGGCAGGAAGTCGATACATCAAAACGTTCAGGGCGGAGCCAACGTCATGTCCTTTGAATTTCAAGTGGCTACGACGAAGTATGTGCGCGTAATAGGCAAACGTAATTTTACGACAAAATATCGTCAGTCGCCGCGGCGGCACACGGACGCCGTTCGTCGTATCTTCAAAGCGTTCATAATGTAGCTTCAGCAACTGGTTCAGCATGTACTAGAAGTGGAACAAAGTCGATTTAGTGAACTACGTATTTTTAACGAATTTTTGTACGTTTCCTGTTACCACCGGGGGGCGCTATGAGCGACGTAGGCAAATAATATGTCGGATCGTTCAGGGTCTCGCCATAGATTTTTGCACCAAGTTTGAAGCGTCTACGATCAAGTATGTGGGCATGAGAGCCGTTCGTATTTACATGGCGAGCACCGAAACAGTCGCCAAACTTCGGGGCACGCCAGAGGCCAAGCGCTTTGAGCTACAGACCTGCGGAGCACAAGATAAGCTCAGCTAGGTCTGACGATGTTCTGAACCCAATTTGGAGCCGATCGGGCGTAACCCCTCGGACGAGTTCGTTTTGCGTAAACGAACTTTGAACCAAAATGGCCGACTTCCTGTTGGGTTTCGGGCTTCGCTATAGGAGGATTTTTTGTTCATCTCGCATTGATAAATATGTGTGCCGATTTTGGTCCGCTTTCGTTAACGTCATTTTTTTCCCTATGGGTTTTTGGCAAAATTGTAGGGGGCGCTATTTAGCCATTTCGCGTCGACCATGTGCGACCACTCAAAAATATCGTTTTTCGGATCCGGCCGGACACCCATGCAAAAGTAGACGCATTTTCGCCTTTGGGAAAGGGGTCAAAATGGCGTTTTAAGGGTGTGGGAATAATAATAATAATAATAATAATAAACAGCGCGATTTCAATAGGGCTTTCGCTGGGCGACTTGCAGTCGCCGCTCGGGCCCTAATAATAATAATAATAAACAGCGCGATTTCAAAAGGGCTTTCGCTGGGCGACTTGCAGTCGCCGCTCGGGCCCTAATTAAAGCCGCAAGCGGCTATGACGGGCCCTCGCTCCACGCCACTCGGCGTCCCCGCTACCCCCGGGCCGCTCTTCGAAAACCCCCGCGCGCAACCGGACGCGGGCGGCTGCGTCGAGGGCGGTCCCCTCGTCGAACACGTGACGTTTCGAGCAAAACGGACAACGTACGATGGAGTTACGGCAGGTTTACGGTTCGTCCACCAGGGGGCGGTAACGGGATGTGGGCCGTTGCGTACGGGGTCGTGACCTCATCACACATGTGAAGTTTCGAGCCGATCGGACAATGTCGATGCAAAACGCGACATTTCCTGTGTCCACAAGGGGGCGTCTTGAGCGAGCTAGCGTACGATCAAATGGAGGCGTAGAGGGCGGGCCCCTGATCATGTACTGAAATTTTGAAGTGACTACGACCAAGTATGTGGGCGTGGAAGGCAAACGTAATAGCATGGCGACTAAACGAGCAGTTGACCAACTTTGTCGCCCCCTAGCAGCCACGCCGTTTGACGTAGAGAAAAGCTTTTAATAGTGTTTGACCAGCTCGGTCTCCTGATGATCTGTAGCGAATATGAAGTCAATCGGGCAAAATCCGTGGGAGGTGGCAGTTCACGATGGAGCGCTATTCCTGTCGCCGCCACAAGGGGGCCATTAGCCGTAGCGTCATAGCGTTCACGAAATACCTTCACCAACTTGTTCGGCATGTTTTAGAAGTGGAATGAAGTTGATGGGGGCAACTATGTATTTTTAATGAATTTTAGCGCACTTCCTGTTACCACCGGGGGGCGCTATGAGTGACGTAGGAAAATAATATGTCGGATCGTTCAGGGTCACGCCCTCATCATGTGCACCAAGTTTGAAGCAGCTGCGATCAAATCTGTGGGCGTGATAGCATTTAAACCTTTTTAGCTGAATTCGGGAACTTGGCCGTGCCCTAGTAGCCACGCCCTTTGACCTACACACCCGCGGAGCACAAGCCGTAATCAGCTCAGTCTGGAGATGTTCCGTGCCCAATTTGAAGTCAATCGGGCGAACTCCCTCGGAGGAGTTCGTTTTGCGTCAAAGAAATGCTAACCAAAATGGCCGATTTCCTGTTGGGTTTAGGGCGTGGCTCCAATTCAATTTTTTGTATGTTTGGGTATGATACACGTGTGTGTCGAGTTTCGTATGTGTACGACAAAGTAAGCGAAATTTGTCTATGGAGAAATTCGGAAAAACTTCTAGGGGGCGCTATTGAGGCATTTAGCCACGCCCATGGGAAACGACTCTATCCGCTGAAAGAGCTCGCCATTCTTGACCTGTGGATGAAATTTCGTGAGGACACGACTTCGTTTAAAGCCACGAAAAAGGCAAACGTAATTGTACGATAAAAAATCGTCAGTCGCCGCGGCGGCACACGGACGCCGTTCGTCGTATCTTCACAGCGTTCATAATGTAGCTTCAGCAACTGGTTCTGCATGTATTAGAAGTGGAATGAAGTTGATCGGGCGAAGTATGGATTTTTAATGAATTTTTGCGTACTTCCTGTTACCACCGGGGGGCGCTATGAGCCAGGCAGGAAGTCGATACATCAAAACGTTCAGGGAGGAGCCATCGTCATGTCCTTAAAATTTCAAGTGGCTACGACGAAGTATGTGCGCGTGAAAGGCAAACGAAATTTAAATTGGGATGATACACATTCGCCGCGGCGGCACACGGACGCCGTTGCTCGTAGGGTCAAAGCGTTCATGATGTAGCTTCACCATCCGGGTCTGCATGTACTAGAAGTGTAACGAAGTCGATTTGGTCAACTACGTATTTTTAACGAATTTTTGTACGTTTCCTGTTACCACCGGGGGGCGCTATGAGCGACGTACGCAAATAATATGTCGGATCGTTCAGGGTCTCTCCATAGATTTTTGCACCAAGTTTGAAGCGTCTATGATCAAGTATGAGGGCATGAGAGCCGTTCGTATTTACATGGCGAGCACCGAAACAGTCGCCAAACTTCGGGGCACGCCAGAGGCCAACCCCTTTGAGCTACAGACCTGCGGAGCACAAGATAAGCTCAGCTAGGTCTGGCGATGTTCTGGACCCAATTTGGAGCCGATCGGGCGTAACCCCTCGGAGGAGTTCGTTTTGCGTAAACCAACTTTGAAGCAAAATGGCCGACTTCCTGTTGGTTGTCGGGTATGTCCGTAATGAGATTTTTTGAAGATCTTGGGTTGTTGAATATGTTTACCAAGTTTCGGACAAATCGGTGTCGCAGACTGCCATTTCCTATGCGCGGTCTAGGGGGCGCTGTGGTGCCATTTGGCCACGCCCACATGTGAGACCACCACAGAATCGCAATTTTTTGGCTTCCCCCCCTGCGTGTAAAATTTCATCCGTTTCTCGGCTTGGGAAAGGGGTCGAAATCGCGTTCGAACTCGGGGAATAATAATAATAATAATAATTAAAGCCGCAAGCGGCGATGGCGGGCCCTCGCTCGCCCATGCCACCGCGGGGCCTGAGGCACGCCGGGGCTGTGGCGCGGAGCAGAAATGGAGAAAAAACCTGGAAGGAGGCCAAAATTGCAATGTTTCGTTCATCCACCAGGGGGCAGTCATCGCATGTGGTGTGGTGCGTTCAGGGGCCGCCCCTCATCACTCCTGTGAAGTTTGGAGTGAATCGGACAAAGCATGAGGGAGTTATGAGCAGTTGATGGTTCGTCCACCAGGGGGCAGTAATGGGATGCGTGCAGGTGTGTTCAGGGTCAGTC
Source organism: Trachurus japonicus (assembly GCF_045865225.1). Taxonomy (NCBI): domain Eukaryota; kingdom Metazoa; phylum Chordata; class Actinopteri; order Carangiformes; family Carangidae; genus Trachurus; species Trachurus japonicus. The sequence goes on along the minus strand of NW_028220653.1, from coordinate 300,296 downwards.
CCTCATCACACATGTGAAGTTTCGTGGAAATTGGACAAAGCATGAGGGAGTTATGAGCAGTTAAAGGTTCGTCCACTAGGGGGCAGTAATGGGATGCGTGCAGGTGTGTTCAGGGTCAGTCCCTCATCACACATGTGAAGTTTCGTGGAAATCGGACAAAGCATGAGGGAGTTATGAGCAGTTAAAGGTTCGTCCACTAGGGGGCAGTAATGGTATGCATGCAGGTGCGTTCAGGGTCAGTCCCTCATCACACATGTGAAGTTTCGTGGAAATCGGACAATGTTGATGCAAAAAATGGCACTTCCGGTTTCCACTAGGGGGCCACATGAGCGACACCCCTATCAGATGGAAGAGGTCTCCATCCTGGACCTGTCTATCAATTTTCATGATGATACGAGTTCATTAAAGCAATCAAAAAGCCAAACGTATTTTCATGGCGAGGAATTGATGGTAGCCACGCCCCCACAGGGACGCCATTACTCGTAGCTTCACAGTCTTCATAATGTAGCTTCACCAACTGGTTCTGCATGTTTTAGAAGTGGAATGAAGTTGATGGGGTCAACTATGTATTTTTAATGAATTTTAGTCCACTTCCTGTTACCACCGGGGGGCGCTATGAGTTACATGGGAAGTTAATATATCAGGACGTTCAGGGTGGAGCCATCATCATGTCCAGCAAGTTTGAAGTTGATTGGATGAAGTATGTGGGCGTGAGAGCCAATCGTATTACATGGCGAGCACGCCAAAGTTAATTGAGCGCTGGCAGCCACGCCCTTTGACCTACGGACTCACGGCGCACAAGATAAGCTCAGCTAGGTCTGACGATGTTGCGTACCTAATTTCAACTTGATCGGGCGAACGCTGTGGGAGGAGTTCGTTTTAGGCGGGAAAAATCAAAACCAAAATGGCCGACTTCCTGTTGGGTTGAGGTCATGAGGTCAAGAGGCTTTTTTGCATATCTGGGTATAATACATATGTGTACCAAATTTTATTGACATCGGACAAAGTGACCCGACTTCCCTATGGGGATTTTGAAAGTTTGTAGGGGGCGCTATTTCGGCATTTCGCGTCGACCATGTGCGACCACCCAAAAATATCGAATTTCGGATCCGGCCGGACGTCCGTGCAAAAGTAGAAGCATTTTCGCGTTGGGGAAAGGGGCGAAATTGGGGCATGAAGTCGGAGAAGAATAATAATAATAATTAAAGCCGCAAGCGGCGATGGCGGGCCCTCGCTCGCCCATGCCACCGCGGGGCCTGAGGCACGCCGGGGCCGTGGCGCGGAGCAGAAATGGAGAAAAAACCTGGAAGGAGGCAAAAAAACGCAATGTTTCGTTCATCCACCAGGGGGCAGTCACCGCATGTGGTGTGGTGCGTTCAGGGGCCGCCCCTCATCACTCGTGTGAAGTTTGGAGTGAATCGGACAAAGCATGAGGGAGTTATGAGCAGTTAAAGGTTCGTCCACTAGGGGGCAGTAATGGGATGCATGCAGGTGTGTTCAGGGTCAGCCCCTCATCACACATGTGAAGTTTCGTGGAAATCGGACAAAGCATGAGGGAGTTATGAGCAGTTAAAGGTTCGTCCACTAGGGGGCAGTAATGGGATGCGTGCAGGTGTGTTCAGGGTCAGTCCCTCATCACACATGTGAAGTTTTATGGAAATCGGACAATGTTGATGCAAAAAATGGCACTTCCTGTTTCCACTAGGGGGCGAATGAGTGAGATCGTCTATGAGCACATAGAAACGTTGAGGTCGTGACCCTGGACCTGTGTACCAATTTTCATGTTGATACGAGTTCAATAAAGCCATCCAAAGGGCAAACGTATTGTCATGGCGAGGAATGTTAGCCACGCCCCCACAGGGACGCCATTACTCGTAGCTTCACAGTCTTCATAATGTAGCTTCACCAACTGGTTCTGCATGTTGTAGAAGTGGAATGAAGTTGATGGGGCAAAGTATGTACATTTTCAAATTTTAGTACACTTCCTGTTACCACCGGGGGGCGCTGTGAGTTACGTGGGAAGTTAATATATTGGGACGTTCAGGGCGGAGCCATCATCATGTCCAGCAAGTTTGAAGTTGATTGGATGAAGTATGTGGGCGTGAGAGCCACACGTATGGACATGGCGAGAACGCCAAAGTCTGATGAGCGCTGGCAGCCACGCCCTTTGACCTACGGACTCACGGAGCACAAGATAAGCTCAGCTAGGTCTGGAGATGTGGTATACCTAATTTGAACTTGATCGGGCGAACGCTCTGGGAGGAGTTAATTTTAGGCGGGAAAAATCAAAACCAAAATGGCCGACTTCCTGTTGGGTTGAGGTCATGAGGTCAAGAGGCTTTTTTGTATATCTGGGTATAATACATATGTGTACCGAATTTTGTGAGCATAGGACAAAGTTAGATAGCAAAATTCTCTATGGGCATTTTTGACTTTGTAGGGGGCGCTATTCCGCCATTCTGCGTCGACCATGGGCGACGCCCCCAAATTATGAAATTTTTGGGCCGTCTGGACAGGTGTGCAAAGTTACATGCATTTTGGAGCATGGGAAAGTCCCCAAAAATGCGATTTCGAGTAGGTAAGAATAATAATAAATAATAATAATAATAAACAGCGCGATTTCAATAGGGCTTCGCTGGGCGACTTGCAGTCGCCGCTCGGGCCCTAATAATAATAATAATTAAAGCCGCAAGCGGCGATGGCGGGCCCTCGCTCGCCCATGCCACCGCGGGGCCTGAGGCACGCCGGGGCCGTGGCGCGGAGCAGAAATGGAGAAAAAACCTGGAAGGAGGCCAAAATTGCAATGTTTCGTTCATCCACCTGGGGGCAGTCACCGCATGTGGTGTGGTGCGTTCAGGGGCGGCCCCTCATCACTCATGTGAAGTTTGGAGTGAATTGGACAAAGTATGAGGGAGTTATGAGCAGTTAATGGTTCATCCACTAGGGGGCAGTAATGGGATGCATGTAGGTGTGTTCAGGGTCAGTCCCTCATCACACATGTGAAGTTTCGTGGAAATCGGACAATGTTGATGTAAAATATGGTACTTCCTGTTTCCACTAGGGGGCAAATGAGTGAGATCGCCTATGAGTACATAGAAACGTTGAGGTCGTGACCCTTGACCTGTGTACCAATTTTCATGTTGATACGAGTTCAATAAAGCCATCAAAAGGGCAAACGTATTGTCATAGCGAGGAATGTTAGCCACGCCCCCACAGGGACGCCATTACTCGTAGCTTCACAGTCTTCATAATGTAGCTTCACCAACTGGTTCTGCATGTTTTAGAAGTGGAATGAAGTTGATGGGGTCAACTATGTATTTTTAATGAATTTTAGTTCACTTCCTGTTACCACCGGGGGGCGCTATGAGTTACGTGGAAAGTTAATATATCGGGACGTTCAGGGCGGAGCCATCATCATGTCCAGCAAGTTTGAAGTTGATTGGATGAAGTATGTGGGCGTGAGAGCCACTCGTATGGACATGGCGAGCACGCCAAAGGTTCTTGAGCCTGGCAGCCACGCCCTTTGACCTACGGACTCACGGAGCACAAGATAAGCTCAGCTAGGTCTGACGATGTTGCGTACCTATTTTCAACTTGATCGGGCGAATGCTGTGGGAGGAGTTAAGTTTAGGCGGGAAAAATCAAAACCAAAATGGCCGACTTCCTGTTGGGTTGAGGTCATGAGGTCAAGAGGCTTTTTTGCATATCTGGATACAATACATATGTGTACCAAATTTTGTGAGCATAGGACAAAGTTAGCAAAATTCCCTATGGGCATTTTGAAAATTTAAAGGGGGCGCTATTTCGCCATTTGGCCCCGCCCATGTGCGACAACCCTATCAGATGTAAATTTTGGGCCGTCTGCACATGCATGCAAATTTATATAACTTTCTGAGCATGGGAAAGTCCCCAAAAATGCGATTCATTTCGCGTAAGAATAATAAAAATAATAATAATAAACAGCGCGATTTCAATAGGGCTTTCGCTGGGCGACTTGCAGTCGCCGCTCGGGCCCTAATTAAAGCCGCAAGCGGCGATGATCGGCCCTCGCTCGACCCATGCGACCGCGGGGGCCTGAGGCGTGCGGGGGCCGTGGCGCGAAGCCAGAATGGCGAAAAAGCGCTGCGGGAGCGGAAAAACGCAACGTGCGGTTCGTCCACTAGATGGCGCTACGAAGCCAGAAGCGGGTAGCGGCGTTCAGGAGCTGACCGGGATCAAGCCCCTGACGTTTGATGTGAATCTGACAATGTAAATGTAAAACAGGTCACTTCCTGTTACCACCAGGGGGCGCATTTGTATGAATCCAGATGTGGGTAGGTGTGATCAGGGGCTGACCAGGATCACACATGTCAGGTTTGAAGTTAATCGGACAATGTAAATGTAAAACAGGGCACTTCCTGATACCACCAGGGGGCGCATTTGTATGAACCCAGATGTGGGTAGGTGTGTTTAGGGGCAGTGGCTCATCAAATATGAAAAATTTGAAGTCGATCGGACAAGTTAAGTGTAAACCAGGTCACTTCCTGTTACCACCGGGGGGCGCATTGAGTAAAGTGGGCGTGCCATTCAGTGGAACGTTCAGGGTGGAGCCATCATCATCTTCAGCAAGTTTGAAGCTGATAGGATGAAGTATGTGGGCGTTAGAGCTGTTAGAAGGTGAAATGGCGAGGAAACATGAAGTCGCCAAAAATTGACAGGGCCGCAGAAGCCACGCCCTTTGACGTAGAGACCTATGGAGCACAAGGTTGGATCAGCATGGCATCTCGATAACCTGTAGGCAATTTGAAGTAGATCGGGCGAAATTAGTGGGAGGAGTTAAAGATTTTAATGTAAAAAATGGTCACTTCCTGTTACCACCGGGGGGCGCTTTGAGTAAAGTGAGATATTGATATATCGGGCGAATCAGTGACTCACCCCCATAATTTCCTTCAAGTTTGAAGTTGATAGGATAAAGCATGTGGGCGTGACAGCCAACCGAATGTTGGTGGCGATCGAGCCTATGTTTGGCGCCCATTGGAAGCCACGCCCTTTGACGTATTGACCTACGGAGCACATGCTGTACTCAGCTAGGTCTGAAGATGTTGTCTATCAAATTTGGAGCGTGTCGGGCGAACCGTTTCGGACGAGTTAATTTGGCGCCAAAAACGACCAATTCAAAATGGCCGACTTCCTGTTGACATTTCACCATGACATTAAGAGGCTTTTTTGTATATCTGGGTATGGTACATATGTGTACCGAATTTTGTTGGTCTACGCCAAAGTAAGCGAAATTGTCTATGGGACTTTTTAAAATTTGTAGGGGGCGCTATTTCGCCATTTCGCGTCGGACATGCGCAAGCAGCACAAAATATCGAATTTCGGAAGAAGCCGGACGTCCGGCAAAAAGTTCACGCATTTTCGAGTTGGGGAAAGGGGCGAAATTGGGGTTTGAAGGCGGAGAAGAATAATAATAATAATAATAAACAGCGCGATTTCAATAGCCCCTCGGGCGAGTGCTACTCGCCGCTCGGGCCTAATAATAAACAGCGCGATTTCAAAAGGGCTTTCGCTGGGCGACTTGCAGTCGCCGCTCGGGCCCTAATAATAATAATAAGAATAAACATTACAATATCTGGGGTTTTTGCTGCCAGGTCTATGCAGTACTTGGTTACTTGCTTGCTTACTTGTTGTTACTCGTCGGCTGGCACGTTGACTAATGTGCATGTCGAATAACAATAGGGACCTCCCTGGGTCGTTGACACAGGCTCGGGCCCTAATTAAAGCCGCAAGCGGCTATGACGGGCCCTCGCTCCACGCCACTCGGCGTCCCCGCTACCCCCGGGCCGCTCTTCGAAAACCCCCGCGCGCAACCGGACGCGGGCGGCTGCGTCGAGGGCGGTCCCCTCGTCGAACACGTGACGTTTCGAGCAAAACGGACAACGTACGATGGAGTTACGGCAGGTTTACGGTTCGTCCACCAGGGGGCGGTAACGGGATGTGGGCCGTTGCGTACGGGGTCGTGACCTCATCACACATGTGAAGTTTCGAGCTGATCGGACAATGTCGATGCAAAACGCGACATTTCCTGTGTCCACAAGGGGGCGTATTGAGCGAGCTAGCGTACGATCAAATGGAGGCGTAGAGGGCGGGCCCCTGATCATGTACTGAAATTTTGAAGTGACTACGACCAAGTATGTGGGCGTGGAAGGCAAACGTAATAGCATGGCGACTAAACGAGCAGTTGACCAACTTTGTCGCCCCCTAGCAGCCACGCCGTTTCACGTAGAGAAAAGCTTTTAATAGTGTTTGACCAGCTCGGTCTCCTGATGATCTGTAGCGAATATGAAGTCAATCGGGCAAAATCCGTGGGAGGTGGCAGTGCACGATGGAGCGCTATTCCTGTCGCCGCCACAAGGGGGCCATTAGCCGTAGCGTCATAGCGTTCACGAAATACCTTCACCAACTTGTTCGGCATGTTTTAGAAGTGGAATGAAGTTGATGGGGGCAACTATGTATTTTTAATTAATTTTAGCGCACTTCCTGTTACCACCGGGGGGCGCTATGAGTGACGTAGGAAAATAATATGTCGGATCGTTCAGGGTCACGCCATCATCATGTGCACCAAGTTTGAAGCTGCTGCGATCAAATCTGTGGGCGTGATAGCATTTAAACCTTTTTAGCTGAATTCGGGAACTTGGCCGTGCCCTAGTAGCCACGCCCTTTGACCTACACACCTGCGGAGCACAAGCCGTAATCAGCTCAGTCTGGAGATGTTCCGTGCCCAATTTGAAGTCCATCGGGCGAACTCCCTCGGAGGAGTTCGTTTTGCGTCAAAGAAATGCTAACCAAAATGGCCGACTTCCTGTTGGGTTTAGGGCGTGGCTCCAATTCAATTTTTGGTATGTTTGGGTATGATACACGTGTGTGTCGAGTTTCGTATGTGTACGACAAAGTAAGCGAAATTTGTCTATGGAGAATTTCGGAAAAACTTCAAGGGGGCGCTATTGAGGCATTTTGCCACGCCCACGGGAAACGACTCTATCCGCTGAAAGAGCTCGCCATTCTTGACCTGTGGATGAAATTTCGTGAGGACACGACTTCGTTAAAGCCGCGAAAAAGGCAAACGTAATTGTACGATAAAAAATCGTCAGTCGCCGCGGCGGCACACGGACGCCGTTCGTCGTATCTTCACAGCGTTCATAATGTAGCTTCAGCAACTGGTTCTGCATGTATTAGAAGTGGAATGAAGTTGATCGGGTGAAGTATGGATTTTTAATGAATTTTTGCGTACTTCCTGTTACCACCGGGGGGCGCTATGAGCCAGGCTGGAAGTCGATACATCAAAACGTTCAGGGCGGAGCCAACGTCATGTCCTTTGAATTTCAAGTGGCTACGATGAAGTATGTGCGCGTAATTGGCAAACGTAATTTTACGACAAAAAATCGTCAGTCGCCGCGGCGGCACACGGACGCCGTTGCTCGTAGGGTCAAAGCGTTCACGATGTAGCTTCACCATCCGGGTCTGCATGTACTAGAAGTGTAACGAAGTCGATTTGGTCAACTACGTATTTTTAACGAATTTTTGTACGTTTCCTGTTACCACCGGGGGGCGCTATGAGCGACGTCGGCAAATAATATGTCGGATCGTTCAGGGTCTCGCCATAGATTTTTGCACCAAGTTTGAAGCGTCTACGATCAAGTATGTGGGCATGAGAGCCATTCGTATTTACATGGCGAGCACCGAAACAGTCGCCAAACTTCGGGGCACGCCAGAGGCCAACCCCTTTGAGCTACAGACCTGCGGAGCACAAGATAAGCTCAGCTAGGTCTGACGATGTTCTGAACCCAATTTGGAGCCGATCGGGCGTAATCCCTAGGAGGAGTTCGTTTTGCGTTTACAAACTTTGAAGCAAAATGGCCGACTTCCTGTTGGGTTTCGGGCTTTCCTATAGGAGGATTTTGTGTTCATCTCGCATTGATGAACATGTGTGGCGATTTTGGTCCGCTTTCGTTAACGTCATTTTTTTCCCTATGGGTTTTTGAAAAGTTTGTAGGGGGCGCTATTTTGCCATTTGGCCACGCCCACATGCGAGACCACCACTCAACGCTAAGTTGCCACAGGTCCCACGTGCGTCGAAAATTTGGTGAGTTTTCGTGCATGGGAAAGGGGTCGAAATGGCGTTTCAAATCGGTAAAAAGGAATAATAATAATAATTAAAGCCGCAAGCGGCGATGGCGGGCCCTCGCTCGCCCATGCCACCGCGGGGCCTGAGGCACGCCGGGGCCGTGGCGCGGAGCAGAAATGGAGAAAAAACCTGGAAGGAGGCCAAAATTGCAATGTTTAGTTCATCCACCAGGGGGCAGTCACCGCATGTGGTGTGGTGCGTTCAGGGGCGGCCCCTCATCACTCATGTGAAGTTTGGAGTGAATCGGACAAAGCATGAGGGAGTTATGAGCAGTTAATGGTTCGTCCACTAGGGGGCAGTAATGGGATGCGTGCAGGTGTGTTCAGAGTCAGTCCCTCATCACACATGTGAAGTTTCGTGGAAATCGGACAATGTTGATGTAAAATATGGCACTTCCTGTTTCCACTAGGGGGCAAATGAGTGAGATCGCCTACCAGCATATGGAAACGTTGAGGTCGTGACCCTGGACCTGTGTACCAATTTTCATGTTGATACGAGTTCAATAAAGCCATCCAAAGGGCAAACGTATTGTCATGGCGAGGAATGGTCGCCGCGTCGCCACACGGACGCCATTACTCGTAGCTTCACAGTCTTCATAATGTAGCTTCACCAACTGGTTCTGCATGTTTTAGAAGTGGAATGAAGTTGATGGGGCAAAGTATGTACATTTTCCAAATTTTAGTACACTTCCTGTTACCACCGGGGGGCGCTATGAGTTACGTGGGAAGTTAATATATCGGGACGTTCAGGGCGGAGCCATCATCATGTCCAGCAAGTTTGAAGTTGATTGGATGAAGTATGTGGGCGTGAGAGCCACTCGTATGGACATGGCGAGAACGCCAAAGTCTGTTGAGCACAGGCAGCCACGCCCTTTGACCTACGGACTCACGGAGCACAAGATAAGCTCAGCTAGGTCTGGAGATGTGGTATACCTAATTTGAACTTGATCGGGCAAATTCTGTGGGAGGAGTTAAGTTTAGGCGGGAAAAATCAAAACCAAAATGGCCGACTTCCTGTTGGGTTGAGGTCATGAGGTCAAGAGGATTTTTTGTATATCTGGGTATAATACATATGTGTACCAAATTGTGTGTGTGTACGACAAAGTAAGATGAATGGCGATGCCATTGACACGTGTTTGTAGGGGGCGCTATTCGGTCATTTTGCGCCGCCCATGTGCGGCACCACCAAAATATCGAATTTCGGTGAAGGCCGGACGTCCGTGCAAAAGTAGATGCATTTTCGCATTTGGGAAAGGGGCGAAATTGGGGCCAGAAGTTGCGTAAGAATAATAATAATAATAAACAGCGCGATTTCAATAGGGCTTTCGCTGGGCGACTTGCAGTCGCCGCTCGGGCCCTAATAATAATAAACATTACAATATCTGGGGTTTTTGCTGCCAGGTCTATGCAGTACTTGAGTACTAGCTTGCTTACTTGTTGTTACTCGTCGGCTGGCACGTTGACTAATGTGCATGTCGAATAACAATAGGGACCTCCCTGGGTCGTTGACACAGGCTCGGGCCCTAATTAAAGCCGCAAGCGGCTATGACGGGCCCTCGCTCCACGCCACTCGGCGTCCCCGCTACCCCCGGGCCGCTCTTCGAAAACCCCCGCACGCAACCGGACGTGGGCGGCTGCGTCGAGGGCGGTCCCCTCGTCGAACACGTGACGTTTCGAGCAAAACGGACAACGTACGATGGAGTTACGGCAGGTTTACGGTTCGTCCACCAGGGGGCGGTAACGGGATGTGGGCCGTTGCGTACGGGGTCGTGACCTCATCACACATGTGAAGTTTCGAGCTGATCGGACAATGTCGATGCAAAACGCGACATTTCCTGTGTCCACAAGGGGGCGTATTGAGCGAGCTAGCGTACGATCAAATGGAGGCGTAGAGGGCGGGCCCCTGATCATGTACTGAAATTTTGAAGTGACTACGACCAAGTATGTGGGCGTGGAAGGCAAACGTAATAGCATGGCGACTAAACGAGCAGTTGTCCAACTTTGTCGCCCCCTAGCAGCCACGCCGTTTCACGTAGAGAAAAGCTTTTAATAGTGTTTGACCAGCTCGGTCTCCTGATGATCTGTAGCGAATATGAAGTCAATCGGGCAAAATCCGTGGGAGGTGGCAGTTCACGATGGAGCGCTATTCCTGTCGCCTCCACTAGGGGGCCATTAGCCGTAGCGTCATAGCGTTCATGGAATACCTTCACCAACTTGTTCGGCATGTTTTAGAAGTGGAATGAAGTTGATGGGGTCAACTATGTATTTTTAATGAATTTTAGCGCACTTCCTGTTACCACCGGGGGGCGCTATGAGTGACGTAGGAAAATAATATGTCGGATCGTTCAGGGTCACGCCCTCATCATGTGCACCAAGTTTGAAGCCGCTGCGATCAAATCTGTGGGCGTGATAGCATTGCAAACTTCTTAGCTGAATTCGGCAACTTGGCCGTGCCCTAGCAGCCACGCCCTTTTGACCTACACACCTGCGGAGCACAAGCCGTAATCAGCTCAGTCTGGAGATGTTCTGTACCCAATTTGAAGTGAATCGGGCGAACTCCCTCGGAGGAGTTCGTTTTGCGTCAAAGAAATGCTAACCAAAATGGCCGACTTCCTCTTGGGTTTAGGGCGTGGCTCCAATTCAATTTTTTGTATGTTTGGGTATGATACACGTGTGTTTCGAGTTTCGTATGTGTACGACAAAGTAAGCAAAATTTGTCTATGGAGAAATTCGGAAAAACTTCTAGGGGGCGCTATTGAGGCATTTAGCCATGCCCATGGGAAACGACTCTATCCGCTGAAAGAGCTCGCCATTCTTGACCTGTGGATGAAATTTCGTGAGGACACGACATCGTTAAAGCCACGAAAAAGGCAAACGTAATTGTACGATAAAAAATCGTCAGTCGCCGCGGCGGCACACGGACGCCGTTCGTCGTATCTTCACAGCGTTCATAATGTAGCTTCAGCAACTGGTTCTGCATGTATTAGAAGTGGAATGAAGTTGATCGGGTGAAGTATGGATTTTTAATGAATTTTTGCGTACTTCCTGTTACCACCGGGGGGCGCTATGAGCCAGGCAGGAAGTCGATACATCAAAACGTTCAGGGAGGAGCCATCGTCATGTCCTTTGAATTTCAAGTGGCTACGACGAAGTATGTGCGCGTGAAAGGCAAACAAAATTTAAATTGGGATGATACACTTTCGCCGCGGCGGCACACGGACGCCGTTGCTCGTAGGGTCAAAGCGTTCATGATGTAGCTTCACCATCCGGGTCTGCATGTTTTAGAAGTGGAACAAAGTCGATTTGGTCAACTACGTATTTTTAACGAATTTTTGTACGTTTCCTGTTACCACCGGGGGGCGCTATGAGCGACGTACGCAAATAATATGTCGGATCGTTCAGGGTCTCGCCATAGATGTTTGCACCAAGTTTGAAGCGTCTACGATCAAGTATGTGGGCATGAGAGCCGTTCGTATTTACATGGCGAGCACCGAAACAGTCGCCAAACTTCGGGGTACGCCAGAGGCCAAGCGCTTTGAGCTACAGACCTGCGGAGCACAAGATAAGCTCAGCTAGGTCTGACGATGTTCTGGACCCAATTTGGAGCCGATCGGGCGTAACCCCTAGGAGGAGTTCGTTTTGCGTAAACGAAATTTGAACCAAAATGGCCGACTTCCTGTTGGGTTTTGGGCTTCGCCATAAGAGGATTTTTTGTTCATCTCGCATTGATAAATATGTCTGCCGACTTTGGTCCGCTTTCGTTAACGTCATTTTTTTCCCTATGGGTTTTTGAAAAGTTTGTAGGGGGCGCTATTTTGCCATTTGGCCACGCCCATTTTTAACGACTTTAAAAAACAAAATTTTTGGGCCGTCCCCATGTGCATGGCAAATATCGTTCGTTTTACGGCATGTTCAGGCCTCCAAAAAGGCGATTTACTATGGGTAAGAATAATAATAAAAAACATTACAATATCTGGGGTTTTTGCTGCCAGGTCTATGCAGTACTTGGTTACTTGCTTGCTTACTTGTTGTTACTCGTCGACTTGCACGTCGATTTATGTGGATGTCGAATTACAATAGGGACCTCCCTGGGTCGTTGACACAGGCTCGGGCCCTAATAAAAATAATAATAAGAATTAAAGCCGCAAGCGGCTATGACGGGCCCTCGCTCCACGCCACTCGGCGTCCCCGCTACCCCCGGGCCGCTCTTCGAAAACCCCCGCGCGCAACCGGACGTGGGCGGCTGCGTCGAGGGCGGTCCCCTCGTCGAACACGCGACGTTTCGAGCAAAACGGACAACGTACGATGGAGTTACGGCAGGTTTACGGTTCGTCCACCAGGGGGCGGTAACGGGATGTGGGCCGTTGCGTTCGGGGTCGTGACCTCATCACACATGTGAAGTTTCGAGCCGATCGGACGATGTCGATGCAAAACGCGACATTTCCTGTGTCCACAAGGGGGCGTCTTGAGCGAGCTAGCGTACGATCAAATGGAGGCGTAGAGGGCGGGCCCCTGATCATGTACTGAAATTTTGAAGTGACTACGACCAAGTATGTGGGCGTGGAAGGCAAACGTAATAGCATGGCGACTAAACGAGCAGTTGACCAACTTTGTCGCCCCCTAGCAGCCACGCCGTTTCACGTAGAGAAAAGCTTTTAATAGTGTTTGACCAGCTCGGTCTCCTGATGATCTGTAGCGAATATGAAGTCAATCGGGCAAAATCCGTGGGAGGTGGCAGTTCACGATGGAGCGCTATTCCTGTCGCCGCCACAAGGGGGCCATTAGCCGTAGCGTCATAGCGTTCACGAAATACCTTCACCAACTTGTTCGGCATGTTTTAGAAGTGGAATGAAGTTGATGGGGGCAACTATGTATTTTTAATGAATTTTAGCGCACTTCCTGTTACCACCGGGGGGCGCTATGAGTGACGTAGGAAAATAATATGTCGTATCGTTCAGGGTCACGCCATCATCATGTGCAACAAGTTTGAAGCTGCTGCGATCAAATCTGTGGGCGTGATAGAATTTAAACATTTTTAGCTGAATTCGGGAACTTGGCCGTGCGCTAGCAGCCACGCCCTTTGACCTACACACCTGCGGAGCACAAGCCGTAATCAGCTCAGTCTGGAGATGTTCCGTGCCCAATTTGAAGTCAATCGGGCGAACTCCCTCGGAGGAGTTCGTTTTGCGTCAAAGAAATGCTAACCAAAATGGCCGACTTCCTGTTGGGTTTAGGGCGTGGCTCCAATTCAATTTTTGGTATGTTTGGGTATGATACAGGTGTGTGTCGAGTTTCGTTTGTGTACGACAAAGTAAGCGAAATTTGTCTATGGAGGATTTCGGAAAAACTTCTAGGGGGCGCTATTGAGGCATTTAGCCACGCCCATGGGAAACGACTCTATCCGCTGAAAGAGCTCGCCATTCTTGACCCGTGGATGAAATTTCGTGAGGACACGACTTCGTTAAAGCCACGAAAAAGGCAAACGTAATTGTACGATAAAAAATCGTCAGTCGCCGCGGCGGCACACGGACGCCGTTCGTCGTATCTTCACAGCGTTCATAATGTAGCTTCAGCAACTGGTTCTGCATGTATTAGAAGTGGAATGAAGTTGATCGGGTGAAGTATGGATTTTTAATGAATTTTTGCGTACTTCCTGTTACCACCGGGGGGCGCTATGAGCCAGGCAGGAAGTCGATACATCAAAACGTTCAGGGAGGAGCCAACGTCATGTCCTTTGAATTTCAAGTGGCTACGACGAAGTATGTGCGCGTGAAAGGCAAACGAAATTTAAATTGGGATGATACACATTCGCCGCGGCGGCACACGGACGCCGTTGCTCGTAGGGTCAAAGCGTTCATGATGTAGCTTCACCATCCGGGTCTGCATGTACTAGAAGTGTAACGAAGTCGATTTGGTCAACTACGTATTTTTAACGAATTTTTGTACGTTTCCTGTTACCACCGGGGGGCGCTATGAGCGACGTACGCAAATAATATGTCGGATCGTTCAGGGTCTCTCCATAGATTTTTGCACCAAGTTTGAAGCGTCTACGATCAAGTATGTGGGCATGAGAGACATTCGTATTTACATGGCGAGCACCGAAACAGTCGCCAAACTTCGGGGCACGCCAGAGGCCAACCCCTTTGAGCTACAGACCTGCGGAGCACAAGATAAGCTCAGCTAGGTCTGACGATGTTCTGAACCCAATTTGGAGCCGATCGGGCGTAATCCCTCGGAGGAGTTCGTTTTGCGTAAAATAAATGCTAACCAAAATGGCTGACTTCCTGTTGGTTTTTGGGGTTCGCACGAAACAAATTTTTTTCATGTCTGGGTATGATACATATGTGTACCAAGTTTGGGCAGCCTGCGAGAAAAAAAATTTTGATCCCTATGGCCGGGGGTCAAAAGTTCCAGGGGGCGCTGTTCTGCCAATTTGCCCCGCCCACAAACGGCGATAGCATCAGACGTCAATTTTCGCAAGTCCCGACGTGTGTCCCAAGTTTCGTCCGTTTCTCGGCTTGGCAAAGGGGTCAAATTGGGGTTTAAAGAGGGGGAATAATAATAATAATAATAATAAACATTACAATATCTGGAGTTTTTGCTGCCAGGTCTATGCAGTACTTGAGTACTTGCTTGCTTACTTGTTGTTACTCGTCGGCTGGCACGTTGACTAATGTGCATGTCGAATAACAATAGGGACCTCCCTGGGTCGTTGACACAGGCTCGGGCCCTAATAAACATTACAATATCTGGGGTTTTTGCTGCCAGGTCTATGCAGTACTTGGTTACTTGCTTGCTTACTTGTTGTTACTCGTCGGCTGGCACGTTGACTAATGTGCATGTCGAATAACAATAGGGACCTCCCTGGGTCGTTGACACAGGCTCGGGCCCTAATTAACAGTAATGGTTAAATATTTGTTCTGTCTCATCAGTGATCACTTATCTGTGTGTATCTGTGCTAATTAATCTTTTTTTTTGTGTGTGTGTGTGTGTGTGTGTGTGTGTGTGTGTGTGTGTGTGTGTGTGTGTGTGCAGTATTCATCTAATGACCCCATGATTGCTCCGAGGGACAAACATGTCCAAATCAATGAGGCCCATGACCGGGCAATAAAACTACTTATTAAAAAGGAGAGGCTCCTGAGAGCTGAAAGATCGAAGGTGTCCTTCAGGGACACCAAAATACAGGCCCTGGAGAAAGAGAACCTCCAGCTGAGGCAGCAGCTGGAGGTTCTCCAGGCCTCTACAGCCTTCATAATGGACGGTGAGTGCTAGTTTCTAAGTGTCAATGAGATTTTCTGTTATGAAATGTATAAAGAAATTACACACTGTAACTTTGTTTTGTCATTTGTCTGCAGAAACAATGGAGAGCTCCCCCAAAGACCCCAGCCCACCCCCCCATCCAGCAGAACCCAGCCCGCCCACCCCTCCAGCAGCAGACCCCCGCCCACCCAACCCACCCCCCCTTCCTGCCCCAAAATAGTGTTCATTTTTTTTTTTTTTTTTTAATTTGTTGTTTTAATTTTGTTCATTTTTTTTCAGTTTTGTTCATAATAAATGTGTTTATTGTTCTGAAGTAGTTGTAGTGATCATTGTTATATATGGTAACAACATTGCACTTACTTTGTATAGTATTTCACAGATACTGCAAGACATATGGATACATAGGTAAATTCAATCAAATTGTAAAGAGACATTAAACAAAGCATAGTAGTGAAATAATGATGAAAAACTAAACTTTGAGGGACTCTCCATTGTGCTGCTCAGCTAAAAAGAAAAGACAATTTTACATAAACCACATGTAATGTAAACAAAGGTTGGTTTGAATAGAAGAATACACAGAACTAGCAGAAGTCTCTTCCTACTGTAGCAGTGATTATAGCTTTTTTTTTTTCAGATAGACACAGAAGCAGATGTGGTGTAGAAATTTTTTATTGTCTTTTCTCTGTTGTGTTACAAAAATGGTGTAACTGCAGCAGTAGTCTTGATTGTTGTTGAGGAAATATGCATGGTTTACAGTGGGTACTACCGTAGATGACCATTTATTAGCCCGGGCGTTTAATATGCTAAATCGACTTGGACCCCGGGCGTTTATAAGAACCAGGCGCGTATTTGCAACAGGCTACAATTTATTTTTGCAATGAGCAGCACCAGACCATCATGCAAAGAACAAGGAGATCACCATAGGACCACTGGAACAAAACTACTTTTTCCCCCGACGCATCTTTATTGACATCAGACAATAAATACAAAGACAGTTTGTCTGTGTAACCGCGACACAGGGAGCTGATCAGAGCAGTGTTATGAATGATAACGGAAGGGGGGGGGTCGATCGCGGTCATTTCAACACTGTACATTAGCGCATTTATCTATATCCCTATATCCCTCAGTCTAGCGCGCCTGTGTTTGTGTGTGTGTGCGCGCCTGCATGCGAGAGAGAGAGCGAGAGGAGGGGCTGACTGACAGAAGAGGTGAGAGCTGGTGCTGTTAAAAAAAAAACTTTTGTTTTCTGTGCAAGACTATGGTAAACACTTAATCGCCCGGGCGTTTAATTGAACCGGCGTTTATTATGCCAAATGAGCTCGGACCCCGGCGGCTGTTAGAGCACAGGCGCGTATTTGCACGCGGGCGATTATTTGGTCATCTACGGTAGTTTCATTTGGACGGTTTCACGCGAGATTCACGCGTGAGTCACGGGAGGCTCACGCGGATTTTTTGTGGAGGAGTAATTGTGTTTTCACCAGAAGCTGCAATGTGCCCAAACAACCGCCAGGTGGCATCTGTGAGCAGCAGATCGCCTCTATAAGACAGCAGCACGGAGCAGTGAACACGAATGGGGATGCAATATAATAATAATAATAATACAGTATAGTTTTTCAATGAGAAAAATGTAACGACGGCAGCTATACATCTCACTCTCTTTTATCGATCCTCTTGTCAGCTCCAAACACACCCATCTGCACCGCGATTACGGACCACAGCGTGGTTTTCCACACAGCAGTTAATTAACTCAGTGGGCGATGCTGCCGGTGTGTTTTTAAAATGAGCCAACTACTGTACAGTAGTGTTCATTCCCCACCTTGTTTGACTGAGAGTGTAGCTGGATGATTTCTCATGAATGAACGGGCAATAGTCTATGTCACTTTCGGGCTGGGCGATAAAACAGGATATCCTGAAATAACTTTCCCTCGATAGAAATAGGCTACAAGATGTGTGGATATAGGTTTCATTCATCCATGTTTTGACAGACAACACAAACAACCAGTGACAGGGACGGACTGGCCATAGGGCAATATGGGCAAATGCCACAGCAGCCGCGACCGAAGATGCAGCCGTGCTGATGTGACCGCAAAAAAAAAGTCAGTCGGGGTCAGCTGGTTTACAGCCGGCCGACTCTGAAACACTCGAGACACAATAACATTAGTAACGCACGAAAGGTATAGTTCACTTAGTAGAGCAGCTCTCACTGTAAGCAAAGATTTTATTTCAGTCTGGGATGCCAACGTGCAGTTTTAGTGAACAATGCATTTTCTCTTATCATCATTATTATGATAACTGATATAGCCTATATGTGCGGCTATATATACCGTATGTGTGTGTTTGTGTAATGCAAGGGTGCTTTAAAAAAAACACAGTTGTCTGGACAGTAGGCATTTTTCTCACAACCGACCTCAAAAGCGAGGGCAGGTCCGCCGAAGCATCATTCCGGGTGTTGTCTTTGTTGTTACTTTGTTGCCGCTGCACAGAGCACATGGCTACTTAATTATGCACGTGCTGACCATATATGGTTATTAAAAAAAAAACCATCTCTGATCTCTGCCCGCACATAGACAGACACAGGTTCACATACAGACAGGGGCGCACGGTAAATGCAGCTGCAGCGCTATTAAACTAGAGCAACAGCAACTCTCATATTTAAATTGTGTTTTATATTGATTTCATATATTTCACTGATTGCAATTAGGCTATAGAATGCTAGTGTGTGTTTTATTGAAAGCGAGGCTAGGTGAAAATCGCTACAGTGGGGCTTATATGCAGCGGTCTGTAGGACCAGCTTAGAAACATCAGCGACACATTATCACCTTCATTTATCTCTGATCAATAGGTGTGCTTGTGGATACTTCACTCAAGTAGGCTACAGCCCTGCCCCCCACAGAACTTCACACAGCTGTTCAGTCAGCTTAGAAAAACCGGTTCTTACAGTAGCTACCTCTCCTCACACTTTTCATAAGCCGGAGGACAAAACTGTATAGGCTTCATTGTTTCGTTTCATTTCGTTAAGTGAAAATCATCTCTGAATTATGGAATTAAAAATAAAATAGGCTTATCTTTAAAAAAAAAAGATCCTATGATATTTAGCCTAATTGCATTATTTTTATTCAAATGTGACTGAGACCTTTATCTACCTAAACAGATGGTAACATGAATAAATATCCTGTTTTGTATTTTTCTGGAAACTGTTACATTATGTAATGTGACCGCGGCACTCTCTCCCCCCCTCTCCCTCCCGAATTGGGCATATTATGATAAATATAACTGATGAAAACAATAATTGAAGAAAAAATAAGCTATTGTCGGCCCGAGGTATAAATGCCCAGAAATCGAATGTTTCATTTGTGTAAGTCGTAAGCTTCAGAAACCATCACACATGGAAAAGTCACGGACTGAGAGACCTGTAGTTTTAATGTAAACAAAGTCATTTACGTAAGAAAAACACAAACGTCTGTGTGAGACCATCTGGGTGGTTCTAGTGTTAACATTAGCCTAATGAAGAATGAAGAAAACACGTTACAAATGAACTATGACCAAATTGACAGCAGAAACAGTGTGCACTTATCTCAAGGAAATTTAAATCGAATGCAACTGTAACTTGTAATCCAAGAGGATAAGAGGTGAAACGTCTTCCTAGACGAATAACCAAGTCCAGTTGCATTCGATTTAAATTTCCTTGAGATAACTATGACCGGGAGTCCGGGACAAATGAGAATATTCCCAGGCTTAGTGCACACGCCGGCCGGAGTCAACTCGCAACAATGTAGCTTTCCCTCGATTAAAGTAGTTCTGTCATATCCCACTTTGTACCGGATAAGAGACAGCACCCGACAGATACAGTATGCTAAATGTTTGGATGCAGGTTGAAGTGTCAGTAGTCGCTGCAGGGACGATTGATACAGCTGTTTCAAATGTCCCTCACGCCACCGTGCGTAGTGATTGTGGTCACACTGCGCGATCAAAATATGTATATAAATCACCGAATGAATACCCTATTGTTTTGCAATGAACAACAACCGATTTGAATGAACAACATATTTTTAATAAACACCAGATATTTTTAATGAACAAAACGTGTTTATGACATGAATCAACAGATATTCAGCAAAGTGAGGGGAAAATGAAATGAAATGAAAATGAAAATGCAGTCGTCCAACAACTCGTACAAAAGAAGAAAGGCGAGTTTAATCGAAATGCGGATCCTGACAATTACGCACGGGACAAAAATATTTATGTGACCTATTTATATTGTGAGAAATTATGTGACATTTTGGCAATGACGAGTACACTAGTATGTTGTCTGATATGCTGCATAAAAACGAGAGTAATGACAGTAGTTTCTGTTTAAAACGCTGTTTCAACCGTCCCTCCTCTGTGTCTCTAACGACCCGCATAGGTGGGGCGTTTGAGACAAATGTCAACTTATGTTCAAAATTATAAAACATCGCGATCATCCAACATATGTGTTAAATTACACTTGTAACTAAGAGAATACACATGTGAGTTGTTGATCACATGATACAAATGTTTGTGTACATAACATCATCTTTGAAAAAGACGTTTAATGAAAAGTGTATCAATCGACCCAGCGCTCCTCAAACTTGGAGCCACCCAGCCAGGCTACAGGAGAGATCAAAGATATGCAGGGGATCCCCAAAAGGCTGAGAACCACTGATCCTGTTGAACGTAGGCTACTGTAACCACTGTGAAACAATAAAAACAACAACATTGATCTGATTGACCGGCGTAGCGGTCCCTCTCTCCATCCACTCTCTAGCTCTCTCGACCACAGCTGCAAATGAAGTACCTATGGTCTATGAACAGCGCCACTCTCCATTGCAGCTACGTTGTGGTCAAACGTGGAATTATCCCAAAATCTTTTGAGCTGCATCTCAGTACGATGCTTCCACCTAGTGGCTACAGTGTGACCTACAATTTCACGCAACGCGGAAACGTCCAAATGAAACTAGTACCCACTGTAGCTCAATCTAGAGACCAATACCTAAAAATGTAGTATAACAGTACTGTAGTAGCCTATTCAAAAGTTATAGACAGACACTAAAAACGTCTTCATTACAGACTTATTATTATTCATATATGATAAATATTCACAAAATGTACATTTTGTGCTGTTAGTTGCTGAAGTTTAGTATATTGTGGGTGTGTACGAGGCCCTCTAGTGGTAAAGTTCCGCCTCTACGGTAATGATCAATGAGCTGTAAATCACAGAGGAAAAGGTGTATTTGCACAAAACTTCACATGTAGCTGCAAAACACCTAAGTACAACTTCTCACATAGAAAAAAAAATTCTATTGTTGACTAGGGAGATGTTAAACAAAACACAAGTTTTTTTTACTGGGCGATTTTTGTTTTTTTGTGAAATGTGGCATGCTCACCCAAAAGTCAAGTATGAATGAGACTTCACACTGCAGCAGATAAAAAATCAGGTTTCCCTGAATCATATGATGTATAATACTTGGTACTATCAGAAAAAATAAACTCAGAATTGACAAAGATATATAACCATTACCAGGCGTTTTTAGGTCTATGTGGGCTTTTAACCCTTAGGGGTCTAAGCCTATTTTGGCCGTTTTTGAATACTTTTGATTTTGCCTTTATATACCACATAAAAAAATGTTTAACATGCCAATGCTTGGTATCTTTTTTTTCAGCATAAATTCATCTATTTGATCTGATAATTAATTTTTCACTTGAACCTTATTTTCTTAACACATTGAGCCCAAAATACACAAAAATTATTAAATCCGAGTTGAAAAAATGTAAATGTAAATTTATTTCAATAAAAAACACAAACATGCTTAATGAACTCTTTTGGAACTTGGAAAAGCAAATATAGGTTGCAAATATGAACATATGAATGTAAAATTTAAATAAAATATTATTTAATACAAATATTTACCATAAAAAGCATGTATATTTATAGGCGTTTTTTACCATGTCAGCTGTAGCTCTTCAAAACAGAGTACAAAATTATACAGAGGGCTACACCAGTGCTTTGTGTTCCCTTCCCAGAGTCTAAAATAGTGCAAATGTAACATAAGAGGTAAAATTGAGATGTAATCACACTAAGATGTAATCACACTACAAATATTTCAAACAATATACAGTAAGGGTCGTTCACAGTTCTCCAGGGCTCCAAGCGAAGGTGTGGCTGGGCCTGTGGAGATCTGGACCTCATCTGTCTCCTCCTCCTCCCATGTCCTCCTCCCATGTCCTCTCTGGGTAGGCCTCAGTGTATGGTCCATTATCCTCATACCTGTATATACACATGACAATAATATATATATACAAATTAGAGATTGTTCAGGTTAGTGTTCACATGCACATGATAAATAGTGAATTCAAATGTGGGCACTAAATTGTAATTCTCTGGCTTCCTAGCCTACAACACATCATGTAAAGAAAACCTTACAAATAATAAATAGATAAATAATAAAATAACAATAATAAAAGCTATAACACTAAATAAACCCTATGGAAATCAGTATATCATCTTTTGGAAATGACTATGAGAGGTCAGGAAAGGGAAAAATAAAATGCTGAACATTTACCCATCTCTGTATCCTATTTCAGCCCTGCTCTTCTCTACACATAACCCTACCTAAATATACACCGTTATATACATATAAAACTAGTTAGTTTAGGTAGTTTATAACATTTACAATACAGCAGTAAACAAACAAAGGCTATAAAATCATGATTAGTTTGACCTACTTCTCATCACCGGCGACATCGTCGGGGTCCGTGTCTCCCCCCTCTTCAACTCCACTCTCCTCTTCAGACGATGAAGATGAAGTCACCTCACCCTCGAGGTCTTCCTCGCCATAAAACAGCCTGAGGGCTTGATGGATATTCACTAAACGCCTCGTTTTCGCCTCGAAACACTCCGTCTCCTTGTTTTTTTCCGACTTTCAAACATGTTTTATTCCTCCTAGTAAGACGTCTTAGCTCCGCTAGCTCCTGCTGCTAACTCCTGTCTCCCAGCTGGGCTTCCGGTTCGGCGATTTTTGCCCCTCCCCCGAGCGACGTCGGACGTCTCTGGTATATTGATCACTTAGATTAGTATCAGCAGATTCGACCACTTTTTTCCGTTTTGTAAAATGACAAAAAATGACGAAGATATAGAAAGAAATGCAGCGCCCGCTCCTCCCATGCCGCCCCCTTTTACGTTCGGATCAAAACATTTTTGTACAAATTAAAAACTATCAAATGAAAATGATCATATCTCCGGTTTTACTTGGTCAATTGAAGTCAAATAAAAAGTAGGAGAGAGTTTCACGTCCACACTTTCGAGTAAAGTTGATGGCAGCGCTCTGGTGACCTACTTTTTTTTTTCACTACGCAGTGAAGAGGTCATGTGATCTGATCACACCGGCGTGATCATGGACCCCACACAAACAAACAAAAAAAAACCCATGTCAGAAGACACATAGCAACAGTAACCAAGGGGTCGGAGCTTGCGCTGCGCTGTGATTGGTCGCCTTGAATTCGAACTCCAGCGGTATAAATAGGGGGCGCCGATAGCCGCTCATTCCGTTTGTTTCAAACTCTGAGTGTAGAGCAGCATTGCATCTAGACTCACTGCGAGAGACAAACACCCTTGAGGCTTTTGCTAGAGAAGTGCTTTTCAAAGCTTGTTGCAGAGAGAACACTTTTCGACCTCAAACCTCATACACCACCTTCAACTTCACCACCCAGATTTCACCTAGGCGGGACCAGCCACTCTTTACAGTAAGTACATTGTGTGTAACTTAGAGCTTGGTTGTTGCCTTGTCGTGTTGCTCTTGCTTGTGGTATTAATTGTGTTGGTGTGTTACAAACTAAGCTGTGCCCTGCAGTAAATTAATTGAAACGTTTTGTTGAGCTCAGCCTGGCATAGCAGCTAGTTAGCATCGTGGCCAGGTAGCGTTAGCGTCTGAGCTAGTTAGCTGCAGCTACGTAGGAGGACACAGTGGTTATTTCAAAGTTATGGAGTGATAAGTTGTAGTGGTGCCCAGTGAGCTCCGTCAGTAGTCGGTACTCTTCTTCCCTGAAACCCCCGTATCTGGGGGCAGTCTGACAAGGCCTGAGTCTGCACAAGCAACAAGGTAGCACACACAGAGACATGTAATGCTGCATATCAATAGAAAGCTTAGAATCTCCGCTAAACGCTCATATAAACTATTAGTAGGACCAACAAACACAGTTGCAACACCGAGCTAGACAGAGAAACCGAGCCAGTAAAGAGGCTTCTTTGATGTGATAATGAGCTAATGGTAGCCACACGATGGTAGCATATATGCTTGTGGAGATTGGAGGTTGACTTTCATTATTAAGGTATTTAACAGCAATAGTATTTTTAGTCATTAACTGTAGATGCTAAGTATTGAATTAATTGTGTTGTATAATTAATTGACTGGGTCTTTATACTTGACATGTGGACATATTTGATGAAAGTCAGAATGTGCTGTGGTGGTGAACAGTTTTGGTTTTGTTAAGTGAAAAGACTTAAACAGCATGGTGATGTTTTTGTCTTTGTTTTTAATGCTAAATCTATCTATCTCGTATTTGATGTTGTGTGCGTGTGTGTGCGTGCGTGCATGTGTGCATGCGTGTGACTGTTGTTGTCTATATGTTATTCAATTGAACTGCTCAGGCTGCCCTTTTAATTGCCCCTCGGGTATAAATAAAGTTTTTTTGTATTGATTTGAATTAAATATAAGAACAGTGGAGAGGTGTGACAATAGCCTGTGTACCTGTGCTGTGTTTCATTGAGTAATCTGTAGACTATAAGTGCTTGTGGGGGGACTAGTGTGATTTCAAAAGTTTTCTTTAGGCCAAAACTTTATCAGAATAATACTGACTTTACAGTGATGTGTTTGAGCATGTTTCAGTACAATTAAAGCTGCATAAATGCTTGTGGGGACAAAGTGGCTGCTACCTCATTATATGGATTTGCAGTAACAGTATTTTCAGTCATGAACTGTTATTCTGTAGATGCAAAGTAATGAAGTAATTGTCTTGAGTAATTGATTGATTGACTGTGTCTTTCTACTTGTTTTTGATGAAAGTCAGAATGTGCTGTGGTGGTGAACAGTTTTGGTTTTGTTAAGTGAAAAGACTTAAACAGCATGGTGATGTTTTTGTCTTTGTTTTTAATGCTAAATCTATCTATCTCGTATTTGATGTTGTGTGTGTGTGTGTGTGTGTGTGCGTGCGTGCATGTGTGCATGCGTGTGACTGTTGTTGTCTATATGTTATTCAATTGAACTGCTCAGGCTGCCCTTTTAATTGTCCCTCGGGTATAAATAAAGTTTTTTTGTATTGAATTGAATTAAATATAAGAACAGTGGAGAGGTGTGACAATAGCCTGTGTACCTGTGCTGTGTTTCATTGAGTAATCTGTAGACTATAAGTGCTTGTGGGGGGACTAGTGTGATTTCAAAAGTTTTCTTTAGGCCAAAACTTTATCAGAATAATACTGACTTTACAGTGATGTGTTTGAGCATGTTTCAGTACAATTAAAGCTGCATAAATGCTTGTGGGGACAAAGTGGCTGCTACCTCATTATATGGATTTAAAGTAACAGTATTTTCAGTCATGAACTGTTATTCTGTAGATGCAAAGTAATGAAGTAATTGTCTTGAGTAATTGATTGATTGATTGACTGTGTCTTTCTACTTGTAGATGCCCCGTGGCAAGTCTCACCGTCGTGTCGAAGCAGCTAAGCGGAGGGAGGCGGCACGACGGGCTGAGGTGTTTCATCCTCAGCCGGCCCCCAGTGTTTCTGGTGACAGTAAGTAGTCTTCCATGTTTAAAATCAACATTTCATTTATGTGGTAATGTATCATATGTGTTGAAGTCTTAACTATGTGCATTTCTATAGTCTGTTAGTGTTTACATATTGTGGTTAAATACTACTGGAAGTTGGCCTTTTTTAAGACAATCATTTTATCTTCAACAGCTCATGGCACAGGGTGGCGCCATCGAGTTCGCCAATGGCCATTTTCGGAGCTCACTGGGCACCACTACAAAATGGTCATTCCTGCCGAGGTCCCTGGCAAGAAGGTATGTACAAACTATAAAGTAACACAGTAGTTTGAAATGTTTGTTTTCATCCTAAGAGAAATTCTGTCTTTTTGTTCCAGTATGTTCTTGTCATAGGGGCGTCCCATCTGCGTGAGCTTGCGGATGGGACCGCGCGGATGCCAGGGGATCGCTACACCTTTGGCTTCCTGTCCGTTCCTGGGGCGCACGCAGAGCATCTCAGCACCGAGGTTCAGCACGCTGTTCTTCTCAGCACCGAGAAGCACGCTGTTCCTCGGACCCCTGACGCTGTCTGTGTCATTGCGCCAGGAAACAACCTCACGGCCAGTCCCACCCCCGAACACGGTGGGAAAGCCTTTGCTAAGTACCTGACTACTGTACTGAACAAATGGCCGTCTGCAGAGGTATGTTTTATTAAAAAAAAAAAATGAAGTTGCTGTGTACAGGTCCATAGGTTTTTTTTTAGTTATTAACGATTATTTTTGTGTTGTTATATCTAGGTTTTTGTCGCTGACCTTGTACCACGCTTGAAGGTCACGGAGGGGATCCAACAGCTATTCCGGAATCAATTTTCCGCCGTGTCAAAACAGTTGGGTATGTTTGAAAATAATGATATGGCTGCAATTGTATTTGAGAATTATATAATTTATAATATTATCACCTTAATGGTTTTCTGACCTTAAATTGACACTGCCTTTTTGAAACGTGTTTTTTAATGATCAATGTTTTTTCTTTTTATAGGTGTTAAGTTTTATCACCATTTTGACCGCTTCCCCCTCAGTAACCGCCGACTCTGGGCCCGTGATGGTGTAAGTAGAATGTAATATTACCAATATGAAATGATACAACACGTTATTTTCAGTAAAAGTTTCATTTTTCAAATTAATGTTTAATCTTTTGTTTGTGTCATTGTAGATTCACCTCAGCGGTAATGCAGGAATGGATATTCTTGTAGACTGTCTGTGGGTTGCCACCATCGGGCACCTGGAGAGACCAGCACCTCCGCCACAGGTGCAGTACCTGGTTTCTCCAAAGCCTCAACCAACGCCTGACAAGCGGGTGGTTCCCGTTCTGGTTCTGGTGGGGAAGGAGACCCCTGACAATACTCCACGACTCCCCCCCACCACGTGGACAACTTTTCGGTCCGGCAGGAAGGTAAGAGGTTGAACACTGTGACTGCGCTTGGATGAAAGAAAGAGAACATTGTCAGTTGATCCTAATTTTTTGTGCCATTTGTCATTACAGCGTAGCCACCCCGGTGACCAGGAGCACGACTCTGAGGAGCACGGCTCTGGTGACGAGGATTCAGAGGTGGTTCAGTGTACGGTACGTATGTTCTTATTTAACTACACAACAGTGATAGTTTGTGTTTGCTTCATTTAAGAAATTGCAGGCTTTACAAAGAAGCTACATGTCTTTCTTACAGATGGATGACATTTCGGTGGCCTTGAAGGCGGAGTGTGACATTCCATCGAATCCTGCCCGGTTTTCGCCAAACATTCTGGAGGCCATGGACACGCTTGTTCCATCGGCTCTCGGCGGCGTTCCCACAGGCAACAAGGTAGATAATGTGAAATTTACAGTACTTGTGATAGATGAAATATAAACTTGGTTTTTGTTTCGTCTAGACTGGAAATAATGCAACAGTGTTTGTGTTTAAAGGGTTGTAATCTGTATTTGACGATTTGATTATTTTTTTCTCACATTAGCCCCCGCCTGTGAAACGCCAACGCAAACCTGTTTCCCTGAAGCCCAGACATGCTAGGAAGCAGGTATGTAATGATTTAATCCAGATGGAGATTGTGCTGCAGGTTGAGCAGTTAACAGCAGTTAGAATGTATGTCTAGAATGTATGTCTGTCGTGTAGTTACTGTGAAAAATGACGTCATTGCTTGTTTTTTTAGGATGATATTTATGATCTTATTTTCTGTATTTGCAGGTGGTGGCGGCACGTACCGCTCCTGTGTCTGCCAGTGTCATGCAGGAGGCGGCGGCGGTGAAGGTAGGTGCAGTTCTGTTAATGTATCCAAAAGTTGGATGTGAAACAGTACTTTATTTAAAGCAGAAGTAAGTGGTCCGGTCGTTTTCGCTAATGCTGCGTTCCAGGCAGGCTTTTGAAATCGTAAATTACAGCTTCAAGTCACAACTTACGACTTTGTAGCGTTCCAGGCAACCCACTCGTGTTTTTCCGACCTGTTTTACCGGTGAAAGTCACTATAACGGCCACTCGTAACTTCCGACCGGTGAACTCGTACCAGATCGAACTGGTACGACTTCACGGTCGGAAAAATACGAGTTTCCTTGAACGCACCATAACAGTCCTCGTCCCTACGTCGCCACATTCACGGCGTCCCTTGGCTGCACACACAGCCCTGCATGCCGTTCTCTCTCCTCATTGGATAAAAACTGTAGGATACGATAAATGTTTTCTCCTCGGCTCAGAGCAGAGCAGAGGGACTGACAGACCCGTGTTTCAGTCCAAACACTCTATGTAAGTGATTGCTGTCGGAAGATATAACTATTTAAGACTTATATTAACACAAATATATCACTTACTTCTGCTTTAAGGTACAAATGTAGGTATTTCACAGCATTTAAGCAAACCCTGTGAGCATTTATATAATAGGTTTAAGGAAAATATATAAATGTGTACAGTATTTCCTTTGTAGTCAAGGTTTTCTTTCTTTCTTTCTTTCTTTCTTTCTTTCTTTCTTTCTTTCTTTCTTTCTTTCTTTCTTTCTTTCTTTCTTTCTTTCTTTCTCTAGGTCGTGACCTCAACATCCGTGTTGACTGTCCGTCCTGAAGCCCGGCTCGGGGAGCAGGAGGTAAGTAGAGTTATTTGAAGGACTCTTGCATATTCTCTACTGTTGTGGCTACTGTGGTTGCATGATTGTTGAATGATAATGTCTGTGTATGTCATTGCTAATGTGCTTTCTTTCTCTTTCTGTTAGGAGGCGACACTCAACCCCGTGTCGACCTGTGCTGCGTCGGCGACCACTCTTCCTCCCGGTGTGGCTGTCCTTCCTGCGTATGGAGCTATTACTGTTGCAATATTATTTGCAAATGCGTATCTCAATCTGTGTGTGTGTATTCAGATCTGTGTGTGCGTATTCAGATCTGTGTGTGTGTAATATGATCTGTGTGTGTGTATTCAGATCTGTGTGTGCGTATTCAGATCTGTGTGTGTGTATTCAGACCTGTGTGTGTGTAAAAAAAATCTGTGTCTGTATTCAGATTTGCAAGTGAAGACAAATCTGCAAGTGCATGCAAAGATCTGTGAATGTGAACACAGATCTGTAAGTGTACATAGATCTGTAAATGTGTAAACCGATCTGTAAATGCGTACATAGATCTGTAAATGTCTGTCATCACTTACAACTCAGGCAGGAGCTCTCCATTGGCTGTGTTTTTACACGTGAATTTTGCAACACTTCTGCCGCGGCAGATCTGTGATCTGCAAATGTGTAGAAATGAGATTTGTCTGTGACCTCAGTGTTCCTTTGCCCTGAGCTCAGGCTCACAGGCTCACGCTGCCTGGCTGCAGTAGCAGTACCGCCTACACACCACCAGTCGGCGCGTAGCACCCAGTGATGATAAGCGTGTCACTTGGGGTCATTTCATTGCGCTCACGGTTGGCGTTGTGTCGAGTGTATGGTCGGGAGGCAATACACATGAATTCAAGAGTGTTCGCTGTAAGTACAAGTTCATGTTTCAACAGTAACTTAGTTGTCAGAAGTATTATTGCCTTCTTAAAATAAATTATCAGTAATGTTATTTGTGAACAAGTTACGTTTGCTCAGCTTGTGTGTGTCACTGAGCAAATATGTCAAGTAACGTTAGCACTAGAAGCTAGCTAAATTAACAGGTCCCATTAACGTTGGCTGAAAACGTTGTTGCCCACACAGGAGGGTGACTTGCATGTTATTTAGTTGTAAGCAGGGTGAAAGGGCGATTCCCTCTGTTAGCTGTGAACTCAGATTTGCGCCAAATGCTAATGTTTGTGTTACGTTACAACGTCTGAATTAGCGTAGTAACTTTATAGACGGGTTTCTTGTGTACAAACAATACTAGGTGCGCGCGCATCCAGGGGGCAAAAGACTGCAGCTCTGAGTGAACTGATGTCAATGCAGATGCTGTGTTGTTAGTAGGGCTGCAGCCGATATCCGAGTACTCGAGTACTTTCTTGGCTTGGGCGGTATCCGTGTGCCATTTCACTAGCCCTACTCGGATCCCCCCCGGCGGACGATCTGATGGGGGGAGCGGATAGCTGTTTAAACACATTAGCTAGCGTTAGCATGCTACCGTCACAACGCGACCTGCCCATCTGCCTGTGTGTGTGAGGAGGGGAGAGAGAGAGAGAGCGGCCGCCACAGACTCGTTAATAAATGCAAAACGCTGGATGCGCTGGTCATTTCATTGCGCTCACGGTTGGCGTTGTGTCGAGTGTATGGTCGGGAGGCAATACACATGAATTCAAGAGTGTTCGCTGTAAGTACAAGTTCATGTTTCAACAGTAACTTAGTTGTCAGAAGTATTATTGCCTTCTTAAAATAAATTATCAGTAATGTTATTTGTGAACAAGTTACGTTTGCTCAGCTTGTGTGTGTCACTGAGCAAATATGTCAAGTAACGTTAGCACTAGAAGCTAGCTAAATTAACAGGTCCCATTAACGTTGGCTGAAAACGTTGTTGCCCACACAGGAGGGTGACTTGCATGTGTCAGATGGCTGCTGTTAATGAGTCGTTTGGATCTTCTAACAACCCATGGGTAAGTGAACGTTTGTTTTTTCTTAAACAAACGCAATGTAAAATCAGCCCGCATAATATAATTACCAGTGTATCAGTAGTAACGTGTTATTAGTAACGCCGTTACTTTTTTCAGTAACTAATAACGTAACGCGTTGCTTTTTTAAAATCAGTAACTCCGTTTCCGTTACCGAACGCTGCGTTACTCCGTTCTTTTCCGTTCGTTCTGGTGAGGTTTTACAACGGCACACAGTTCCCATAACATAGCGATCAATAAAGTTTCATTGAATTGAAAGACAGAGCACAACAAAGCACTCGGTGCCCTCTAGCGTCCTACAAACATGCTCCATGAAGAGGACGAGACAGGTCAGAGCCATAGGTCAGAGCACGGCATGATGGCGAGCTAAGGTAGCATTAGCTAACGCAGCATCCGAGTCCAAAGCTGTGTGTCAGTTCAGGCTGCAGCTGGGACACAGCTCCAGAGTCACAGCGAGCAGCAAGCACCCACTCCACCCGAACAGCAGCGGTTAGAGTGGACAGACGGACTCCAACTATGACACCTGAAACGGTAAACACAGAGCGCTCTGTGTAAACACAGCTGATCGCTCTGTGTAAACACAGCTGATCGATCGATAAAAATTACCGCTTGAGTGAAATGTTCCGTCATTGAAAACAGGTTCTTGAATGTAACTTGGTCAAGACGTAGCCTAAAGATTTTTTTGCAGTTCTGTTAGGTCAAACTGCTGCTGGAGCCAACATGCAATGATGATGGTAACATTTTACAGATAAAAGCAGATGTTTTTTCATCAGCATCAGTACAGAACTGAAAGGGTTAGAGGGGAATTCAATCAACCTTTATTTAATGGGAGCATTGGGAAAAACATGTTTTAAAGTAACGAAAAAAGTTACTTTCTTAGTAACGCATTACTTTTTGGTTTAAGTAACTGAGTTACTAACTGAGTTACTTTTTTAATGGAGTAACTAGTAACTGTAACTAGTTACTATTTTTCAGTAACTAGCACAACAGTGATAATTACAGAAGCGACCGAAACAACTAAAAGAGCTTCTCAAAAGCCCGCTACTGAAAAACTATTTATTTCAACCAATGCACAGAGCTGTTCATTATTACTAGCTGTTAGCTTGTTTCCCTCCGTCTTTTAGGTGAAGGCGCAATGTAAGTTGCAATACTAGTCTCACCCTGAGGTTTCTCCGATTTTTCCCTGTTAAAAGGGTTTCCATGGAGT
Source organism: Trachurus japonicus (assembly GCF_045865225.1). Lineage (NCBI taxonomy): Eukaryota > Metazoa > Chordata > Actinopteri > Carangiformes > Carangidae > Trachurus > Trachurus japonicus. The sequence continues at coordinate 268,827 of NW_028220653.1, read as the reverse complement.
TTTTCCTCAGTCGATGTGAGGGTCTAAGGACAGAGGATGTTGTTACGATGCCATGTAAAGCCCTTTGAGACAAGCTGTTTGTAAAAACGGGCTATACAAATAAAATTGCCTTGCCTTGCCTTGCCTAGTCCATAGGCTCAGTGTGACCGTATTTTGTATCATTGTGACATCCTTTGTCAATTTTAAATGGCACAGTGTTATTCATCACTCATGATTCATGACACACATTTACTTAATTATGGTTACTGCTACAGGTGTTTTATCAAATGTTTCATGATCATATGTGTTTCTATACAGATTGTTGCACTTTACAAGACAATGGGCCTCAATCACTAATTTGTGTGTGGAAATGTTTCTGGCCAATTTTGTTCTCACCACTGTTGTTATGTTAGTGAATCAGAATCATTCTAAATTGACAGCTGTGTGTCCGCTATCAGTCATTAGCACACTTCACATTTCTCCATGAATTGTCAGACTGTCTGTGAGGAATAGGCTGTTGGTTAAATTAATGGCAAATTATTTCTCTTTGGCAGGTTCTGCTTCGTCGCTACATCCTTGAGAGGCTACATTCTCGGCTGCTACATGTTTTAAATCACAGGCCACTGGATTTGGACCGCATGGAATTTGTTTGTACTCAAGACCTGGTGTTCTGTAGTGCCATTTCAAGTAGCATTGACATTCCAGTATGCATGATGGACACACTATCCGAACTGTGTAGGTTGATCAGGGATGAAAGGGAGCATGTCCAAAATTTGGAACCAAATCTTCAGGTGCAAATAGATGCAGATCATGCAGGGCGCCCAAAGCTTTATATTAGCCCTGAGTACCTTCAGCATCTTCTTGAAATACCTTTATCTGTCACAACCATTGCAAGCCTGTTGGGAGTGTCGAGATGTACAGTCCACAGAAGACTATCAGAAAACAACATGTCAGTAACTTCACTGTATAGTCAAATGACAGATGAGGAGTTGGATGCCATGGTTGCAGACATAAAGTTGACAATGCCACACTGTGGGTACCGAATGATGAAAGGGTCCCTTAAATCCAGAGGGTGCCTGGTTCAGTGGGAGCGTGTAAGGGCTTCGATGCACAGAGTGGACACCATAGGTGTGCTGACAAGACTGACCTCAATGGGGTGTACTGTGAGACGCACATATTCAGTGCCATGCCCACGGTCTCTTGTTCATATAGATACGAACCACAAGCTGATTCGGTAAGAAAGATTTTGTGCATTCATACAATGTATGAAGTCTATGTTAATCAAGTCTTTACATCCCAATCTCTCCATGTTATGTTCATTCATTTAATCATTTTTGTTGTTCTCACAACAGATATAACATTGTTATTTTCGGCGGAGTGGATGGATATTCCAGGAAGGTGGGTTTGTGTAAAATGTATAAATGTTTTGATGTAATGTAATCAGTCAGTATCGATGCATGTCCTTGGTAGGCTTTTTCCAAAATTGATGCCCATTAGGAATGTCCCGATCTAGGGCTGGATAAAACGATTATTTTCTTAAACAATTAATCTACCACTGTCCCATTCACTCATTCAGTACTCCCTATATAATATACACTATGTTGTTTATTCATTAGTGAGCAGTAAATAGACATTTTGGACATATACAAATCATTACCATTTTACATAATCACTGTAGTGTACATATCAGGCTCTACTTTTAAGAAGGCACTACATAATTGATTAATTGACTTTCTTTTTTTTTTTTTTTTTTTTTTTTAAAGTATATATTTTTTTGCCTTTTTATTTGACAGCACATAGTGAGATAGACAGGAAAGGGGGAGGCAGAGAGAGGGGGAATGACATGCAGGAAAGGTCTGCCCGACGCGGGATTCGAACCAGGGACGCCTGCGTTGAGGACTGTAGCCTCTACATGGGACGGCCGGTTTAACCACTGGGCCACGCACCGCCCCTAATTGACTTTCTTTTTGACACTAAAATATGTAGAGCACTGTTTAATAAGTAGGGAATTATTTTGGACACAGCCATGGTGTCCATAGCAGGCACACCAATTCCTGCTAACAATCCCACAATGCAACGCACCTGGCAGCTTCACATCTGTCAGTAATGACACTCAATAATGATAATTAAGCAGTGTTAAGGCAGTTACAGTAATTGGTTACATAACTTTATTTATTTTTGAAACTTGGCACAGCTCCATCCAAAGTTCCTCAAAACAACTAAAACCTACACACTATTCTGGACCTTTAAAAAACAGAAAATTAAACATTTTTGCACAACACTTTTAGTAATTATCTGAAATCTCTATTCACTACTGAGAGATCAGTGTTGATTTTATAGGCAATAGTTAATACAGGAGTGATTTTGGACACAGCTATAGACATGTTTTACATTATATATATTTTTTAATTATGGCTTTTTTGTTTCAGATAATGTACCTTGGAGCTGCAAATAACAATCTGTCATCTACTACCCTGGCCTTTTTCCAAGAGTCTGTGGAAAAGTACGGCTTCCCACTGAGGTACAATGTACATGATAATATTGCTAAGTAACTACAACAATATACTGGACCCAGCAACAAGAGTTCTAATTGTCTACATCACAAGCACATAAAGGGCCGGATTTACTAAGATCTCAGATAGCGGACGCTATATTGTTTGCGCCCGCTATAATATTGCGAGTTTGGTTAGTGCACGCAAAACAGGTGATCTACTAAGAGTAACCCGCTAAATGAAAACACGTGCAAACCGCAATATGTAAATGAGGGTTTTGCGCGTGTAATCGTTTCCGCCATGGAGAGAGTGGACAGAGAGCTGGACGGACGAAGGGACAGAATGACATTTGATCCGATGCATACAATGACAGCATGTGTGTTCATCTCTCTCGCGCTCTGTTTAGATAAATAAACACAAATCGCTACAGGGCCCAACTCGTCATATAGTGACGAACAGGCAGCAGCTGCAGCGACAATCACACACCTGTAATATGTGTGTGTGTGCCGCCCATGATTGAGTGGATTAATAGAGAGCTCAGGTGGGACACACGGATCTAAACGCTCTGACCACGGACCAGAGGGATCAAACACGGGTGAAGGCAGTGGTGACGTGTCTCAGTCCGGGACCGGGACCGAGAGACGGAGCTGAGCAGCCAGGTGAGAGGAGAGGAAAGGAGAGGAGAGGAGAGGAGAGGAGCACACTGCAGGACAGACGTGCCCCGTGCGTAATGGCGCGTAAAAGACTTTTAACACGGCTGAAAAACTGTTACAGAATTACCCAGACGTGAGGAAATGCAGAGATGTAAGATCACGGGGCTCTGACAGGTATCAAATCAATAAATGCATACGTTTTGGCAAAGTTGTATCAGTTAGTACATGGTTTTCAGACGTGGTGAATAAAGACGCAAAAACAGCCACCGCAATCTCTTCCTGGTTTGGTAAATCACATTGCACGCGCTAAATAAATCGATTTGCATCTACTCCTCCCAGTATTTAGCACGTTCTGGCTGAAACGCCCATATTTACATATGCATCAAGGCAAACACGGTAAATGGATCACACGTGCTATTCTGCCCGTGTGAGGGACGCAATCCTCGGTGCGTCCGGTTAGTAGATCAGGTTCCACATGTGTTTGCGCGTGCAATCACGTTTGCACACGTTTTAATACACGCAAACCTTTAGTAAATCCGGCCCTAAGAGTAAAAGTACAAGATAAGGGGCCATATTTAGGGATGTAATGGTAGAGTTTTCGGTATGCATCACAGTTTTTGGGCCACAGTAAATAAGATTATAGAGGTAAGATTTCCTCTTGAGACCTTGTCACAAAGCTGCTGAGAGACAATTTTAGTAAAGAAAAACAATAATGCCGAAACTAAAAAAAAGGGCCAGGGTTGACCCCTTTTCAATGGGGGACATCATGTTTCAAGAATGAACTGCCATTTAAAATAATTAAGAGTAATATTCACTCAAGTACTTTATATAGTAGTCATACATATAGCACTATATTCACCTTAAAATCCAGCATTGGTCACAAAACCAGCTTTGTTTAAATGGTGTGGTTGTACTCTAAACATACAAACAAATTGTGCTCATTTTGGTTTGATTCTTAATTTGGACAAACGGCAGAGATACATCATGTTCATCAGGACTGATTGTGAGCAGGTCTTGGTTCTGAGGTGACTTAGGAGTCCTCTCAGCTTCCTCTTACTATTCACAGGCATTAGAGCTTCTTTTAGTGTTAAAATGTTTCAAGATTTACTCTTAAACCAAAAATGTATGAGTCCTTAAGGTAGGGCCGACACACCTTATTTTTAGGATTTTCTCCTAAATCTTGCAGTTAGGAGTGACTATAGGCTTAAAGCAGATAACAGCGGCACGGCCGTTTCGGCTAATGCTGTGTTCAAGGCAGGCTTTTGAAACCGTAAGTTACAGCTTCAAGTCACAACTACGACTTGGTAGCGTTCCAGGTAACCCGTAGCTCGTGTTTTTACCGTCCTGTTGTCTGTGAAAGTTCCCTATAACGGCCACTCGTAACTTCCGACCCGTGAACTCGTACCAGATCGAACTGGTATGACTTCACAGGAAGGAAAAACACAAAGTACGAGTTTCCTTGAACGCACCATGAGTTAGCAGCCCCCGCCCTTGTCAGGCATCAATTGGTCCTCGTGCTACGTCACCACATTCACGCGCATCCCTTGGCTGCACACACAGCCCTTCATGCCGTTCTCTCCCCTCATTGGATAACACTTGTATCCCACAAGGAAAATTTTCTCCTCGGGTTACAGCAGAGCAGAGTGACGGAGAGACTCGTGTTTAGGCTGAAATACTTCATGTAAGTGATTGCTGACGGAAAATAGGACTATTTAGGACTTATATTAACAAAAACATTCCACTGATATCTGCTTTAAGATATTGTGTGAATACGGCCCCACAACTAATAACTTCACATGAGGAAGGCTCATTTTTAACCAGGATTATTCATATGGTAACCTATGTTGCACAGGTAAACAAGTTAATTCAGACAATCAATATCAAAATGTGTCTGTCCAACTGACTACTGACCAAAAAACTTGACTGTAAAAATTTAATATGTTTCTTAATTGCTATGCATTGATCTTTGAATAACATAACATTTTTTGTGTTCCACAAAATTCCATGAAAATTGTGTTGTTTTTATGTACATTTTTCAGGATAAGAGCTGATCAAGGAGTTGAAAATGTTGGTGTAGCACGTCTCATGTTCTCAATTCGGGCACTGGAATTGGGAGTTTTATCTCTGGCAAGAGTGTTCACAATCAAAGGTATTTTTTAACACGTCATCCACCACAATTTACACAGAAACACCTACAATGTCTTGCAAGATATCATAAAGCACCTGGGTTACTTTGACAGCCATCTATTAACCATTAGCTATGTATTTCGTCATGTAATATAACTCACTAAAGATGTGGTTTTATCCGCCTATGACAACCTAGCAATGCTTGAGAAAACATTGCTGATATTCTTGCAATCACCACCAACACCACACAAAAACTATCGGCAGTGGTGGACAAAGTATTGAGATCCTTTACGTTTAGTCCAGTGGTTCCCAACCTAGGGGTCGGGCCCCTCCAAAGGGTCACCAGATAAATCTGAGGGGTCGTGAGATGATTAATGGGAGAGGAAAGAAGAAGAAACAAAGTTCTGATACACAAATCTGTTTTCAGTTTCTGGACTTTTTCTCTAATCTTTGATTTTTGGTGAAATATTGGATCATTTGAACATTTATTGAAATGAAACCATGTGAGAAGTTTAGAGGTAAAAATCCCTATTTGGTGGAGCTGTTAACAACTCATAGATATGTGAAATGTGACCCGACTAAACACTGCTGTTTGTAAGACGTCAAAAGACTAAAAGGTTGAAACCACTGGTTTCATTTGTATTTTAAAAGCTTGTTATATTATCCATTGTGTCAAATCTGCATCTGAAAAGGAACTAAAGCTGTAAATAAATGTAGTGGAGTAGAAAGTACAATATTTAATATAATATAAAAATAATATAAATAATATAAAGTAGCAAGTGCCTCAAAATTGTACCAAGTAAGCTACAAGCAAATGTTAATTTCCACCACTGATTATGGTTGATGGACTGCTGTTGTCTGGGCTTGGTTTATCAGATGCACTCCAGTAAATTGTAGATAACCCACTGTCTGGCATTTTCCTGTTTAAATCTTGCGCTTATCAAACTTTAAATATGATATTGATATGTTATATTGTTCATGAACCACCCACTGTTGTGAGAAAACCTATATTTACTTAGGTATTTCTGCTATGTTTTCAGGATCGAGAGACTTTGGAGAGATGTCTACATGTCAGTGACAAATGTCTTCTATAGTGCTCTCCACAACTTAGAAGACGAAGGACATCTTGATCTGTCAAATGAACTCCACTTGTTCAGCTGCCATTATGTCTTCATCCCACGGCTCCAGGCCTCCCTTGATGTGTTCCGTGATGGATGGGACAACCATCCATTGAGATCAGAACAGAACTTGTCACCCAACCAACTGTGGGAAGTGGGACAAATGCTGTGTCCTGTTCCAGACCCTGATGTCTCAAGTGTATGTAAAATATAATACTTTTTTTGTCCCACAGTAGTACCACCAACCTAGAATTACGAAATGTATAGATTTGAGATATTTTTTATATTTTTCAAAATTTAGTTCTGAGTCTGTTGTAGCAGCAGTTGGGAAAATTTCTGCTCTTAATGTCAATGTAATAATAGGTAGATAGATTGATTTTATTGATCCCATACTGGGAAATTCTTGTTACTGCAGCATATGGACACCTCGAAATACACACACTATACAGTATAAACAAGAATATATATGTGTATACACACACAGTGTGTATTATGATACAGATTGGTACGGTGAAATAGTTACAAAAACGGGAATGTATGTACAATACTGGTTCATCATGTCAACCGCGAACATGATTATCCACTTTACATTCAGATGCAATTCAAAATTTAAAGATATTTTCATTTATCAGAGCAACATTCAGATAATTGTGCAGCTTTTTGTCACCTTAAGTTGTTTCTTTCTATAGGAGCTGCATGTGCCAGATATTGAGTGGGAGTGCAGTGGAATTCAAGGTGACAACAGCCAAGGTATCAATGTTCCAGTCCTTCATTATTCTCTGGATGAAGTGGAGATGGAGCAGCTTAGAAGATCCATAGATCCTCTTGGCCCCTCTGATTGTCATGGAATGGACATTTACATGGCCACAGTTGAATGTGTGCAGAGCATCATCAACCGTCAGCTATAAGCAATATGCCTGTCTGACACCCAACTGACTAATTCTCATGAGGTCTGCAACAAAACAAACGATTATTTTTGTTATTGACTAATGCAGGGCTGTCGCAAGAAACGTAATGTTGCTGTACTATTGACAAGGCTAACCATATGTGATGGCAACTGTCACTGTGTGAGTTGGATATTGCACTGAAAAAGAAATGCAGAGGGCGTCTTTTTCTACAGTAAGCCCAAGTCATCTGCTGAGTGTTTTTTTTTTACATTTCTGCTTTACAATATAATAATAAAATAATGTTTCTGTCATTCCCTCTTTTTTACAGCTGCTCTCCGTCTTCATTGTCTCGGTTTGCTTGCTCAATTCTGTCACACTCTTGTTCTCATCTCTTTTTAAAAATGTGTTGGGAAGCCAGTAACAGAGCCTCACTTTAATTTTAACGTGAAACAGAGATATTATCAGTTAATCCTAAACTGGTCATACTACTAATACTTCATCTTATTTTAGGGGGCAGTAACTTGAAATAAAATATTTTTGCTTATGAATGGATTCTTGAATTTTTTTAATGAAGGCAAGAGAAATGTGATTTTAATGTGTTAATTATACTTTCTCTAGTGGGAAAATCATATCTAACAAACATTATTGTTCCAAGCAGAGCACGACTGGTATTCTTGACCTAAAATTATATTGACACTGTATATTTTTGATTGATTAGATCATGAATGGATTCCTCATTGGAATCAAGATTTGTTAAATTATTTTGTAAAATGTAAGTTTTCAACAACTACCACATTAAGGTCTAATTTTTGTAGCAACATAATGAAAGCTACTCCAAAGTCCTATAGCTCTAGTAACTATCATATCCACAGTCTTGCCCATTGTAGAACTGGCAACTGTCTTCAGGATAAAAGAAAATTTGCACCTAGGTAATGTGTTAGCATGTTAATTTATGGAAGTTATAAATAAATATCAGTATCTCAAAATCACAATAGCCACACTTCTGTTCTTAATACACTTTATTGCCAATGTTGAACAAGGCAAGAGAAAATCTATAAAAATATTAATAGCACCGGTAGTATCACAATTAATGTGAGGTTTAAATGGTGCGAACCTTTTAGAGTGCAAAACGGTTAACTTTACAGGGTTAACAGCTGACAATTTACTGCTCTCTGTGGTTTGAAATATTTTGAGCAGTTGTACTGGCTACACCCAAGTTAGCAATATGGCAGGAACTTGACCAGGATAACAGCTTTAGAAGTACAGACATCAAGAACTAACTGTAAACACTGCACATTGACAAACATCACTTACTGTGAACTGCTCTAACCCTGTGTAAAAGGAATTCACTGCAGTACACTCAAACTCTTACCAAGTATATTTGTGTTATTTATAGTCAAAACAAATCTGCCAATGGAGCAAGATTTTTGTCTTATTACAAAAAGTGAAAATTTGCTTGAAACAAGTAACTTCTTAGATGACATGTCTTATTAAAAGTGTAATGAGATTTGTTTTGACTAGAAATTAGACATTTTGACTAGAGATAACACAAATGTACTTGGTAAGAGTTTGAGTTTACAGAAGTGAATACAAAATTATCAGGACAGGACTCATAACAAAACATTAGAACCACTAAGAACCTTCAAGATGAATTTCTTTTTGTGCGTTTAAACAAGACCAAACCCTGTGTCACAGGTTGTAATGGCAGCAACCAAGTCGGACTCAAAGTCTCTGTAGGTTGTGTAATGGTGAGGCAACTTGATGGTCTCAAAGCATGTCAAGGCCCTGGGAAGAAGGCCACTTGCCACCTTCACAATCAGCTCCTTGGGTGGGACCTCCCAGCCCACCCAGAATCGCAGTAGATTTTTCAGATGCTCCGAAGTCGCTGATAAAGACAATACACACTTGTGAGATATGTGCTTTCTACTCAGGCATCATATTTTTTATTTTCACAGTTTAAAGCAGAAGTAAGTGATATATTTGTGTTAATATAAGTCTTAAATAGTTATATCTTCCGATAGCAATCACTTACATAGAGTGTTTGGTCTGAAACACGGGTCTGTCAGTCACTCTGCTCTGCTCTGAGCCGAAGAGAAAACATTTATCGTATCCTACAGTTTTTATCCAATGAGGAGAGAGAACGGCATGCAGGGCTGTGTGTGCAGCCAAGGAACGCCGTGAATGTGGCGACGTAGGGACGAGGACTGTTATGGTGCGTTCAAGGAAACTCGTATTTTTCCGACCGTGAAGTCGTACCAGTTCAATCTGGTACGAGTTCACCGGTCGGAAGTTACGAGTGGCCGTTATAGTGACTTTCACCGGTAAAACAGGTCGGAGAAACACGAGTGGGTTGCCTGGAACGCTACAAAGTCGTAAGTCGTGACTTGAAGCTGTAATTTACGATTTCAAAAGCCTGCCTGGACCGCAGCATTAGCGAAAACGACCGGACCACTTACTTCTGCTTTAATAATGAAGTGTCATTCAATAGAAAAGGTAGACAAGGAAGGAAGGGAGAGTCATTCAATGGAAAAACTAAAATGCATTTGTGGAAAAGCAATGTTGAAATAACACACCACTTTCAATAAAAGTCCTGAGGTAAGCCATGACCCGAGTCACAGCCTCGACAGAGACATCATCTTCATCCTCATCATCATCAGATTCTGGATTCAGCTTGGGCCATGTAACGTGTACAAGGATCATCTGCAAAGACAGAGAATGGTCTTAAGACTTAGTCATACTGAATGGGACTTATAATTAATGTACAAAAACTAATGTCATCTACCTGGGGTGTAATCTCAGCTTCTTTCTCAGAAGGGAAAAGCAGCTTTACCACATCTGCTCTATTGGAGAGAATTGGCCAAATGCCAGTCTCCTTCAGTCCCTTTCGCAATTGCTTCACTTGTTTAGTTGATCGGCCCAGAACCTGTGTAAAACAGCCTTATAAATCTGGATATACTCCAGATTTCTTTTGTTTATAAACAAAAACACCAATATCACCAAATTATTTACCGAATGCAGGAGCAGCTTGTCATGGAGCCACTTCATGTTGTTTAGAGTTGGAAGTGGAAGGTCCCACGCCATGCAAAGGCTGACAACACGGTCACGTTGTTCATCTTCAAGTGCAGATTTCTCTGTCAGCTTGAGACCGATAGGAAGGAAGGAAGGAAGGAAGGAAGGAAGGAAGGCAGACAGGAAAAGAGGTAGGAAGAAAGAAAAGAAATGAAAGAAAAGGACAGTCCAATTAGTGCAAGTCACACAGGTCTTAATATATTCCAGGTGCACAAATCTTACTGATGGTGTTACTTTTATACTTCCTAAGTGTAACATCCCTGCTGAACATTACAGATCACAATGTGACTTTACATCATTAGTCAGGTTTATTAGGTCATGTACATATTCTTTAGTAATCATTGGCTAAAGAGGATTTGCCTGTTTTGAAAGGCTATGCAAAGAATATTACAAAATCTAAGAGGAATATTAAATTACTCATGATGCAAAAACTTGGAAAGTAGAATTGCTCCAGAAATTCTCCACAAACTTAATAGCCCTTGCTTTAACAATGTTGAACAAGGCAAAGAGACGGCTTTCTCTAACAATATGCAGTAAAATCAAGGTTGCTAAACTTACCAGCTGGATTGTTTCACGGATGTCTAAATCAGGACAGTCTTCAATCATGACTGTGGCAGTGTCAATGCAACCACCACACAGCACATGAGTGATGGCTGGGCTGAGACCAGGGAAACCAGGACCTCCATATTAGTCCAGTAATTTTAGGCCAAAAAAGGGGTCAACGTTAAACAAATTGCAACAGAAGCAAACTCAACTGATTTTGTATCCTCAACATGTCCTGAGTGAGGGAAAAAAAGCCCCGAAGAATCCCATTAGGGGAAAGTTTAGAAAAACACCCAAACATATCCCATTTATACGCATATAAAAAATTTTTTTTCATGTGAATAGGGTACAATTTTTAACCTTTAGATATCTCCATGAAAATTATTGAGTTGATTACTTACATTAAGACAAACAAAAAATGTATTACAAGTTTTTTGAAATTCTTTGTTAACATGAGCAAATTTGCATACATTTGCATAAATTGCACCGTTTTGACGGTACATGTATATATGAAGTTACTGTGGTGGTACCGGCATGAAAATTAGAATGAGTTGACTCCATCGGTCAACCGACAAGTTGACCACTTTAAATTTCAAGATGTCTGCAATTTTTCAAGACAGCCACATCCTTAGTAGAGCAGGTATGACATGCTACGTCTCTATTAATGCTCATGGGCCTAAATTGGTTCCATTCCTTAAGTTTTTTAACTATTATGTTAACAAGATTGAACAAGACATTTTCACCTGCTCTACTCAATGTTTAGATCAGGTGTTTTATGCAAATTAGCCATACGTAATTGGATTATGCACTGTTGGCTCATGTCATACCTGCTCTACTAAGGATGTGGCTGTCAACCAAAACCCGGCCATAGCAGCGTATTTCAGTTTGTGCAAATCAGGGGATTTTACAGTCATCTTGAAATTTAAAGTGGTCAACTTGTCGGTTGACCGATGGAGTCAACTCACTCTAATTTTCATGCCGGTACCACCACAGCAACTTCATATATGTGCCGTCAAAACGGTGGAATTTATGCAAATGTATGCAAATGTATGCAAATTTGCTCATGTTAACAAAGAATTTCAAAAAACTTGTAATACATTTTTTGTTTGTCTTAATGTAAGTAATCAACTCAGTAATTTTCATGGAGATATCTAAAGGTTAAAAATTTTACCTTATTCATGTGAAAAAAATGTTTTATATGCGTATAAATGGGATATGTTTGGGTGTTTTTCTAAACTTTCCCCTAATGGGATTCTTCGGGGCTTTTTTTCCCTCACTCAGGACATGCTGAGGATACAAAATCAGTTGAGTTTGTTTCTGTTGCAATTTGTTTAACCTTTTCTCATAAAATGACTGGACTATATAAGAAGCAATGCCCCATCATTCGCCCTGCCATCAGGAACAGCTCACTCTCCACCATCACAGCAGAGTTGGCAGGCACCAAGTGATCTGACTGACCCTCGAAAATCTTTGTGATTGCACCGTTTCCTATTTCAAAGTGATAATTATGACAGCATTTTTGCCTTAAAGTAGCCCAAACAATACCTATAGTGCTCGGACATTTGAAATGTTAGAAATGGAGTGCTGTGTAAACACTGACCAAGATTGAGTTGGAATCCAGTTCTCAGCTTCAGCATCATGGTTGACATAACATGTCGGTTAACACCAAGTCCTAAAGCAGCATCACCTATGGGAAAGATGGACACAACTTGGCATATTTAAGTATTAAACAGCAATACCCTAATGTGGAAACAAGTTTAGAAAATAACCAAATTATGTATTAATAATTATTAGTTCCTTTAACTTTCACAAACAGCGCACCTTCAAGTGTGCATCTCAGTGGCGACGCCCACTCCACATTTCTGCGCTTATAGAAGCTCACATAGGACCTGTCCTGTTCTTCCTGGTCTTTCCTCAAGTCCACTGAGAAATGATTCTCTTGAGAACCATTCTTATTGTTCAGCATCTCTTGGGTGAATAGCCAAACAGCTGTCTTGGGATCTGCAACAGTCTTCCAATCTGACAGGGCAAAGAAAATGTCTGTAGTATGTAAATCTATTTTTACAACAAATCAAAAAGAGAACACAATAAGTTTAAATGTAGGTGCATGCTGGAAAGACAGAGTGGGACATGTTCCCTTCTAATGACATACCTCCTGATGTGCTTGCTGCTGTTCTTGGTGGAGATGGTGTTACAGTATTCCCATTGACATCAGAAATGCTGCCAAAAACATTCGGCAAACATTCTTGATACTCACAATTTTTTAAATTTTCCTTTGAGGATGAAAAGGGTAATTTTATTTTATCTTAACACCTGTGATAAGTAATCATTAGACAAGTACCTCTCGCCACAGAAACTTGCATGCATCTCCAGACTGTGCATAGGATACAACTGGCTACAGATGGGGCAGGAAACCATAGAGGACAATGCAGTTGTGGAACATGTGTTCATCTTCACAGAAAAAATAGAAAAAAATAGTTATTCAACTATTTTCCCCCAAAATAATGTTAAAAGTTTATCTGCTCTCCAGCTGTGAAACAAGAGAAAGGTTGATAGACACTGGAGTCAGTGTATGCCTGAGTGTGACAGATCCATGATCAAATAATTACCAGGGAAAAAATATAGATTGAGAAATAGTGTTAACCATTTGTAGTGATCACGGTTACAGTGATCATTTTGGGTCTTCTCATACATGAAGATGTACACATTAAAACCACTGTTATTTTATTTTCCAATGAAACAGCTGTACTGTATTTCAAATAGTCAATAAAATTCAGTGAAGCTGTCTGTTTCATTACTTTATATTAATGTAATAAATGTACTGTACAAATGCCAATGAGTTGGTAATCTACATGATAAATGAAGAAAAATAAAAATTTGGTGATAATAATAATCTCTTTAGTGATCAAATTGACCCAGACAAATGTGATGACTATAAGCAGATTCTGTATATAAAACAGGAAAGAGCATACTCCACAAACTCCACAACCAATAACAATAATTACTAAGAAGAAAGAAAGTCAGTGTGGGATTTTCAAGCTAGTTTTACTGAAGATGTACTTACATCTTTAGAGGATGTGGATTTTGTGGCCGTACACGGACACACACTCAACGTCTGAGTTAGAGTCCTGGTCCTGGTTACACAACAAATAAAATAGGTTACTCAAATACTCAATGTCATCATGAAGGCCAAATGAAATGTAAGAACACAACTTACTTCACAGTCTTTGTTGTCTGTACAACCCTCAACATGGAGGGCCAAAAGCTGTAATGGCATTGTCTCCTGACAATTGCCACAGGTTGCCTTTGGCATTTTAGAAAATTCTGAGGCATTTGTGGCAAGGGGGGTAACATCTAATTCACTCTGTAATGGGGCTATGTATAGCATGTTTTTTCCACCATTTGATGCCCTCTTCAATTGAGCGGTGGTATAGCCTTCCACCTGGGGGCTGACAACTGTCAGCCGCCTTCGTCCACTTCCCCCTGAAACATAAAAATCACAGTCAACACTAAAGTTTGCTAATGACATGACTTAGGGTGCAGCAAGACTAAATTACAAAAGTGTAATGGAAGCACAAAAAGTGGCTTGGAAATTTAAAAAATAATGCTGCCAAATAAAACTGTACAAACTTTATGTATATTTAGGTTTCTGATGTGAACAACATCAATTGCACCACAGTATGAAAAATAGACTTCAAAGTCTAAAAAACCAAAAGTGATATATATTACTTCAGTGGATGTGTTTACCTGCAGCCTTGTAAAACATCCAGGAGCCTTTCAGGCTCTGGAGTTTAGGGTACTCATGGTAAAGTACTTCAGATATCTAGACAAAGACAGTAACATGGCAAGCATTGATGGTCAACTTACTATTGATGATGACAAAACTCATTTAATGTCTTTCTTTTTTGAGGTTTGCTTAAAATCACTTCAACTTGATGATTGCCATGTGTACATGAGTAGGTTTGCATATGGCAACCAGTCATTAGCCTAATATGTTGCTGCACAACAGGTCTTTTTCACACTGTACTTTGGCTTGTCACAGTAGGAAATACACAGGTGTTGTAGGGCCTTTTGAGGCTGGGCTGGTACAAAGTGAATATTGGCTGCATCACTTTGTATTTACACCCATTATTGCAAATTTCTGTTTATTTCTGTGATACAATTATAGATAATTCCGAACAAAATCACTTGGGAAAGGGAGACTGTCTGTACATGGCAATTTGTTTGTGACAGAAAAATTAAAATCAAAGGTAGATGTGATAGGTTCTCTTAAATCACACTTAATACAAAGCTGTTCATAATAGTGGTCCTTGCACAAGGTCTACTGTCTTTTAAATACCATAAAATTACAGTCTGTTATGCAATGGAAAACTGCATCTGAACTTATGACTAATACACAGTAAAGTGATAAAACACTGGTATAAAACACTACTGCACCTGACCTGATCATGAGCTGCATCCTCAGGCAATGAGACCATTCTCATCCCTAGCCCTGCCTGACAAAACTTAAGCTCCTCATCTCCCTTTGGAGTCACAGTTGCAGGAAAGGGAAGGACATAAAACTGGAAACACTGCAATTTGCAAGTGACTGTCCGTGGTGTAGTTGCAAACCTCCTCTTTCCCCTGAAAAGACCTGGAAACGATCTGTGACAAACAATAAAGGATTTATCCATATTTACAAGGACCATGGGTCATATTTTTACGTATCACTCAGTTCTATTTACTGATACAACTCTACAAGGCCACTCCAATGTAATGTGTATTAGATTTCCAAATTGTGTGTTTTTGGGTGAGTGTGTGTGTGTCAGTGTTGGGAGTAACGCGTTACAAAAGTAACGTAATTACAGTAATGTATTACTATTTGCTGTAACGCAGTAATATAACGCATTACTAATAAATGTTCGGTAATATTATACCTGTTACAATCTAAGTAATGCTCGTTACAATGCATTTTAACACAATTAGGTGTTTTAAAGAATTCACCAACACCGCAACTCGCGAGACAATGCAAGACGTCCCGACAACAGGAGAAAAAGCCGTGAGTAATAATAAGAGCTATTTCCTGTTGCTGAAATGTGCTGAGGCTGAGAGATGACAACACTACAGATTCCACGTTTGCACCATGGACATTGGCCCATTATTTTCACTAAAAGAAAAAGAGATGGTGTGTGTTGTCATGTCATAAGGCTGCAGGTTACATTATAGTGGGTTCTAGCTGTATTATGTTTCATATGAACAGGCCTAGACTTTGCAATATTTGCAGCATCTCTATCATAACTTACAGACTTTGATCCTTTGTCTGCTTGAATGATTCTGACGGTCATTGTTACTTATTGTATTGCGCCATGAGCCTTAACTGTGTTAGTAGCTTTAGGGGCCTACACAGTCATTATGTCACATCACCCTCCACTGAATGTAAATAATCAGCTGCAATAATCTACATCTTAGCTTTTTAAATGCCTAGTCAGATTTTTCTGCGGCCATTTTGTTTAAAATAACTCAAAAGTAGTGTAATGCATTACAATTGACAGACAGTAATATTGTAATGTAACTAGTTACTTTCAAATGACAGTTACTAATAATATATAATGTATTACATTTTGTATGTAACTTGCCCAACACTGGTATGTGTGTGTGTGTGTGTGTGTGTGTGTGTGTGTGTGTGTGTGTGTGTGTGTGTACAGAACTGCAACTTTAAACTATTAAACTACCTTTGCATTTCTGATGACACTGATGTTTGCATAGTGGTGGCTGTCCTGTGTGGAGGACTGAAAACAGTGGCTGCTCTTGGTGAGGGGTTTGCAGATGTTTTTTCATCACTACTGCCCCCAAGATTTTGTTGGATGAGTGTGATCAGGTTTCTGGCCACACTCTCCACATCCTTCTCTGGGCCTGGACTCTGATCCTACGGAAACAAGACAAACACGAGTTTTAACTCATAGCGACATTTTTAAAGTGTAACTAACCCCCAAATCCCCCCATCATTAGAGTTATTGGTCAGATCTGACTTGTATAGACGGGTTTCCAGCCTACGTCATCACTGATGTGCGCGCGCAGCCAGTGGGCAGAAAGCAGGACATTTCTCATTATTTACAAGCGGAGTCAAGCAGAAAACGAAAAGGACAAGGAGTTTTTGCGCTGTTAACCCTTACGAAAGAAAAATATATTGCAATATATTAGAAAATATCATGTGATATATTAGGCAATATATTCCCATATATGGGATTTAATTTTTATATTTTCCAATATATTGCAATATGCATGGATCATATATGTGTATATATTGAGAAATATATTGAAATAAAGACCAAAAAAGCACTATATTTTTTAAATATTTTATATATTTATATATATATGCATGGATCATATATGTGTATATATTGAAAAATATATTGAAATCAAGGCCAAAAAGGCACTATATTTTTTTAATGTTTTATATATTTTCATATATATATATATATATATATATATATATATATATATAATATATATATATATATATATATATATATATATATGCATGGATCATATGTGTATATATTGAAAAATATATTGAGATCAAGGCCAAAAAGGCACTATATTTTTTTTACACACACACACACACACACACACACACATATATATATATATATATATGTATGTATATGTAAAACATTTAAAAAATATAGTATATAGTATAGTATATGTGTATATTTATAACCCCCCCCCCTGTAACAAGTTAAGTAATTTATCTAACATCACAATTAGTCCGAAGCTGAAGGTAAAAATTCAATTAAAGTAAATATCCTGCATAGTTCTCCTCCTCTGTGTCCTCTGATCAGAGCGGTGACCCTAGCAACGGTGTGTTTTACTTAGCAATGGTCTGTGAACCGATTGCAGGTCAGGAATTATTTTTTTTATAAAAATAAAAAATAAAATGTTACCACAATGAAACAAAATCCATTGGCTGTCTCATCGTGAGCATTTGAACATGATTGGTTGATCTGACTGACATAATGGCTCTTGGCCAATGACAGCTGTGCGCGCCTTTCCGGCGCCAAATTTGAAAATAACCGTTACTGCTGCTGTGAAACGGGAACCGCCGCAACGCACTTCAGTCGTTCAAGAATGACCAGTCATGTGGATTATTTTTACGATACGGATAAATGGACAAACAGTCGGCTGGAACTTGGTCCTAGCGAGAGCTTGAGTGAATTTAAATCCTGCAAAAAATACCAGGTAAGATATTTCTCTGTTATTATTGTGGCGTTGTTGGTGTCAGGGATTCAAACGAGGCAGGCTCTGGTGAGAGGGAGGGGGGCTGTGTAACGTTAACGGATGTGAAGTCCTGGACATGTCTCGACATGTCACCATGGAGGGTTTTTTTTTTCTTATTCTCCTTGTTCTAACCAACGGTGAGGAGGATGTTTCAGCTGGTACATGGCTTCATTAACGTGTTACAGAGAAAAGGGTTAGAAAGAAAAGAGAGAAAAGCTAATCGCCATTAGCACATGAGCTATCCGGCTTTCAACCCCGTAGTAGCATTCTAGCGAGCGGCTAACTGGTAGCATTAGCGGCTAACTGGTAGCATTAGCCACCGGTGTAGGCACCAAATGTGGAGGCTCCGGGCTGCCAAAACAGCCCATCTGATGTTTGTTAAATCTACAAAACGAATTACCGAACAAACACCACCACTTCTGTGTGCACGCCTCTGCAACTAGTCATGGCTATCGTAGCCGTTAGCTTAGCTGCTGCTGACAGCTAACAGCAGCAGCTAAGCTAACACCAGGACGTCAGCTGTTAAAACCCTCCCGTTGTCGGACACAACATGAAACTACTCCAATTAGCTCAGTCATGTTGTAACAAAGATATCTGCTGGAAAAAATATTTTTTTCATGGGCTGTTTATTGAGTTATTTAAGACACTGCTAACGGCTAACGGTTAGCCCAGCTAACGTTAATCTAAAATGTAATGAATGGAGTGTCAGGCGACACCCAGCGTTGTTCTCCGGAAAGTGGTGGATAGTAACCACAATGTATTGAGTAACTGTTAGCGAATTTCAGTGTGTGTGTTCCTAAAGTCAGCATGAGAGGTAAATGAAAAGAGTCTATTTATAACAGAAAACTGCCTGTTGTACAGTATGCTTACTTAGGACCAGGAGCAGAGCAGCAGAGGTTGCCTCCAGTCTACTGTTCGGTTACCATGTAACGTTATTGGTGATAACTTATCCACCTTATTCCTGGGGTCGTTACTGTAGAAACGGTTATGGGTGGAACTTCCGGTCAGCACCGGAAGTAGCAGTGAGCCATTGACTAACAGCAGTGGTTGCTAGCGGTCTTCATTACTGTTAGCGGGTTATTTGAAAGTTTTCACATTGTTTTCTGTTTTCTTAGTTAATTCTGTAGATGAGGCAATTCATGTGGTGATAACAGATCGGTTATTGATCCATGGTGGTGAGCGCTCCTAATTAAAAAATCAGCTCGAGTGAAGAGAGGGAGTAGCGCTGTTTGGTTGACCCGTCTGCAGCTTCTGGGGGCTGCGGGTAGAGGACTGGACTGTGTTGGACGAGTCAGACCAACAGGTCCGCTTGGACCGTGGCCACTCGGACCAACAGGTCCGCTCGTACAACGTAATCTGGGCAGGAGACCGAGAAGTGGACGGGGCTGAACCGGGAGAGAGGCAGCGACTGGGCGTGTGTGTGTGTTGTGACAGGAGTGAGGGGGCGCGCCGCACGTCACAGAGGAGAAATGCATTGTAATGAATGTAACGACCCCCCCCCTCGAGATTATTGTTATTCTGACACATGAGTTAAATAACAGCTGTGTTTGAAACCACGCTGCGGTTCGTAATCGCGGTGCAGAAGAGTGAGTTTGGAGCTGACGAAAGGAGAGAAAAAAGAGAGTCGGTGGGAAATGCTCATTGATTAGAGAGACAGCGATCAGCTCCGCGGTGCTGACGAACCCGCTTTAATATGACAAACTATGATTGTGATTAAAAGAACCTAAACCAAGTGGAGTAGAGCTGAGCTGTAACTGTGTAGTGGAGAAGGGGCAACACACGCTATGCGCACACACGCACACGCGCCATCGTCCCCTCAGATGCGGCTGCATCTCTCCAGGACACTGGTGTGTGTGAGTGTGAGAGAAATAAAAGCTGTGACTTGCTTGGGCAAACGTTGTTTGGTGTCACCCGCTGATTTGCACAGGTAATATCTAGACCCCGAATCTATAAGACTATATGTATACAAATATGTATAAAAAATTGCGTGTATCATTTAGGGGTTTTTATATCCCTAAATGATACACGCAATTTTATGTTTACTGTTTCATTCCGTGTAAACGTTGTGTACACTGACACACCCCTCTGTATCAAAAGTATAGGTCTTTATGATTAAAATAAACTTGGTTGGACACTCGGATGTGTCTGTGTGTGGTCTTATAATAGATCCATGGTGAGAACCTACAGTAAAATACTCCGCCCCCACCACCACCACACACACACACACACACACACACACACACACAATCCCTGAGCAGACAGTAAAGAGGTGAGTGAGAGAGAGACCCCCCCCCCCCCCCCCCCCCACACACACACATATGCATTTCTTTATAAAAGAGGAATGTGTTTTAAAGGGGAACTAAACCCCTCAGTTTTGGATGACGTGCTCTAAACTGGAAATTCAAAAAATGCCTTAATTATGGGCGGGGCTCCAGGAGCGCTCTCCGATCCCCTCCCCCCTCCCCCCTCCCCCCTAACCGTCACCACACTCACACGCGCGAAAACACACTAGAGAGAGAAAAAAAAAAAATCATAAACACAAACATCGACATTTATGCTAGCTAGCGATCTGATCATGAGTGACTCTGACAGTAGCGCGGACACTTTCGCCACAGAGAGGTCCTTTGAGGTGGAGGACTTGTCGCCTCCAGAGTCTGATACGGCTCTGGACCACGGTGGTGATCACGGTGGTCCAGAGCCGTATCAGTTTGAACCGTTAGCGCCGCAGGCAGCAGCCGGCGCTGAGGAGATGGAGTTGCAGGAGAGGATGGGGGAGATTTCTGAGTGGTACAGTGGGTACTAGTTTCATTTGGACGTTTCCCTCACGTAACGCGTGATTCACGCGTTGCGTGAAATTGTAGGTCACACTGTAGCCACTAGGTGGAAGCATCGTACTGAGATGCAGCTCAAAAGATTTTGGGGTAATTCCACGTTTGACCACAACATAGCTGCAATGGAGAGTGGCGCTGTTCATAGGCCATAGGTAGTTCATTTGCAGCTGTGGTCGAGAGAGCTAGAGAGTGGATGGAGAGAGGGACCGCTACGCCGGTCAATCAGATCAATGTTGTTGTTTTTATTGTTTCACAGTGGTTACAGTAGCCTACGTTCAACAGGATCAGTGGTTCTCAGCCTTTTGGGGGGCCCCTGCATATCTTTGATCTCTCCTGTAGCCTGGCTGGGTGGCTCCAAGTTTGAGGAGCGCCGGGTCGATTGATACACTTTTCATTAAACGTCTTTTTCAAAGATGATGTTATGTACACAAACATTTGTATCATGTGATCAACAACTCACATGTGTATTCTCTTAGTTACAAGTGTAATTTAACACATATTGGATGATCGCGATGATAACTTTGAACATAAGTTGACATTTGTCTCAAACGCCCCACCTATGCGGGTCGTTAGAGACACAGAGGAGGGACGGTTGAAACAGCATGTTTTAAACAGAAACTACTGTCATTACTCTCGTTTTTATGCAGCATATCAGACAACATACTAGTGTACTCGTCATTGCCAAAATGTCACATAATTTCTCACAATATAAATAGGTCACATAAATATTTTTGTCCCGTGCGTAATTGTCAGGATCCGCATTTCGATTAAACTCGCCTTTCTTCTTTTGTACGAGTTGTTGGACGACTGCATTTTCATTTTCATTTTCATTTCATTTCATTTTCCCCTCACTTTGCTGAATATCTGTTGATTCATGTCATAAACACGTTTTGTTCATTAAAAATATCTGGTGTTTATTAAAAATATGTTGTTCATTCAAATCGGTTGTTGTTCATTGCAAAACAATAGGGTATTAATTCGGTGATTTATATACATATTTTGATCGCGCAGTGTGACCACAATCACTACGCACGGTGGCGTGAGGGACATTTGAAACAGCTGTATCAATCGTCCCTGCAGCGACTACTGACACTTCAACCTGCATCCAAACATTTAGCATACTGTATCTGTCGGGTACTCTCTCTTCTCCGGTACAAAGTGGGAGATGACAGAACTACTTTAATCGAGGGAAAGCTACATTGTTGCGAGTTGACTCCGGCCGGCGTGTGCACGTGCACTAAACCTGTGAATATTATCGTTTGTCCCGGACTCCCGGTCATAGTTATCTCAAGGAAATTTAAATCGAATGCAACTGGACTTGGTTATTTGTCTGGTTTCTGAAGCTTACGACTTACACAAATGAAACATTCGATTTCTGGGCATTTATAGCCTACCTCGGGCCGACAATAGCTTATTTTTTCTTCAATTATTGTTTTCATCAGTTATATTTATCATAATATGCCCAATTCGGGAGGGAGAGAGGGGGAGAGAGTGCCGCGGTCACGTTACATAATGTAACAGTTTCCAGAAAAATACAAAACAGGATATTTATTCATGTTACCATCTGTTTAGGTAGATAAAGGTCTCAGTCACATTTGAATAAAAATAATGCAATTAGGCTAAATATCATAGGATCTTTTTTTTTTTTAAAGATAAGCCTATTTCATTTTTAGTTCCATAATTCAGAGATGATTTTCACTCAACGAAATGAAACGAAACAATGAAGCCTACAGTTTTGTCCTCCGGCTTATGAAAAGTGTGAGGAGAGGTAGCTACTGTAAGAACCGGTTTTTCAAAGATGACTGAACAGCTGTGTGAAGTTCTGTGGGGGGCAGGGCTGTAGCCTACTTGAGTGAAGTATCCACAAGCACACCTATTGATCAGAGATAAATGAAGGTGATAATGTGTCGCTGATGTTTCTAAGCTGGTCCTACAGACCGCTGCATATAAGCCCCACTGTAGCATTTTCACCCAGCCTCGCTTTCAATAAAACACACACTAGCATTCTATAGCCTAATTGCAATCAGTGAAATATATGAAATCAATATAAAACACAATTTAAATATGAGAGTTGCTGTTGCTCTAGTTTAATAGCGCTGCAGCTGCATTTACCGTGCGCCCCTGTCTGTATGTGAACCTGTGTCTGTCTATGTGCGGGCAGAGATCAGAGATGGGGTTTTTTTTAATAACCATATATGGTCAGCACGTGCATAATTAAGTAGCCATGTGCTCTGTGCAGCGGCAACAAAGTAACAACAAAGACAACGGGCAGAATGATGCTTCGGCGGACCTGCCCTCGCTTTTGAGGTCGGTTGTGAGAAAAATGCCTACTGTCCAGACAACTGTGTTTTTTTTAAAGCACCCCTGCATTACACAAACACACACATACGATATAGCCGCACATATAGGCTATATCAGTGATCATAATAATGATGATAAGAGAAAATGCATTGTTCACTAAAACTGCACGTTGGCATCCCAGACTGAAATAAAATCTTTGCTTACAGTGAGAGCTGCTCTACTACTAAGTGAACTATACCTTTCTTGCGTTACTAATGTTATTGTGTCTCGAGTGTTTCAGAGTCGGCCGCTGTAAACCAGCTGACCCCGACTGACTTTTTTTTTGCGGTCACATCAGCACGGCTGCATCTTCGGTCGCGGCTGCTGTGGCATTAGCCCACATTGCCCTATGGCCAGTCCGTCCCTGTCACTGGTTGTTTGTGTTGTCTGTCAAAACATGGATGAATGAAACCTATATCCGCACCTCTTGTAGCCTATTTCTATCGAGGGAAAGTTATTTCAGGATATCCTGTTTTATCGCCCAGCCCGAAAGTGACATAGACTATTGCCCGTTCATTCATGAGAAATCATCCAGCTACACTCTCAGTCAAACAAGGTGGGGAATGAACACTACTGTACAGTAGTTGGCTCATTTTAAAAACACACCGGCAGCATCACCCACTGAGTTAATTAACTGCTGTGTGGAAAACCACGCTGTGGTCCGTAATCGCGGTGCAGATGGGTGTGTTTGGAGCTGACAAGAGGATCGATAAAAGAGAGTGAGACGTATAGCTGCCGTCGTTACATTTTTCTCATTGAAAAACTATACTGTATTATTATTATTATTATTATTATATTGCATTCCCCATTCGTGTTCACTGCTCCGTGCTGCTGACTTATAGAGGCGATCTGCTGCTCACAGATGCCACCTGGCGGTTCTTTGGGCACATTGCAGCTTCTGGTGAAAACACAATTACTCCTCCACAAAAAATCCGCGTGAGCCTCCCGTGACTCACGCGTGAATCTCGCGTGAAACCGTCCAAATGAAACTAGTACCCACTGTATATGATGCCCCCAACCCACAAGATTTGAATGATGTGGTTAATATAGTAGCAGAACAAATGTTAAAATAGCCCTGTTTTTTTGGAATTTACCATGGTGAATTTTATGCCACACCACTTAGATTACATTTCTATTTGTAACAGGTGCTCGTGTGGTCAATGCAGTAATCTCTCTCCTAGAGAGAATGTCTGCTGCAAGGAGGTGTCTCAGGTAACATCACACCCTGAAAAAAGTTCAATCAATAAGCTACTGACATTGCAATTTTATAGTACTGACCACCAGTCTATGAACTACACTGCAGTTTTAGCTCACCTGTTGAATTAAACAGCTGTTGTCAAAAACAATTATACTGTGTACTGGCTCATTCCACATTATAGTACTAGTATACCCACCTAGACTTTTGAGGTTATAATACATATATCCTGACATAAAATAAATAAAATATGCTGTTTTTAATTACACATAGGTGATGCATTGGCTGTCAATTTTAAACATACTTTTCAGTGCAGGACGGTTTCACCATCACATAGCAGAATGCAATGCAATACAGATGAGACTGAGAAATATAGCAATATATATATATAGCAACCATGTTTTCATGATGTCAGGGAGAAAAAAGAAGGGATACACATGGGGAGTAAAGTGTAAACGTAGATGTGGTACCCCGTGCAGGCAGATGACAAACTGGATGACATGGCCCTCAGTAGAAATACTGCAACCTATAGTTTAGTTTTGTTCATTTAGTTTATCGCAGGACAACATATTTGAAAAAACAAAACAAAACAATATATATTTTTCAGCATGCTTTCAAGATCCAGGGCATCTCAGAACAAACTTCCACAAACATCAGTCAAAATTCCTTTTCCCTACCATCTACTGGCAGTGGAAACAGAACCAGGAACACCTAATCAGAGACTATAGTTTAGTTTTGTTCATTTAGTTAATCGCAGGACAACATATTTGAAAAAAACAAACAAAACAATATATATTTTTCAGCATGCTTTCAAGATCCAGGGCATCTCAGAACAAACTTCCACAAACATCAGTCAAAACTCCTTTTCCCTACCATCTACTGGCAGTGGAAACAGAACCAGGAACACCTAATCAGAGACTCCCAAGCTGGTGGGGATGTGACACTGGGTGGTGACATGCGCGCTGACTCGCCAGGTGAAAATTTACTTTATACTTTATACACAAAGAATGTCATTGGGACACTTCTGCAAGTAAAGCAGAGCTGTTCACATTGTGAATATGTTCACCAGTGGTCCAGCCAGCCAATGGTGAACAATATACCAGCTGGGAATCTTCAGCTGTGTGAAAATTTACTGGAGTACTTAACTGTGTAACTATGACAACATTGTCAACCAAGACATACTGAAAAATATATATTGTTGTTTTCAAATATGTTAGGACATTCTGCAAAGTACGGGAGCTACACAATGATGGACCTCAAATTAAACAAGGTCATTGATATTCAGCTTGTCCAGGTAAAACACTGATAGACTGAAAAGCGTTTTTTGTTTTTTTTTAAAGAAAGAAAAACAAAAAAGCAAAACGAGGACAGTCATCGTGATTACATTTCAAGTATGGTAAATACAGGTGCCAATATGAGCACTTACTGTACATCTCGTAGATTTTCTAAATGTGAGGTTCATGTACCTTCACAAGGAAACTGTAGTGGAAACTTGTTGGATTGAATGCATCATGCAGTGTGGACCTCCCGTTTTTTAGGTGATGGGAAACACAGGTGCCCATCACCTCAAAAACATTTATATAAAGTGCACAATTGTTATGGCCCCAGGCCGCAGCCTTTTCTCCGCTCCGCTCCTGTGTTTCTCTCCTCCTCTCCAGTACTGTACCCAGCCTCTACCAAGAACTGAGGCACTTAGGAGAACTGTAATGTACAGAGCAGTGACATATTGGAATAGGCTCCCACCATATATGACCAACATTGAAAATAAATGGAGATTCAAAAATAAAATAAAAGAGGCCATTATTAGTACATAACTTACATTTTTTTAAGGTTTTGAAAAGTAAAAGTTGGTTTGTATTTGTAAAATATTTTTTATTCTTATTATTTTGTTTTATTTTTTTGTTTGTCATTTATCTAATTCTGTAAGCTATTGTATTATGTTTTGATTGTCACATATGAGTGTCTGGACCCCAGGAAGAATAGTCCTTACCAAGGTGAGGACTAATGGGGATCCATAATAAAACTAAAACTTAACTGTTACCTGTCCAGGTGTTCCTGCTCTGCTCCAGAGTGGTCTTGATGAGCCCATCACCGCGCAGGACTGGGGGCAGAGTTCCTGCTTTAAGAGTGGATCGGTACTTGGCTCTCTCTCTCTCTCTGGATCGTGCAGTCTGTGTCTGACTGCTGGCGTGGCGTGGCGTGGTGTGGCGTGTGCTTTGGAGCACTCGTAGTGGTGGGCCAGGGTTGAGATTCAACACTGATTCAGCTATTGCATACACTCCAAGTTAAACTGTGTATTAGATTCCACTAGGCCAGTGCTTCTCAAACTTTTTCGGTCATTCCCCGCCTTAGACAAGGGGAGATTTTCAAGCCCCACCTTAGGGAGGGTGGGGGGTGGGGGTAGGTCACGTCATAATTTCATAAGTCTGAGAAAAAACTTGTGTTTCTTACTAGACTCCAGCTG
Source organism: Trachurus japonicus (assembly GCF_045865225.1). Taxonomy (NCBI): domain Eukaryota; kingdom Metazoa; phylum Chordata; class Actinopteri; order Carangiformes; family Carangidae; genus Trachurus; species Trachurus japonicus. The sequence goes on along the minus strand of NW_028220653.1, from coordinate 241,872 downwards.
ACAGCGATGCACTATAATGAGAATGCACAGAGAGCTCATGCATGGTATAATAATGGCATCATGATTGATTTTGGTTTTGGGGAAATGTGTTACTAGTACTACCCTGTTCTATCCTTACACTTTAGGCTACGTTGAGACACTGATGGAGCTTCTCAACAATATGACAGACAGACAGACAGACAGACAGGGAAAGTTTTTCTTTCTTTCTTTTTTCAAAAAGTTTGAGAAAAAATTGTGTTTCTTACTAGACTCCAGCTGACAGCGATGCACTATAACGAGAATGCACAGAGAGCTCATGCATCCACCACAGCTGGAGAACTACGGTATTCCATCGTCTACCCAAAATACAAACATGGAGACTTCACTGTGCGACCCATACGGGGTCATCCTACCTCAGGTAATTTGTTATTAGACTAAAGCCCTATTCGCACGGGATCAGTTTTACCTGGGGACCTCTAGTGATTTGTAATAATTGCGGAGGACGTCTGTGATCTTAATCCTGTGCGAATGCGCCATGTCAGTAATTTGTAAAGTAAAAATTCCCCCGCAAATGACCTACTATATTTCACCAAAGACCGACGTCCCGTGGTAGGGGCATTTTTTGTTTTTGTTTCTATTGCGCGCCTTTTCTACTTCTATCAGAGCCTTAATGTCAGTAATGCGAGTAAAATACAGACTTCACTTATCCCGTGCGAATGGCACCACCATTTACAAATTACCAGACGTCCCCAGGTAATACTAATCCCGTGCGACTAGGGCTTAGTGGTATCATGATTGATTTGGGGGAAATGTGTTACTACCCTGTTCTATCCTTACACTTTAGGCTACGTTGAGACACTGGGTACGTTTACATGGACAGTTTCACTTGGTTTCAGAAAGGTTTGGGAGACCAAACAGATTGAAAATACTTCATGTAAACACCTCAAACCGTTTCAATTACCCCAAATCGGTTGAAATTCCAACCAGATTGAAGGGGGTGGTTTAAACCTTTTCTAAAGAGATCTGTCTGTCATGTAAACACTTGAAACGGGTTGATCCCTGGCTGCGTTCGTTCAGGACTTATACGTACGCACGCACGCACGAGCCGTGCCTGCCTGGCTGGCACTCAAGTGAAAATGTCCGTGTATTATGGGAAAATGTCGAGCAAGAAATTTCATAACAGACTGGCGGGTCATACGGAAGTTCTGTTTCCACTCGGTGTCCGAAAATTCATGCAGAGAAAAGAGGAGGAGGAGGAGGAGGAAGCGGTGTGCCGCCGGTGTTGTGCCGAAAAGAGACTGCCAGCCCGGGCAGTCTCTTTTCGGCACAACACCGGCGGCACACCGCTTCCTCCTCCTCTCTCTGCATGAATTTTTGGACACCAAGTGGAAAGACGCTCTCTCTTCTTTTCCTGCTAAAATGAGGATTATGCCACGCTGCTGTTAAATACAGAGAAATATTATAACAGCAAAGACTGCGCTCAACAAACGATGTATTTCGGCACAGCTGTAGCACTTCCATAATCAATACCGTTGTAACCATAGTAACGCAATCACTCACGGCTGCGGGCACATTCGAAGCGTTTGTTTTGTCGCCGCATCTAAACACCCAACCAGTTTACTTTGTAACCCATGTATACGCTCAAGCTGAAATCTTCAAACAGATTGATTTAAACCAAACCTTTCTGAAACCATTTGAAACTGTCCATGTAAACGTACCCACTGATGGAGCTTCTCTTCAACAGACAGAGGAAAGTTTTTTCTCAGACTTATGAAATTATGACGTGACCTACCCCCACCCCCCACCCTCCCTAAGGTGGGGCTTGAAAATCTCCCCTTGTCTAAGGCGGGGAATGACCGAAAAAGTTTGAGAAGCACTGGCCTAGTGGAATCTAATACACAGTTTAACTTGGAGTGTATGCAATAGCTGAATCAGTGTTGAATCTCGACCCTGGCCCACCACTACGAGTGCTCCAAAGCACACGCCACACCACGCCACGCCACGCCAGCAGTCAGACACAGACTGCACGATCCAGAGAGAGAGAGAGAGCCAAGTACCGATCCACTCTTAAAGCAGGAACTCCGCCCCCAGTCCTGCGCGGTGATGGGCTCATCAAGACCACTCTGGAGCAGAGCAGGAACACCTGGACAGGTAACAGTACTGGAGAGGAGGAGAGGAGGAGAGGAGGAGAGGAGGAGAGAAAAACAGGAGCGGCTTATGACTTCACGCTCATATTGTTAACACAAGTGCCTGTCACCTAAAAAATGGGAGGTACACACTGTATGATGCATTCAATCAAAAAAAAATTCTGCTATAGTTTATAGAAGAAACGAGACTTGTGTCTGGCCACTGCCTCCCTCTTGTCAGGTCTGGTGTACTGGGAACAAAGTTTCTCTGGCACAAGGACTGTGTCCAGAAAGTCCTGGTATGCCCCCGGGTCTTTCACCACATTGTTGAACAGAAGCTCCATGAGTGTCTCAACGTAGCCTAAAGTGTAAGGATAGAGCAGGGTAGTAACACATTTCCCCAAAATCAATGATGATGCCACTATTAGTCTAATAACAAATTACCTGAGGTAGGATGACCCCGTATGGGTCGCACAGTGAAGTCTCCATGTTTGTATTTCGGGTAGACGATGGAATACCGTAGTTCTCCAGCTGTGGTGGATGCATGAGCTCTCTGCGCATTCTCGTTATAGTGCATCGCTGTCAGCTGGAGTCTAGTAAGAAACACATATTTACATGGTCAGCAAAAACCTAATAAGATATGGTTAATTGATTTAAAAAAAACAAAACAAGAAAATGGTTATTCCATGCTAGAGATTGTATTCTTTACTGTATACCTGCAGAGCATCCCTGTGAAGGAAAAGACCACATTTTTGGGTGCAAACTTCAAGATCAGACTGTGAAAGGATTCGATTGCTGAGGTGTGATGTTGTGGGCTGATCTTCTCCATATCTTTCAACAGTCTGGGGGCCAACAGAACTGCTGTCAGTTGCTCACATGCTGCTGTACCTACATACAGGAATAATGTTATTTAATTACCGGTAAACCAATTTGGGGACAATGAGTAATTGTAAAAATGATTGAATGTAATTTAGACATGAGTCAGCAATCTCATAACACTGGGCTTTATCTTAAATCTGATGCGAATCAGGGCATAGTGTTGCATCACTATGCCCTGCTAGATTCAAAACTGTGTAGTAACTGAGGCCCATTTGGCCACAACCTCCTGCCCTGATGCAGAGGTTGACGCTGACCAGTAGAGGTGGTTGACAACACTCTTCCTCCATGGGCCCACCTCCTGTGTTCTTCTAATCTTGGCCATGGCATCGATTTTTTTCCCAATCCCTGAGCAAAAGACATACAGATTTCCTTTTGGATAAATAGAATAATCTTGAATCTTGCAAACTGTTTTGTAAAAAGAAAAATCACATAATTTTTTATTGTTCTTTTTTTTTTTCAATTCAAACACTTACCCTTTCCCATATGCCAAGGGTCAAAGTAGTGGCTGATCCCAGGTCTTTTCTCCCGCAAGAACTTTTGTACCCCTGTATGTCGGTCGGTAATGATGGCTTTGACCACTAGTCCTTTGTCCTCCAAGAATGACAGACTGCGCTCAAAGCCCTCCTTCTCCATCCGAACACTGTTTCCCACTTCGTTGCTCTGTTGATACAACACACAAAGTAGACACATGCTCTGAAGAGATAGACTAATATGAATATGAATGAACAGTTTTTCAGTCTATCAGTGTTTTACCTGGACAAGCTGAATATCAATGACCTTGTTTAATTTGAGGTCCATCATTGTGTAGCTCCCGTACTTTGCAGAATGTCCTAACATATTTGAAAACAACAATATATATTTTTCAGTATGTCTTGGTTGACAATGTTGTCATAGTTACACAGTTAAGTACTCCAGTAAATTTTCACCTGGCGAGTCAGCGCGCATGTCACCACCCAGTGTCACATCCCCACCCGCTAAGGAGTTTTGACTGATGTTTGTGGAACGTTGTTTCTGAGATGCCCTGGATCTTGAAAGCATCCATTGAACTAAAAGAAGAAATAACATAATGTGATGAAATATTTTAAATCAAGTAATGTAAAAGTACCTGTCATTACAAATTTGTTTCTTGTCTCACCTTTGAAATTTGAACAAATGATGACCCTGTGAACAGGACTGCTGCACACAGCTGAAGATTCCCAGCTGGTATATTGTTCACCATTGGCTGGCTGGACCACTGGTGAACATATTCACAATGTGAACAGCTCTGCTTTACTTGCAGAAGTGTCCCAATGACATTCTTTGTGATCTCACAGCTCCGGGTGCACACTGGACATCTTTTGAACAGCTCCATCAATTTGTCTTCATGGACAATGTACTTGGTCACTGCATGGGGTGCCATGTCATCAGAATTACTAAGTAGAAGAGAAAAAACATGAATAAATATAAATATTCATACAACTTCAACAAAACGCTGGTTAATTACACAACATGTGATCCAAAAGTATAAGTTATGTTGAGGAATAGCATGTACAGACATTTTAAATTTTGCCTTATTGTATTGTATGCATTATTCAAAGGTAGGTATGAATGGATAATATGTAGTATTATATGTTGACAAAAGCAACTTCAGCATAGAAGTTTAATACTTATTAACATAACTGCTGACGTAGTTGAACACAGTGCAATTCAATAACATGAAAATAAAAATATATTTGATGCAAACACCAGGAAACTGCTGCTCAGCTGAAACATGCTCAGTTGTCTTGGCAATATACAAGACAGCATGTCTATATGGCAGCATTCTATATAATAGAAACAGCAGTAGTCTTGTGAACTAAATCCTTTACCTTGTACGGTTCATGGTGCTGTTGGTGACATCAAGCTGGTAGCTGGAGTCATCAGTTGACACCTCAAACCTTGTCCTTTTGTGTGGCGTGGAGCTTGCGACTGGAACCTCTGGAATGGCTACAGCCTCAGGATCAGCCACCAACATGCCAGTGTCACAAGACACACTCCTGTTAGGCGGTCGGGCCTGAGTAGCACAAAGCTAAAGCAAAATGTAAAAGCAAAAGCTGACGTAATACTAAGATTGTTTATGATGGAAATAATTATTCGTTGCAGCCAGGACAAATCAAGCCTGACACACAGCCGTATTTAGACTAGGGGTGTGACTTTGTACACGTGTAAACGTTTACACGGAATTAAACTGTAAACGTTTAGTAAAAAATCCCTAAACGATACACGCAATCCCCCCGTACATTTTGGGGGGGCTAGGTGAAAAATAGTCCCGCACACTGTCTTAATTTAGAGAAAACTATGATTTAATAAAATGATGCTGTGACGCGCTTCCCTCCTTCAGACAAAATGTGTGTGAATGCGGTTTTCTTTTCCTTTTTTTCTTGTCTTTTTGTGTGTGTGTGTGTGTGTGTGTGTGTGTGTGTGTGTGTGTGTGTGTGTGTGTGTGTGTGTGTGTGTGTGTGTGTGTGTGTGTGTGTGTGTGTGTGTGTGTGTGTGATGGCGCCGCCACAGAGTAAACCGTAAACACCCATCCAAAATTAACGCTGGGTCAAACATTGCTTTTCTGGTTGCCAAAAGATATTCTATGCAAATATAGCCTCCCCAAACACAAACAAATAACCTGAAACGGATTGAAAGGGCCGGGGTGTCTCGAGACGCCTCTGGGCTGGTTGCTCCTGCCCGGTCTGTCCACTCCTCTCATCCGCACTTCAGCACCTGTCCTGGGCTGCACAGTGTCGGCTCGGCTCGGCTCGGCTCGCTCCTCGTTTTAAATGGTTTTACTCCTTTTAAAAGTAGCGTAAACAACCTACTGTTCTGATCACTCATACACGTGTTTAGTTCGGCAATACGTTGCATTATTATTAGTTATACTTCAAAAATAAAGGACGGTGGAGCGAGCCAAGCTGTAGCCCAGGACAGGTGCTGAAGTGTGGGAGAGGAGGGAGAGACTGGGTGTCCGCGGTGGATCAGAGAAAAATGCAGTGTACACGTGTACATATTTTAGTACACGTTCACATCCATAATTTAGACAGAGAGCGTCCTTATTTGCTTACAGCTACTGCAACTGTTATTTGTTCGAATAAAAGACAGGGTTTTAAAATCACTTTTATAAGAAATTAATTTACTCTGTGAGGCACTCTCCATCTGTCTATCATACTCCTCCGCCGTTCAAACAAACAGAAGCACATGGCTAATTATTGTGCAGAATGGCGTGGTCAGAGCTAATCCAGACAGATCTCACGAAATAAAAAAAAACACAAGCGGCATCAAACGCCATAGATTTAACATTAATCCTGTCTCACAGCCACCCAAGAGCATTAACGTAATAAAAAATATGCGGTCTTTTATTATGACTCACCCTTGCTTCTCCTCGGAGGCTTTATGTTAGCCTGTCCAGCAGCATGTTTTATGCTGACTGGTTCCGTTTGGCACCCGATCTCCCTCGTCTCTCTTGGCTGAAATATAACAAAATTGTGCTTCACAAATCTAGTTTTGGCTAACGTTACAACGTTTTTTGCCATATTCACTCTAACCATTTTTTTAGGTTAGGTTATTTAGACTTCAGATACGTTAGCTAAGGTTATATCACTAGCATTACGGTGGCTATATTTATTTTGTACTCACCTCAATATGTTGAACAGTTGCTGGCTGCAGCATCAGCTGCTGTGATGTCGGTCCGGCTGTCGGCACCGGGACAGCAGCGTTCGGCACCGCATTGCTTTTCAGCATGAACACGGTACTGGCACCCATGTTCACCTCCGTCAGATTGGAGAAGCACTCCGGGGGAAAATGACCGTTGCAAACTCCGGCTCTTGGCGGGAGGTCACGGTCTGGTAGGCGCAATGCGCGCAGCCACTGCCGCCTAATTTCTGGGTCAGCGGGAAACCGATGCAGCCCTGAGACGTTCTTGCAACCGGGAAAACTACACTGCCGACCCATGGTGGCCACTAGCTCACAAATACTACAACAAGCTAAAGCTAACCTACACCCTAACGAACGAACAAACGAACGAACGACGAGTAACTAGACAATACAATACAATACAATACAAAAAACTAAACAAGCTAACTAATCTAAAATTGCTAAATAAGTACTAAACCCAGATAGCACACGTACGTCTGGCCGACGTCGGCCTGAGGTTGGACGTCGGCCCTATAATTTATAACATCTGTCAAGCATCGGCCCATGGGCGAATATCTTCAAATTTGATACTCATTTGTGCCAGCTCATCAAACGTCTCTGGTGCGTCGGCTTTAAGTCGGCCGCAGACCTGCCCACAGACGGCGGGACCTCCTGTCAGTTTGGTCCAGAGACGTCGACGGAGTGCGTTTCAGGTAAGTTACTTGGGATATATTGCCAAAAAAAAAAGAAAAGTTAGGCCTATTTCGTTTATTTTGTAAAAGTTAAAGGTTTCCGGTGAGTGGCGAGGTAGGCTACAACGCGGTCGAAATAATAGGCTACCAGCACAGGTGTCAGCTTATTTATAACTGTATTTGGCGTTAACGTTAGTTTAACGCTAGTTATCCTAACATAACGGTTACAGCCGACACCAATAAAATGTTAAGTCCTATTTTTTTCCCTCTATTGGACGTTATCTGGCTGGAAAAAGGTAGAAGTGACGGGACCGGTAAGCCGTTGTCAAAGCAAAAAAAAAAAAAAAAAAAAAAGCTCCAGAACTAGAGGGGGGGCTGGCCGGCCTGCTGCCCGGGCACAAGGCGCTGGTGTGCGGATGAGTGAAGGAGGGAGACTCGGTCTCTGGAGCTCACCATGGTTACATAGCAGACGCTGTAGGCTACATTTTTGTCCTCGCGCTTATGACACGCGCTGTCCCTGCAGATTGGCAGCTGACCTGAGAATGATATTAGGCTACTCTGGTTAACTGTTGAGACAATTGAAACTGGTAAAAACAAATGTGTATGCTTATCAAAATTACAGAAAGAAGTGGCAGGCAGGGAAGTGAAGTTTTACACGATGGCAGAGGGAAAGGGCTTGAGAGTGTGATTGTTGCTGAGATTTAATCAGGTTGATTTTTCAGTGATTTATGACAAGACCGGACAATGCACAGAGCAGCAACCACGAAGACTTGTCATCTCACTGGTCATTAAATAAGACACATTGTTTACTCCAGCACTCCTTAATTCTTTACCAATTCTCCGCCGGACCGCGGCGTGTTTTTTCCTTTTTATTATGCAGAGCAGTGAGCGAGTGAGCAAGCGCCTGATAAACAGCGGATGCGCACCAGATGATTGACCGGGGCAAAAACTGAAACGAGAGGCATACAGGGAGGAAAACACAGCATATCGGCTACAATATAAGGTAGGTAGCCTATGTCCAAAAGGCTTTGTCCTGTCGTCACGACGTGAGTGAGGGAGGATGGTGGTTCAAGTTTAGTGATGAGGAAACTGTCACTAGGTGCGTTTCCATTACCCCTTGAAATGCGCAAAACCTAAATATCGAAATTAAAAACTGGTAATGGAAACACCTACATTTCGAAAAAACTCTCAAATATCGCAAAAAAGTTTTTACGCTCTCATGAGGTGGTTTTTGAGACGTATCGATACAAAGTTGTATCGCAAAAATGTAATGGAAACACTTTTTCTACACGTCACCGGCGTCAGCGGAGTTGTGTGTGTCCACGCTGTGTTGGTTTATGTAACTTGAGGGGACAAATGAACCACATGTTTATTGTCATGCATTGCTGACCTGGGCATTGTTTCTCATTAAATTAGAAAAACCTTTCCTATCATTCCCCTTTTCCGTGCATGGTTGAAGGAGATTTGGCTCGCATCCACACTCCCACTCCCTCCTGCGCCGAAATGTCACCTTAAGTCACATAAACCAGTACGGGTGTGTGGACACAACCACCTATATTGTTGTCAGCGCCTCATCACCGCTGGTGTTTAAAGGCTCCGTTCTTTCTGCAGTCAGGTTAAAGCGCACATCCACCGTGTTGGTAAACAATTAATCCCTCTATATATCAACGGAGGCAACAGTGCTTGATCAGCTAGGGTCGGAGGTTGTGTGAGTGCGGGCCAGCGGGGGAGAGGGGAGGGGGCATTCGGGCTTCAGCACGGAACAACTGGCCCGTGTGAGTGCGTCCTTATTTGTGGCCGCTGCAGCGCCACACGGGCTTTACCTCTCAGTAGGTCAAGCGCTGTTTTTGTCTTTGTTAAAAACAGTAACAGCAACAGCTGTAGGCAGCTGAGATGGCGGAGCCACGAGTGTGCCAGTGCCACCCACAGAGGAAGCTGGCATACCCAAAAATTTGATGCATTTTTTGTTTTTGTTATAGTCTATAGCTTCCAACATGTTATCGATCAGTCAATACATTTGTAAAAATCGCCGTCAGGTGATGCGTTGCGACACCTGCACCGGCTCGAGAAACTGGACTAATGGAATAATTAACGAGTTAAAGGCCAAACCACGCCGTCTTGCCCTTTAAATTGAGAGCTGCGCAGTGCGCACAGGAAAGCAGCGATATCGTTGTCCTCTGCTGCTTTGCGATATAAAACCATCAGGCCAAGCTGTTACATAATCATATGTGATGAATGATGAGCCCAGTAGTTGTGTTCAGATGGTTAAATAGCTTTGTTGATCATGCGATCAAAGTAATTTAAGCGCCGTTACGCACGCCGCATCTCTCTCGTCCAGTGCGCTCCTCTCCTCTCCTCTCCTCTCCTCTCCTCTCCTCCCTCTCCAGTACCGGGCTGCTCAGCTCTGGGACCGGGGCTGAGAGACGTCACCGCTTTCATTCCGTCTGTGATCTTTTGGTCAGCGCGTTTAGATCCGAGTGGCCTGAGTGTCCCACACCTGAGCTCTGTGCCATAGCGCGCAGCTCCAGCTCAATGAATGACAGCAGGTCTCCCAGTTACCTGCAGCTGCTGCTCAACACTGATCAGAGCAGCTCACCCTTTGCTGAGGTTTTATTATAAACTACATTTCTTATGCTGCAGCTCCACAATATGTTTATTTGTCCCTCTCTCTATTAATGCGTTGGATCAAATTTTTATTCTGCGTTTGTATCCATCCAGCTCTCTGTCCACACTCTCCATGGCGGAAACGGTTACGCGCAAAACCCTCATTTAAATACTGCGGTTTGCGCTGTTGTCATTTAGCATATTACCCATAGTAGATCATTGTGCTTGCGCTAACCAGACACGCAAAAGTGTGTTTTTTGAATGACTTTGTTATTGATTTATTTGAGCACGTCATATCCATAAAACCTGTCCCTCTTCAGTCATTTCTAATCGTTAACACACACACACACACTTTGTACGTGTAGACACTCCGTGACTCTGCTGTTCTGGCCCTGACATCTCTTCCTCATCTTTCTCCTCTTTTTCTTCCTCACCGCAGTTCTCAGCCTCTGCAGATGAAATGAGGAGGGGGGAGCCTAATGCCATTTGATTCGTCAGGGGCCAGCGGAGCCTTCGAGGAGTGAGATGCTGATGAAGAGGACTCACAAGTTATAATCTATTGATGACGGTTTTATTGATTGAATTTATGCTGTTTTGTAGCCTAACCTGAGTGAAGCATGAATAAAGTTTTTTTTAAACTTGACTTTTGCCTCTTAATTGTACATGCAGCACACAGGGATTATAATTTATTTATTTATTACGTAGGATTGTAGAATATTGTAGGCTACCTAGTTCAAAAGGCCCGACCTAAATGAATAAAGGTCGTATGAATTATTTATAGGCTAAATATATGGAGCGCCTGGCGCTCCCGCTCCTGCTTTTATTGATCGCCGACGTCTCGGCGATATCTTGCCAATGAGCAAACGCTCTCCATGCGACGTCTTGGCGACGGAACTTGATGCGTCGGGAATACGTCGGCACGACGTATGTGTGCTATCTGGGAATACTATAAACTAACACACGTAACAACTAAAATCTCCCAAAAACCAATCTATCTATCTATCGATCTACCAATCTATGCTATGCTAACTACCTACAATCACTATGCCTCTCTATATTCGCAATTCTCTCAATCCAACCTACTCGCCACAGATTCCAGATCGGCAGGTGCTAGTTTTTATAGGAGGGGGCGGGGCTAACCGTGGTGGATCGTGACGAAAGCTGCCTCCAAAACGTCATCTGCCTCCATCTCAGCCAATAGGAAAATCCGATTGTAATAACCGGGTTTCAACCCATAGAGGGCAGTCACACTTACATTTTTACTACAAAATACGCCAAATTGAAATACTTCGACCAAAATGTCAGGAGTTGGACCAGAATCAGTCAGCAACACTACTTCATACCCAAAGACATTTGTTTTCAGCAGAAAAAAGTGGTTTAGGGGTTTAGTTCCTCTTTAAAATAAAATTATTCCAACTTATATGAGGCAACTTTCCAGAGCTAGCAGATAGCTCGTTGCCTCAACAACTGAAGCAACAAGTTAACAAGTAGCTAAATATGCTACTGTACGTTATCTTTTTATCTTTGGCCACTTTTTTAAGTCGTCCTCACACCTCACAATATTAGTAGGCAGCGGTATTATGATATTGTCTCATTTGAGTTGTAAAAGGTGGTGTTTTATGTCTCTAACGCTCGCAGAAAGTGGATTAGCGCGTACTGTTAGCATGTAAACAAACGCTACTTCCGGTTCGCACTGGAAGCTGCGCCCATAATTCCCGCAAAGCATCATGGGGGCTAGGAATAAGGTGGATAGATACTTATCAGTAGGGTGACGTCACGGTGCGTTCCACCGGGCCGCCGCCATGCTGGGTACCGAACACTGAGTTAACCTCTATTCAGCTCAGTGCAGCCACATCCTCTCTGACCAGAAATGACTGCTGCCTGATGTAGTTTGGATATGGATATTTCTCATTTTGATGGCCTTGCCTTGAAAGCACACACCATTTCTGCTGAGACGATCTTTGACAGCGCGGTGCGCCGCTCTCTCTCCCGTTAAAAGTTAATCTAGCTCACCCAGCGGACCTCCTCGTCTCTCTCTCTCTCTCTCTCTCGCTCGCTCTGTCTCTCCTCCAAATACACGAAAAGCCAAATCAAATCAGAAATGCGTAGCCCACTTCTTTTTAACTCACAGACATTTATTTTCATAAAGTAATAAAATATCTGGACATTTTGCCATCGTTAACATTGAGACAAAAGGCTGCAGGAATGGAAGAAGAATTCGGCAAATCATCTTATCACGCAAAAAGTCACAACAAACAGGTTTTGCACAATGGTTTGCACAGATAAGTCTTAAAATATGTGCAACACCTTCTCATCACAATCCACACCATCTACACAGTTACGTTATCAGCTGTTATTAAAACCCAACTCATCAGGACGCGATGACCACCACTCACATTAAACAAACCATTAACAATTAATCCACACTCAAATCGAGGCAACAATAGTGTTAACTGTACTCAACAAGCTGTTATTACAAGGTTTACAACAGATATGACAGACAACCTGGGCCGTGTGTGTGCGATAAGAAAGGGGGGAGGGAGGGAGGGAGAGAGGAAAAGTAGGTAAAAACCTGCTAGCTGCTAGCTGTTAGCTACCGTAGCTCAGGCGTCGGTCTCCCGTCAGGTAAAAGCTGCCGTTTATTCCTCAAATGAAGCTCATGAAGTTGTTGAGGCTCTCCGGTACAGTTATCCATCACTGCTGTTGAATTAGCCGCTAAACTGCTGGACGCTAAAACCGAGGGGGCGTCTGTGTGTTTACAATTCACGAAAGCAACGTGAACGTACGTGCCGCTCACACTCAGTAGAGTGAGGCAGCCTCCCTTGGCGTACATGTCTCCCAAGCTGTTTAATGACGGTAAAAAATGAAACAGAAAGTAAATATCCTGCATAGTTTCTCTTTTCTGTGCTGCGCTGATCAGAGCGGCGTCCCTACCTAGTGTATTTTACTTAGCAACGATCTGTTAAACGGGAATAACAGACTGTTAAATGCAAAATCAAGATGTAAATAAATATCAGAAATATCAATAAATTATCGGAATACGACATTCAATAGTGCTATGTAATAAAAAAAAGGTTTATCCACTATTTTTGTGAGATTTGATGTCACAGCCATGGATGTATTAGGTCACAGCCCATAGACTGCCTTTGGAAGTCGGTACCCAAGATGGCGCTGTGACCGGCTGCGAACGCTGTGTGACGTCACGTGATATCTATCTATAGGTTTGAACACTGTGTAAACATAAGTGAAAGTTCCTTTAGAACAGTGGTTCCCAAACGGGGGGGGGGTGTAAACCGGCTTCGGAATGTGTTTTATTTTGAAAATGAACCGGATTCTTCCGCTGTTTCTTTGTGCGACTTCCTACCCGGCTTGACAGGCTCGCTCGCGGCCATAGCTCGCGGCTCGCGCGCCGCTGCTGCTGTGAACCGGAACGACGTGGCTCCGGTGTGACACAGTCGTTAACATCAAAGGGCTCCGCTTCTCGCTGCTTCGCGGCTACTCGCGGCGCGTGTGTGTGTGTGTGTGTGTGTGAGAACCACTGCTTTAGAAAACGCACTCTGCTGCAGAAGAAAACAACATGAACTCTGCTAGTAACAGAAACTACTGGAGATGAGACACTACACTGACTGTGGCCTCTTAGCATGGTTACTAATACTCACTCCTGTTAATAAAAGTAAAGTATCACTGATATTAGTGTATACTCGGTTGATGAAGTATTAGTCATCCAGCTGAAAATGATATAGCCTGCAAATAAGCCATCATTAGTGAATCCAGTTTATACACACAGGTGTAATAAGTTCAATTCACCCTTCATAGGTTGGACAAAATAATAGAAACTTTAAAGTCAAAGATATGTGGCAGTAATTTTCATTAGGATATTAGTTCTAAATATAGTGTTATTTGAGTAATAATAATCAGGATCAGCCGCAAAATAAAAAATAAAAAAATCATTCTATCCTTAATACTGTGACACAGCTAAAGATATTTTTGTCCTTGATTAATTAATGTTTTACTCTGTTTCTAATTGACTGAATACTCTTTGTTATGTCAATCTGTATTTTACACAGCCAAGGACCCACAGCAGTGCTCTACCCATGAGATCATCGTGCTGGAGAACCCGAAGTGACAATAGAGCAAAAGATGATGGGGTACAGACTTCAACATGCAAACAGGTAGGCAAACAGACCAAGAATTATGGCAAATGCATTTTGCTTCTTAAATCTTTTCATTAACCCTTTATAGGGCACTCATTGAAATACTTTGAAATTCAAAATTCCAACCTTAGATTGTTATTCTAGGACATAACAAGACTTAACTCATTGAGTGCCGCGCTCCTTTCCAAAGTTTTAGTCAAGTGTACCGGCAAATTAGACCATATTTGACTTTTTATTTTAGAGCCATAGTGTATTCTATATTATTGCCACCAACACATACTGTAGCTCATTTGAAAGGTTTAACTTTATCCTTCAAATGGCCACAAACCGTTTGTTTCTACGTGCCTCCGTTCCTGAGAAAAGTCAAGCTAAACATGGCTGGGTTTCACCAAAATCCCTCCTTTTTTTCTAGAAAAGGAGATAGAGCGTCTTTTATGAAAGGTGCGCTGTTTGTGTCTGTCGCTCTTCAGACACTCGCATTTCTGGATCAAAGGGCTCGTATAAGATAAATATACACAACAATTGTTGTTCTATTCACAAAACCACCATCGGGGGCGGGGGGGGCGCCACTAAACAGCAATAACACAGACGCACCGTGCCGTGTCACAGCCTCTCGCCGCGGAACGTGAGGCTCTGCCGGCCACAGCGGCTCGCGAACACCGGTCCCGCCGGTGGTCGCGGTCCGTCTGTGGTACGGGTCGGTGGTGCCGGTCTGCTTTGGTCCAGAGACCATCAGATTTTACCGCGGGAGGACTTTGGGGAGGACACGGTGTTGCTCCAGATGAAGACCGGGCGGGACAGTCGGCTGAGAGCTTCCTGGTTCAGCTCCCAGCTGCTGCAGCCTCGCGGGTGAGAGCGGAGCAGCAGCGGAGCAGCTGCTGCATCCACATGCAGAACTCCGTTTGCAGAAGCTGAGTTATGATAAAAACTTCCAGATCATGAGCTGTCATGTGACTTTGATCGTCATCTATTTCAGTTCTCCTCGTCGTAGAGTCCCCAAATTTACATATAATGTGTATTAAAGTGTCTATTTTCATAATTTAAAAAAAAAGCAAAAAACGAAAAATTTCGTTTTTGGCACTCAACGCATGGGAACGAAAAACGAGAAATTACGTGGTTGGCACTCAATGAGTTAATTACAATTTTGACATTTTTCAAAATTTTTCATTTTCATGTAGAAATTGAAGGTCAACTAAGTAACCATTTTTGGTTCCTTGCCCGTTTGTGGTAAAGAAAAATTCCAATAAGTGTATGTATAGAAAATATAAGAAAAACACATAAAGTGCAAAAATTATTAAGTTTTAGAACATGTATGGCTTATAAATTGGAATTATTATAATATTATTGTAATAATAATAATATATATGTATATAGGCATTTGTATATATAATACCTATATCGTATTTTATACGATTATAAAGTCACTCATATTCACTATTTATAGCTTCAAAATGTCTTGAAATTAGTTAAAATTCTCTCTGAATTACTGAATGGCTATATAAAAACCTTAGACAACATTAATTAATCTAAAGAATTTTACACAACTGTTTATAATTCATAAACTGAGAAAAATCACTCATATTCACTATTTATAGCTTCAAAATGTCTAAAATTCTCTCTAAATCACTGTTAAGTTAAATAAAAACATTAGGCAACATTATAACACACTTTCCTAAGTTTTATTGCCTTATTTGTGAGGGAAATGCACTTATATGGTTTGTTACCAGAATAGGGCATATGTCCAAAAACGGACACTTCAGTGTTTACCATAAACGGGCGTATGATCAAATATGGTCACTGCATTTTTCATTGTGTATTTTCACTCATTTCACTAACATCTCCACAAACAATACTTATGTCATGACTTACCACAACTTATCAACTGTAAAATGTGTGAGTGTCATCAACTTAGCTTGATTAGTTGTGATGTATCGATCTAATTACTACCACGAGCCGAGCCGACTGAGCGTCTTTTTCCGCGGTCGAAAAAAAGAGAAAGTTAGCGGCATTCCTGGTCTCTGCTGATTGGTCAAAGGCTATGATGACGTATACCGTAATGTAGCCTAGTCTTTGCTGATTGGCTTGGTGAAGACCACATGTTTCTTGCTCTTACTGACGGGGAGCACGGGGCGGAAATATAACATGTGCGGAAGTGTCCAAAAACAGTCACTTGCCCGGTAAAGGGTTAAACCTAGTTCAGATTAATTTCAGTTCAAGTTTTTAAAGTGATAGTTCACCCAAAATTGAAATTGCACTCATTATCTACTCACCCTCATGTCGACTAAGGGCTGGGAGAAGTTTCAGAGTCCTCAGTGGCTTCTCTGAGTTACAGGGGGTCTCGACGTAGCAGTGCATGTCCATATGACGGTTGCAAATGGATACCAACTGTCTTCGTAACAAAAAGACACACCAAAAAACATCCAAATACCTCCATGCTGCTCGTATGTAATGTTCGTCTTGTATTGAAGCCCCGAAATGCGAAATTGTCCCAAAAACAATGAAATAAGTCTATTTTTCGAGCTTCTCGAAGCTCTTCTTCCCGGTTCGTCATATTTGGACGAACCAGGGTCTGTTCTCTTCCCAGTTCGTCCAAATATGACGAACCGGGAAGAGGAGCTTTGAGAAGCTTCCGCTACAAAACAAGCTTGCAGGCTCTTCAGACAAGCGAAGAGCCTGGTGTCAGTTACCTCCCAATTAGTCTGCATTCTGGTTCCTGTCTGTAGCGGATACAGAAATCACCAAATTCACCAAAATAAAAGTATTCACCAACATAAAACTTATAAAATAAACATTAACTTGTAATACAATAAAAGCAAAATGTCAATTTAATGGCTCGGGGACTTTCTTGTAAATTATATTCCTTAAATTAAAGAGTTTTACCGCATTTTATTAGCTTGGTGCTTTTATTTTGAAGGAAAGGTCTGTCTCTCTCGCCCTGGATCCGTTTCCTACCAAAACAGCGGGTCAACGGCCCCAGACTAGATGCTGGCTGACTGAGTGATAGAGTTGAGGGAAATCATTGACTATACAGCTGAATACCGACTGAATACTAACATTAAACAAGTGGTCTATTATCTTGTTTTTACTGGTGTGGAGTCTGGACTCCAGTAGGGATAGGCATTTCAAGCAAAAGTATTTGATAATCGCGGAGTACTAATCAATTGACTCTTTGACACCCCCCTCCAAACCCCCTGTGAATGATCTGATGTTTGATGTTAGGTTGAACATTAGAATGAAGCAAAGGACGTCAGAGCATTTTATACAGATAATTTAAATAATATTTAAAAAATCTCTTTTTTTTTCTCTCTTTTTCCCTAGATGCACCAAGGAGCCAGCTGATTTCTACCAATTGGAGGGTGGACATCTCTTCATCTGCTACATACATACATCTGCTTTATCTGCTACATCAATTTTCTTTTGGCTATTTATTTCTTTTCCACAGTTCCAAAAGTATATGTATTTTCTGTTCAATGGCATTCTTTAAAAATGTTGCACTGTTCAGAAATGTAGAGTCAGTCACATTTCCTTTGTCTGACCATATGCCAGGCCTGTTGGCAGGGTTCTTACGGATCCTTAAAAAGTCTTAAAAGGCATTGAATTCATTAATCTAAAAACAAGGCCTTAATTGGCATTAAAATGTCTTAAATCAATTTTTCAAAAGTCTTAAAAATGTTAACACTTGGTAAGTGGTATTTTATGGTTGTAATTAGTCTCAAATCTCAAAATAATTGGTAACATTCCGACATAGAGAAGTTTTAGTGGCGGCCGTCAACGCTAAATTTCTCACAGCCACCAGATTCCGAGTCAGTGGTGTTTTTTTTTTTTTTTTTCGGACTTTTTATGCATTTATTTTGAAAGGACAGCTGGAAAGAGACACAATCCAATGTTCATGTAGCAGTCACTTTACCTTGGATCACATAGGAAAGTGGGTAAAATTGTCCCTAACCCTATGTAATTGATGTGAGGTGTTTCTTTTTTTTCTGCATTTGTGTTTATTATGAAGTTGGTCTTAAATTTAATTTCAAGTGGTTTTAAAAAAAGTCTTAAATTTAACTTGGCTTAAGCTGTAGGAACCCTGGTTGGGGTTTTAATAGGCCTGTATAGCTCCCTACCTCAAACTGGGTTCAGTATCTGTGCCTGATTAACCTGTTAAGCCCGTTCGGCCCGTGGGCGGGCCGAAAAAACCCGGCAGTAATTAACACAGTAAAAAAAAGTAGTAAGACAGTACAAAGGTGTTTACTTTCAATTGTTGATCAATCCTTATACTCTAATGTTCATAAAAGAAGGTTGGATGTGCATTTTAGTGAAAACGTTAGTGTTTAGATATGATTTTAAACCTTGTTGGTGTGAAATTCGTGACATTTAAAAAGTGTGATTCGAGGAAATAAATGCCTTGAATCATCGCAGAACACAATGTGGTGCGACCATGTTTGTAGTCCTTTGAAAGGGGAGGAGCAGCTGAATTGAATGAGACCAAGCCGTCTATGGACTACAATACCCAGTAGAGATTGAAACCCCGCGTAAAGGTAACAGCGAAAATGCGTTGCAGTGCGCCATTGCGAACAGTGGTGGCGCCAACTCTTTGTCACCAGCGTCATCACCTGTTGTAGTCGGTCTTTTTACGGTCTAAGTGGGTTTTTTGCATGGAAGTATTGTTTTTTTGTTTGTTTTTTGAGTAGGCTATTTAGTGTTTCTTGTCACAATGGCGAAGAGATACAAGGACATGGCTGAAATTTTGGCTGAGATACAGAGAGGGTCGGACATTGATTTTGACGACTCATCTGACTCAGAGAGTGGCGGCTCGGAGGAAGAAGCAGCTTCGTTACGTGTGGATCGCGTTCACCTGTAAGTATTTGTCTTTCTTATAATGGCTCATTTTTGTGGTGAAAGCCCACCCTAAGCCCTGCCAACCAAACGAAACACACTTCAAACCCCAAGCAAACGTATATTGGCATGTACTGTAACAAAAACATGAAAACAGCGCAGGTGCACTTCTCTGTCACTTCTCATTTCACCTCATCATGCTAACAGACGCTAACAGATGCTAACCAAACAAACGGGATTCACCATGTCATGCTAGCAGATGCTACCCAAACAAACGACATGTCATATGAAAGCAGAGGCTCTGTTGAATACAAAGATGTCTCCCCCTTCACTGTGCGACGTAAACTCGGCGAACTAGCAGCCAAAGAGTAGCGAAAATAAACATCACAAAATCGTAAAATGCATCTTACCTTTGCTGTTTTGTGGTCAAAAGTTATAGGCCTATTCCAGCTCGAAAAACCGCTGATAGTTTGTAAGCTAGTTATTTTTGTCATGCATTGTGGGGGCTGTTCAGTGTTTACAAACCAAGAGGTCTAAAAAAAAAAAAAAAAAAAAAAGTGAAGTGTGTCCTCTGCTATTATACGATCTTTGGGATTACTGCTTCTGCCCGGCATGACTGCGCACTGCACTGAAATGACCCCTGAGTCAGTCCCGTTTGTTTATGTTCATCATACTCCTATTGTCGGCATTTTGTGAATGACAAAAAATATATATATAGTGTGTGAGGGAGTAATTTCTGACAGGCTGTGCTCTGTACTGTACAGAATAGGCTGAAGAGGTGTAAACACAGTCCAGTATAAAGCAGGGCAATTCAATTCAATACTATTTTTTTGTAGATATATATTTTTATGTAAAGTACATACAAGTGCAAACACAATACAGTAGCCTATAGGTCAGGGCTACTCAATTATATTGACCTACCTTTGTCTCCTTTGGTCAAATGTACGTACATCATTACATATTTTGTCCCAAATACTAATTATTATCATCATTTTCACAGCCAACAAGAAGAGGAGAGTGAGGCTTCAGGCCCATCATCTCCTCAGCCCCCCCCAACTCCAGACACTCAGCCACCCTCTCCATCTGAGGCGTCACCTCTCCTATCAAGGTTTGTGTACTGATTAGTGTACATTTTGTCTCTTACTGCTTCAATGATACATTTATATGCTTTTCTGCTCTTAGAAATTTATGTGATTTGCCAGTCTTTTGAATATATTTCTTTCAACATCTATTGCTCTGTTTTCATGCAACAGTGATCATGAGGGAGATGAGGATCTGGATTATGTCCCCCCACCACACAGTTTCTCCAGTCTCCAACCTTCATCCTCCAGTCCCGGGTCCTCTTCCCCCGACAAGCCAATTAAAAGAGGTCGAGGTCGTGGCCGTGGTCCTGGCCAGAGAGGGCAAGCCAGCAAGCGGCCAAAACTGGCTGCTGGAGACTTGCAGCAGGAGAGATGGAGGACAAAGGAGGAGCCAGATGCCGAACCCCCAACACCACGGTTTGAGCCAAAAAACCCACCTGGCCCCAGGATAGACACCAGTGTCAACTGGTCTCCCCTCAGCCTCTTCAAGTTGTTCTTCAGCAGCAGCAGTCTACACAGCATTATTAACAACACAAATGAGAATGCTGTGCGACGACTGGCACGAGGCTCAAAGTACAAATGGTCTCCCCTCTCTGTCGACTCCTTCTATGTCTTCCTTTCCATCATCATCTTCTTTGGCTTGGTACATGTGCACTCAAGGGCTGACTTCTGGAGGAGGGACTGGCCATATCAATTCGCATTCCCCAAGAGCAGCATGTCTAGGGACCGGTTCGAGGCCATCTTTTGGTCTCTGCATCTCTCTGATGTCACCGAAGATGAGGAAAACGAAAAAAAGAGAGGAACACCACAGTTTGACAAACTCTTCAAAATTAAACCACTCTACGGCGAGATAGTTACTGCCTGCAATTCTCTTTTTCAACCATACCAGAACATCACAATTGACGAAAGGATGGTGGCAAGCAAGGCCCGCATTGGATTCAGGCAGTATATGAAAGACAAACCAACAAAATTCGGCTACAAATTATTCGTTTTGGCAGATTCTAAAACTGGCTACACCTCCAATTTTTTTGTTTATCAGGGTAAAGATAATAGTCAGGTCAAACTGAGGGGACAGAAAGATGATGGCCTCAGTGTCACATCTGTCATGGACCTGATGAGGTTTGACCTCCTTGGAAGAGGATATCATCTTTATGTTGATAACTTTTACACCAGTCCGCTCCTTTTCAACAAGCTTTTAAAAAATCACACGGCAGCTTGTGGCACCATCAGGACAAATAGAGAGGGATTTCCAAGGACGACAAACAACGACCTTCCAAAGAAGCCTGAGAGGGGAGACATGAGGTGGATCCGTAAGGGCAACCTCCTCTTTGCACGGTGGATGGACACAAAAGTGGTCAGTATCTGCAGCACCTTTCACAAGGCGTACAGCGGAGCCACTGTACTGAGGAGGGTGAAGAGGCCAGATGGACACTGGCACAGGGCTCCAGTGGATGTGCCTGATGCGTGCAGGGACTACAACATCAACATGGGTGGGGTGGATCTCTCAGACGCCCTCATCCACTACTACTCGGTGCATGGCAAGACAATGCGGTGGTACAAGACGTTTTTTTACCATTTCATCGACATTGCTGTCGTCAACAGCTACATCATGCACAAAGCTGTGGCCAGCGGTCACAACCAGACCCCCATGTCCCACAAACAATTCAGAGAAGTTCTGATGAGGGAGATGGTTGAGCAGGCTAAAGCTTTGGTTGCTGAAGCCACCCCCCGCCCAAGCCTCACCAACACCTGCATGCCTGTGTTCAGAGGGAGCACTGGCACTCAGGACCGCAGGAAGTGTGTGGTCTGTGCAGCCAAGGAGAAAGTGAAGGCCAAGCAGATGCCGGGCTACAAAGTCAGGGACATGAAGACACCCACGTACTGTTCCAGGTGCAATGTGTCACTTTGCCTTGTTCCTGACAGAAACTGCTTCCTGGAGTACCATGGCATGGGACTTCAAAAATAAGCCCGCTGCTGGCATGCCATCCCTCCCACCCCATTGTAAATAGTTACATTTGTTGCACTTTTTCACTCTGTTTGTTGCTTGCTGTTTGTTATAATTGTTGTTACAATTGTTGTTTTCAAGAGAACATTATTTTTCTCTAATTGTGATTGTTGTTTGATGTTTTCTTTACTTGCACATCAAAGTTCTTGCACATTGACATTTTTGGCCATGTGAATAGTTGCATTTTTTGCACTTACCCTGCTCTTGTTCTAATTGTTGTTGTTTTTATCATATTATTGTTGATATCTGCACTGTTTTCATAAAACTACTCCATGTGGAGACAAAACGATACATTTTATTGTTGTTTTCATTGATTTTAATTATACATATATTATGCACAATGGTACAAACTGATGAAGCACATGGTAAATGTTATATCCAAAAGCTCCAGTAGATGGCATTACACTAGCCTAATGGACATAAGTTGTGTTTTCCAGCCAGTTTCCATGGGAAGTGGAAAATAATCCATTTGGCACATTTTGGCACAAAGTGTGCCAAATTGTGCCAAAATGAGTGTCCGCCTGGTTGTATCCTTACTAAAACCTTTGTAGAGGCTTTTCCCTTTGCTCAAATTCTATCAAATTTGATAAATATGTAGTCAAGGATTTGCTGAAGGTAATCAATGGCATCTGTCTACATGGAATCATTGTTGGCATTGTTTTATCCTCTGTCAAATAGGGGGAAAATTCAGGCGAGGATAGAAATTTCACATTATTGCACTGGTTGATTCCAATTTACTCAGGCATAGTGACAGACACAATCTTTTTTAGACTGGGAATACATTCTCTGAAGTCCATAGATGTCCAAGGACACCAAGAACATGCATATGAACGTTTTTATAGTGGAGTAATTCTTCATTTACTTTGGGTATGTCTTTTTAGGCATTTTTTCTGAAAATGTGGCCAGGGTTTAAGAGGTTAAAAGAAAATAAAGGTTGCTTTTGATAAATTACCCAGTCTGTGTTAATATGTGGTATAAAGGTTTGTGCACATATTGCAGTTTGCATATTTAAGTATTCATCCACAATATATTGAACACATATGTCATGTTTTTGTTTCCATATAATTTTCCATATATTAAATATATTCCACAATATATTGAACACATAGCCATACATATATTTCATGTATAATTTTACATATATTTAAAATATATTCTACCATATATTGAACATACATGTGACACTATATCTTTTCATATATTATCAATACATTTTATCATATAAATCTGAATACATTATGGTGGATATTTATAAATATAAAATTGCATATATTTTGGGATATATAAACCCATATATTATATATTCAGGTTTAATATATTTCAATATATTGAAAGGGGCAGTTTTTTGTATATTTTGCAATATATTGCAATATATTACAATATATTACATCAATATATAATATATTGTATAATATATGTGTCATCAATATATTTTTCCATATATTGCAATATATAATATATTGTATAATATATGTGTCATCAATATATTTTTCCATATATTGCAATATATAATATATTGTATAATATATGTGTCATCAATATATTTTTCCATATATTTACAATATATAATATATTGGAAAATGTAATGGAAGAATAATATATTACAATATATTACAATATATTGCAAGTAATATATTGGTAAATATATTTTTCTTTCGTAAGGGAACTGCACAAACCAGCAAAGGACGGATGGAAATTGTATAATAAACCAAGGGGATCTCATCCGTTTTCCAAAAAAAGAAGAAGATTATGGCTACTGGCCATTAAAAGGGCGGATTGGTGTCCCGAAGGTCTTAAAAGCGGCGAGAGTCTGCAGCACTGGTGTCATAAAACTAAAAATAATATAAATTTTAAAAAAAATTAAAATGTTTTGTACATACAGACTTATGCACGCAAGTTGTTGTTTGTGTACACACTAGGCTTCTTTATGAGATAACTGCTAATGTCGAATATCGATATCTGAAATACGTTCTGGGAATATTATAGAATATTATAAAAACGTAATTTATCAACCAGCGCATCCAGCGTTTTGCATTTATTAACGAGTCTGTGGCGGCCGCGCTCTCTCTCTCTCCCCTCCTCACACACACAGGCAGATGGGCAGGTCGCGTTGTGACGGTAGCATGCTAACGCTAGCTAATGTGTTTAAACAGCTATCCGCTCCCCCCATCAGATCGTCCGCCGGGGGGGATCCGAGTAGGGCTAGTGAAATGGCACACGGATACCGCCCAAGCCAAGAAAGTACTCGAGTACTCGGATATCGGCTGCAGCCCTACTAACAACACAGCATCTGCATTGACATCAGTTCACTCAGAGCTGCAGTCTTTTGCCCCCTGGATGCGCGCGCACCTAGTATTGTTTGTACACAAGAAACCCGTCTATAAAGTTACTACGCTAATTCAGACGTTGTAACGTAACACAAACATTAGCATTTGGCGCAAATCTGAGTTCACAGCTAACAGAGGGAATCGCCCTTTCACCCTGCTTACAACTAAATAACATGCAAGTCACCCTCCTGTGTGGGCAACAACGTTTTCAGCCAACATTAATGGGACCTGTTAATTTAGCTAGCTTCTAGTGCTAACGTTACTTGACATATTTGCTCAGTGACACACACAAGCTGAGCAAACGTAACTTGTTCACAAATAACATTACTGATAATTTATTTTAAGAAGGCAATAATACTTCTGACAACTAAGTTACTGTTGAAACATGAACTTGTACTTACAGCGAACACTCTTGAATTCATGTGTATTGCCTCCCGACCATACACTCGACACAACGCCAACCGTGAGCGCAATGAAATGACCCCAAGTGACACGCTTATCATCACTGGGTGCTACGCGCCGACTGGTGGTGTGTAGGCGGTACTGCTACTGCAGCCAGGCAGCGTGAGCCTGTGAGCCTGAGCTCAGGGAAAAGGAACACTGAGGTCACAGACAAATCTCATTTCTACACATTTGCAGATCACAGATCTGCTGCGGCAGAAGTGTTGCAAAATTCACGTGTAAAAACACAGCCAATGGAGAGCTCCTGCCTGAGTTGTAAGTGATGACAGACATTTACAGATCTATGTACGCATTTACAGATCGGTTTACACATTTACAGATCTATGTACACTTACAGATCTGTGTTCACATTCACAGATCTTTGCATGCACTTGCAGATTTGTCTTCACTTGCAAATCTGAATACAGACACAGATTTTTTTTACACACACACAGGTCTGAATACACACACACAGATCTGAATACGCACACACAGATCTGAATACACACACACAGATCATATTACACACACACAGATCTGAATACGCACACACAGATCTGAATACACACACACAGATTGAGATACGCATTTGCAAATAATATTGCAACAGTAATAGCTCCATACCTGCGGCTGTCCCTCCTGTGGCTGTTCCTCCTGCAGCTGTCCCTCCGGCCCCACTGCCTGTCCAGCCTTCAGGTCAGCGTATTGACCCCTTGCCTTGCAGGTGTAAAGACAATCAGCCTCACGCAGTAGTGTCAGGGAGCAGCCCGCGTAAAGCATCGTCCCATTTCGATGTCGATGCTTACGTATCATGCAGTGTCGTTGCAGCAGTCAGACATAGTGTCTCTCCAGTTTGTACCTGGCGCGCAGCAGACATTGATGATGTTTGTGTTGAGGGGGGGAAGTTGGCAGCTCAGGTGGGAAATAGAAGGGGTGGGTTCGGCCAGCAGCAGTTTGGTCTGTTTGGTCAGAAGTGGAAAGTGGATGTTGGGCAGGCTGTCGACAAGGAGTTCGAAGATGGGACTGCGTTGGGCGAAGAGCTGCAGGAGCATCTGTTGAGGGATGGAATGTGTGTGTTGCATCTCCACAGAGCAGTTAGCTTGATCATTTGGCACGGGGAGTACTTCGCAGTGGTGGATTGTAGGGAGCGCAATGCTTCAGGGTTGGCTTGTTCAGACACGGGTCGGTCTGCTGTTGTTTTTAACACGTCCTGGAATGACCTGATAATTCACATCCTGAATCTGAAGGAGTCGTTAGGTTCAGAGTGGTTTGGTCTTGGTAGCATCTCTGTGGAGGAGTGTGTTGCTGAGGGAGAGAGCTGCAGTGCTCCTGTGGTGGCGGCGGCTCCACAGGCTCCCACTCAGTCCCAGGGTCGCACTTCCGTTAGAGGGAGTTTCCATCAAGGCGACCAGCGGTTTACATATGGAGGTCTTCAGTGTGTGGCTGTTAGTTTGGTGGCTCTGGTGAAACACACCACAGAGAGTGTGTTTTCATGGCAGCCTGACACACTGGACAAGGTAGTGGTCTCTGGTGATCAGCTCTACACGTCTTTGAGGGAGGGCAACTTGATCAGTGCTGGGGCTGAGCGTCCTTCTGTTCCAGATTTGCCTCAGCAGTGTGTCGTTGATGGAGATACATTTGATTTGGAGTTTGGTGATTATGCAGCTGGCGATGTTGATGTGGTAACGGGAGAATTTATTGATGCAGGTGTGCACACCACTCTCTTAGATGGTTTAAACAAGGTGTGTGTAACCCACGTTAAAAATATGACATGAATAAGAATAAATAGTTGAATAAAAGCTGCATAAATAAGTTTGAAAGTTAAAAGTGATTTATTTAATGTCAATTAATCACCAGAGTTAATTAAAAATGTTAATACAGTAATCATTTAGTGTTTAAGATTAAAAGTCTGTTGACGGAAAATAATGTCGCTGCCCCTTTAAGGGACCAGCGACACAGACGCAGCACCTCAGTGACGCTGCAGCAGAGACCTGAGGGAGAGAACGGAGGAGAAATCACGAGAAAACGAGCGGTGGTAAACTAGCAGGAAAAAGAGTGAAAAAGTCAATATTACAGTCGAAAAACATATCTTACCTGGTCGGGACTTGACGGGGATTTTATGGGAACTAAACCACATCGGTTTTGGTGAGTTTTGTGTTTATTTTCTTGCATTTTCACAGTGTTGTACTTTTTCTTCTCTGGCGGAGAGCTAACGCTGAAAACGTAGCTGTTTACAAAGAAATGCTCCGTCATAAACTGTTTACCAGTTAATATTTTGGGTTTATGAAGACTGTGAATGTTATAAAAGTGTGTGTAAGCTGTGTAAATGAAAGATTTGTGCAGTAACTAGTGTGGGAGACGGAGCCGTGAGATAAAAGAGACCGCTCCGCTGCCATTTTGAGTTGAAAAAACAACGTAGCAGTAACGTTACAACTGTGAAAACTGTGAAGCATTTATTTGTGTGATTTGAGGATTTAAAAAGAGTTCTATTGTGTTTATGACCTGTTATACAGGTCAGGTTTTTTGCTCGGTTGGAAGCTCGGTCGGAGCGAGGATTGGTCTGCCATGTGCGGGCGTGCACATTCACGGACGGGATTCAAGATGGCGAGCCAGACCCAGACCTTCAGCTCATCTTCTCCATCGCATCAGTGAGGAAATCCTCTGCGTGTGGTAACTCGCTGCCAGAGTGGTAGGAGTATCAGGAACTAGTTTGAACTGAGCTGAGCAGAACTGAGAACTGATTTGAATTATTATTTTGGACTGAATCGAACTGAAACTTTTCTTTGAAATGAACACTTGAATTCACATTTGGACTTGAACTTAAATTTAAAGTGTCATACTTTTATTTTTTATTGAGTTTATATTTTTGAATGTGAAAGAAAGAAAAAAAGAGTTAACTCAGGAAGAAAAATAGGAATTCTAAAATAGGTGCAACCTAAAAGAAAGAGACTGGTCTAACTAATTCAAATTAGTCTGACTAAAATAACCTAGGAAATAAAAGAGACTGGTCTAATTAAATCAGATTAGCTTTACTAAAATAAACTAGGTGAACTAAATAACAAAAAGAAAGGGTGAAATACATTTTTTCATTTATACTTACCTTAATATTGGGAACCTGCAGGGTATTTTTGGTTTTGTGTACTGTGTTTTATATGTGTTTTATGCATTCAGTAAATTGCCGGCCTTTTATACTTAAAGAAACGGTCTCTGGTGTGATTATTCTTGCTCCCCACTCCTTAGAGCCTAGAACTGGTCCAGTGGCGCAGTTAGTGGTGTGATACCGGTGCTACAAATATGGCGAGCCAGCCAGGAGTGGCTTAAAGCAGTTAAAACTAGAAACCAGAGACCGTATAATATTGCTACCAGAGATTCAAAATGGATGTCGTTCAAACGAGTAGTGTAAAAATCCCTAACTCAGTCATAGTTAGCGGTATAACTGGTACAGAAACCGATGACGAACTAAGTGACTTCCTGAAACAATATGGTTCCATTCAAAGGGTAATTCGAGTAGATTTCATTGAACAAGAGTCAGGCAAACAGGTTATCGTAGAGTATGTGTATGGTACAGCTATACAGTCTCTCTTACCTTCATTGCCACACCGACTTAACAGTAAGACTAAGACTGATGTCACGTACCACATCAGAGCCTTAGCTAGTGTCTACACACCTGTAGCTAGCAAAACAGCTACACAGACTTACCTTTCAGAGTTAAAGGACATTGCAAAACAGACTGGCAAAGACTTTGCAGCTGTCCTCAAAGAAGAGCTCTCCCTCATCAGTGAGACTGTCGATCTAGATCACTCAGAGACCCAAGATGAAGATACAGAGCAGAACTCACTTGATGCCCCAGAGCAACATGACCCTGAAGATGCTGCACAGGTAAGCCCCCTGCCCAGTACGGCCCCGCAGCAGCATGTTCAACATCACTGGTCTCCACCACCGACACCATCTAAAGAAAAGACACAGCCTGCTCTGAAACTTTCTGTCGTCAATCCACCTGACATACAAAAAGTAATCGTTGAGCACATAGTGAGAAATGAAGATTCTGCTCTGCAGGTGCACACTTCCTTGAGACTCAGACCCTTCTCTGGGCGTGTCCCACGTCCCAACAATGAAGTGGATTATGAGACATGGCGCTCCAACGTGGAACTTACAACACAGTCTGATCTTTACAAGTCACGAAAGCTTCTTGAAAGTCTCTTATCACCTGCTATTGATATTGTGAAGCACCTGACACCTGAATCTCCTCTTAATGTGTACTTGGAGATCTTGGACTCCGCTTTCGGCACCGTCGAGGACGGAGATGACCTTTTCGCAAAGTATCTCAACACAATGCAAGATAATGGTGAGAAACCCTCAGCTTATCTACAACGGCTGCAGGTGATGCTGAGCACCACCCTCAGGAGGGGAGGTGTAACTGCAAGCGACCTTGACCGGCATCTTCTCAGACAGTTCGTCAGAGGCTGCTGGGACAACATCTTGATAGCTGAACTCCAGCTAGAACAAAAGAAGCAGAACCCACCTACCTTTGCTGAACTTCTCCTGTTACTCCGCACAGCAGAAGATAAGCGTTCTTCCAAAGCATCCCGCATGAAGCAGCACTTCAATGTTTCAAAACCAAGAGTGTCTTCTCATTATCAAGGTGTTTATGTGCAGAGTGAAGAAGACTGCGACTCATTTCAGCCAGCTCTTGATCACAGGTCTGAAATCCAAGACCTAAAGAAACAAATAGCTGATCTCCAGTCCCAGCTCACACGTATCACACAGAGAGACAGTAGAAAAGCTAAATCAGCTTCCAGACCAGTAGCTCCCCAAACAGCTAGCACACATTCTCCAGCTATCACTCACACATCTCAAAGGCTGCAGCCCCACAGCCGAGATGCAAACAACAACACAAGCAATAGACCAAGGCCCTGGTATTGCTTTCAATGTGGAGAGGGCGGACACATCAAGCCTCAGTGCGAAAGTGAGCCAAACCCATCTCTTGTAGCTGAGAAGAGGAAGCAGCTAAAAGAAAAGCAGTTAGCATGGGACAGTCAACATGGCGCTTCAAAGCCTGATCCTTTAAACTAGACCCAGTTCCGGTTGTGGGACAAACGGGGACTGGAACACAGACAAAGTGTCCCAAAAAGAAGCTGCACAGAGCCCATGTGTATTCTCACACACAGAGACAGTCAGTAACCCTACCAAAAGGTCTGATTGGAGCCAAGTGCACCGCACAAGTGATCATAGGTGACAAAGACTGCAGTTGCTTGTTGGATTCAGGCTCCCAAGTAACAACGATCCCCAACTCTTTCTATCTGGAGAACCTGTCTCACTTACCTCTCAATTCTTTGAATGACCTGCTTGAAGTGGAAGGAGCCAACGGTCAAAGCGTCCCTTACCTTGGCTATGTTCAAGCCACCATCAGATTCCCAAAGAGCTTGCTTGGAGCCGACATCGAGGTACCTACGCTGGTCTTGGTTGTACCTGACATGCGCTCCACCTTGTCATCAGTGCTTATAGGCACAAATACTTTGGATGTTCTCTATGAAGAGTATGCAGAGATCGCACCTCAGAACTATGAGTCTCTTCCTTATGGCTACAAAGTTGTTTTAAAGACCCTTGAAATCAGGAAAAGACAGTCCGTTGATTCCAGCCTGGGAGAGGTGAGGCTTCATAGTAGAGACTTTGAGACCATCACAGCCGGACAGACCAAAGTCCTTGAAGGATCAGTGAGCTGCAGAACACCTGATGTTGGAAAGTGGGTGATGGTAGAGTCGCCAAAGTCATCGTCCCTGCCAGGTGGCATCCTGGTGACAGATAGCCTGGTAAGT
Source organism: Trachurus japonicus (assembly GCF_045865225.1). NCBI lineage: Eukaryota > Metazoa > Chordata > Actinopteri > Carangiformes > Carangidae > Trachurus > Trachurus japonicus. Next base: position 211,304 of record NW_028220653.1, on the reverse strand, counting down.
CTACCACCAAAGCTGCCACGCTGCATACCAGTCACACTCAAGAACGAGTCACACCATGACATCACCCTGTCTCCAAAGGCTGTCATAGCAGAGATACACGCTGTCAATAGTGTTCAACCTGTCAAGACCCCTGACTCAGACTCCACCACAAAACCTGACCAAAAACCAAACCTTGACTTTGACTTCACTGACTCTCCTGTACCCAACGAGTGGAAAGAGAGGATAACAGAGAAATTGAGTTCCATGCCGGAGGTGTTTGCACTGCACGAGCTTGACTTTGGCCGCACTGACAAAATCAAACACCACATAACCCTCAGTGACGAGACGCCATTCAAACATAGGCCAAGACCTATACACCCCCAGGACATAGAGGCTGTGCGTACCCATCTCCAGCAACTCCTCGATGCAGAAGTCATCCGCGAATCAGAGTCACCTTTCTCCTCGCCGATTGTAGTCGTCAGGAAAAAGAATGGCGATGTCAGACTCTGCATAGACTACAGAAAATTGAACACACAAACAGTAAAAGATTCATATGCCTTACCTAACCTTGAAGAGTCCTTCTCGGCGTTGACCGGGTCCAGGTGGTTCTCAGTACTCGATCTCAAATCAGGCTTCTATCAAATAGAGATGGAGGAAGCAGACAAACACAAAACTGCATTCGTCTGCCCTCTAGGATTCTTCGAGTTCAACAGGATGCCTCAGGGGATAACTAACGCCCCTAGCACGTTCCAGAGGCTTATGGAGCGCTGTATGGGAGAGTTGAACTTGAAGCAAGCCCTAGTTTTTCTTGATGACCTCATCATCTTCTCTTCGACACTGGAGGAGCACGAGGAAAGGTTGATGCGCGTGCTCAACCAATTGAAAGAGTTTGGCTTGAAACTGTCGCCAGGGAAATGCAAGTTCTTCCAAACCTCTGTAAAGTACCTCGGCCACATCGTGTCTGAAAAAGGCATCAAAACCGATCCTGACAAAGTAGCAGCATTAAAAACCTGGCCAAAACCAAACAACTTGAAAGAGCTAAGAACCTTCCTGGGTTTCTGCGGTTATTACCGCCGGTTCGTTAAAGACTACTCAAAGATCGTGAAGCCACTCAACGAGCTCACCGCTGGCTATCCGCCGCTGAGAAAGCACGCTAAGACCACAGTGAACCCTGAGAAGTACTTCAACCCAAAGGACTCCTTTGGTGACAGATGGACGCCTGCTTGCCAGGCAGCGTTCGATACCATAATCGAAAAGCTGACGACCGCACCCATCCTCGGGTTTGCTGACCCCAAGCTCTCCTACATTTTACATACAGATGCGAGCACCTTGGGCCTCGGTGCTGCCCTCTACCAGGAGCAACAGGGACAGAAGCGTGTCGTTGCATACGCAAGTCGAGGTCTGTCGAAATGTGAGTCCAGGTATCCTGCGCACAAATTAGAATTCCTTGCCCTTAAGTGGGCAGTAACGGAAAAATTCCAGGATTACCTGTACGGGAACACATTCCTTGCTGTCACAGATAGCAACCCATTAACATACATTCTTACCTCTGCTAAACTCGACGCCACGAGCTACAGATGGTTGGCCGCTCTGTCGACGTTCGATTTCCAGCTACAGTACAGAGCCGGTAAGCAAAATCAAGACGCGGACGGGCTGTCCAGACGTCCTCACAGCAGAGTACCTGATGACACAACATCACAAAAAGAGTTGGAGAGGATACAACAATTCACAAAAAGACACTTGTCAGAGGCTGATTATGCACACCTGAATGAAAGCACCATCAAAGCCATCTGTGAGAAGCACTTGGTCCGTGAAGTGATCAACAATCACTCTGGAGAAACATCACCCTGCACCACGTTGGTTGTGTCACTTGCCCATCACCCAAAGGCTCTCCCACAAAGCTTTGAAGAGGAGGATCAGCTTGGTGGCTTACCTGTCGTCTCCTCGTTAACACCAGCTGAACTAAGAGACAAGCAAAACGTTGACCCCTGCATCCGTGAAGTCCTCAGGCAAGTGGAGTCGGGAGAGAAACCCCCACCGTCCTTGCGGAAGGAGCTTCCTGAGCTTGGTCTCTTATTGAGAGAGTGGAACAAGCTTGAGGTCTTAAATGGCATCTTGTATCGCAGGCGACAAGAGGGCGCTCAGACTCAATACCAGCTTGTGCTCCCTGAAGACCTGAGATCCATAGTCCTCAAGAGCCTCCATGACGACATGGGCCACATGGGCACAGAGCGGACCCTAGATCTCGTCCGGAAGCGATTCTATTGGCCCAAAATGTCAGCCGAGGTGGAAACTAAGGTCAAAACCTGCAACCGCTGCATACGACGTAAGACCATGCCCCAGAAAGCCGCACCACTCGTCAACATCGTGGCCGCAAGACCACTCGAACTCGTGTGCATGGATTTTCTCAGTGTGGAGCCGGACTCCAGTAACACAAAGGACATTCTGGTCATTACCGACCATTTTACGAAATATGCAGTGGCAGTCCCCACCCCGAATCAGAAAGCCAGGACAGTGGCTAAGACCCTCTGGGACCACTTTTTCGTCCATTATGGCATTCCTGAAAAACTCCACAGTGACCAAGGTCCCGACTTTGAGTCCCGAACAATAAAAGAACTGTGTGAACTCATTGGCACTCAAAAGATAAGAACCACTCCTTACCATCCGAGAGGGAACCCTGTAGAACGTTTCAACAGGACCCTTCTCAACATGTTGGGAACCCTCGAGAACCAGAAAATGAGTCACTGGCGGGAGTACGTCAAGCCGTTAGTACACGCTTATAATTGTACTAAGAACGAGACAACTGGCTTTACCCCTTACGAGTTAATGTTCGGGCGTCAGCCAAGATTGCCAGTTGACCTAGCCTTCGGCCTACCAGTCAATCATCAGCCAGGCTCTCACTCGCAATATGTCCGTAACCTGAAATCCCAACTCGAAGACAGTTACAGAGTAGCAACTGAGAATGCTAAAAAGACAGCCAATCGCAACAAAGTAAGGTTTGACAAGCATGTTGTTGACTCCACCTTGGAAGAAGGCGACAGAGTCTTGGTTCGAAACGTCCGCCTTAGAGGCAAGCACAAGTTAGCCGACAGGTGGGAGTCCGACGTGTATGTTGTCCTGAGACAGTCTGGAGACGTCCCAGTGTATGTTGTGAAACCTGAGACAAGAGATGGTCCACAAAGAACTCTTCATCGTGACCTCCTGCTGCCATGCGGTTTCCTTCCAGTGACCCCAATCGAAAGTGAAACTAACCCGCCAAAGGCAGTGAGGCGACCAAGAACTCGACAACATCCTAAAAATGACACATCAGATGGAGCTGATGGGGATGAATCCCAATCTGACTCTGAGGAATATCATTATCACAGAAACCTAAGAGTGGAAACACTAGGTTTCGACCTGACCCCTGAACCCATGGAACACTTACCTGAAAGGATTGAACCGGAACCTTCCAAAGAGTTGACTGCTGTTGAGCAAGATCCTTCAGACGTAGCCAAAGCTTTCCCTGAGGATTCTCCAGTAGAGACTTGTGACCTGAACTTACCTGAATCTAGAGAGAAAGACTCACCTGATCCTGCAGTTGATGACTCGTCCGACCCTGAAAAGAAAGACTTACCTGATCCTGCAGACTGTGACTTACCTGATCCTGCAGACTGTGACTTACCTGATCCTGCAGACTGTAACTTACCTGATCCTGCAGACTGTGACTTACCTGATCCTGAAGAGAGAGACTTACCTGACACTGAAGACAAAGACTTACCTGATCCTGAAGAGAGCAACTCAACTGCTGGACAGGAAACTGGAAACCTACCTGAGGAAGACCTGGAAAATGTCTATCCTTCTACTCAACCTGCTCAGGAGAGCAAAGAAGACACAAGTGATATGGAACAAACGGACAACCAGAACGAAAGTGACTGTTCAGGAAGACCTATCAGAGACAGAAAAGCGACTAAAAGACTGACTTATCCTGAGCTAGGAAACCCGTTGGTTACAATAGTTCAGTCTTTATTTCAAACCCTGAGTGATGTGTTTACAGACTCCCTTGAAGAACCTAGCTTTCCAAAAACCCCTAGAGTTATGACAATATAAATTCAAAATGCACAGGGACGTGCATTAGGTAAAGAGGGGAGGATGTAACCCACGTTAAAAATATGACATGAATAAGAATAAATAGTTGAATAAAAGCTGCATAAATAAGTTTGAAAGTTAAAAGTGATTTATTTAATGTCAATTAATCACCAGAGTTAATTAAAAATGTTAATACAGTAATCATTTAGTGTTTAAGATTAAAAGTCTGTTGACGGAAAATAATGTCGCTGCCCCTTTAAGGGACCAGCGACACAGACGCAGCACCTCAGTGACGCTGCAGCAGAGACCTGAGGGAGAGAACGGAGGAGAAAACACGAGAAAACGAGCGTAGGTAAACTAGCAGGAAAAAGAGTGAAAAAGTCGATATTACAGTTGAAAAACATAACTTACCTGGTCGGGACTTGACGGGGATTTTATGGGAACTAAACCACATCGGTTTTGGTGAGTTTTGTGTTTATTTTCTTGCATTTTCACCGTGTTGTACTTTTTCTTCTCTGGCGGAGAGCTAACGCTGAAAACGTAGCTGTTTACAAAGAAATGCTCCGTCATAAACTGTTTACCAGTTAATATTTTGGGTTTATGAAGACTGTGAATGTTATAAAAGTGTGTGTAAGCTGTGTAAATGAAAGATTTGTGCAGTAACTAGTGTGGGAGACGGAGCCGTGAGATAAAAGAGACCGCTCCGCTGCCATTTTGAGTTGAAAAAACAACGTAGCAGTAACGTTACAACTGTGAAAACTGTGAAGCATTTATTTGTGTGATTTGAGGATTTAAAAAGAGTTCTATTGTGTTTATGACCTGTTATACAGGTCAGGTTTTTTGCTCGGTTGGAAGCTCGGTCGGAGCGAGGATTGGTCTGCCATGTGCGGGCGTGCACATTCACGGACGGGATTCAAGATGGCGAGCCAGACCCAGACCTTCAGCTCATCTTCTCCATCGCATCAGTGAGGAAATCCTCTGCGTGTGGTAACTCGCTGCCAGAGTGGTAGGAGTATCAGGAACTAGTTTGAACTGAGCTGAGCAGAACTGAGAACTGATTTGAATTATTATTTTGGACTGAATCGAACTGAAACTTTTCTTTGAAATGAACACTTGAATTCACATTTGGACTTGAACTTAAATTTAAAGTGTCATACTTTTATTTTTTATTGAGTTTATATTTTTGAATGTGATTGAATAACTGTGGTCCACGTTGATTTTGATTGTGTTTTGAAGGTTTATTCTTACCTGTAAAAGAAAGAAAAAAGAGTTAACTCAGGAAGAAAAATAGGAATTCTAAAATAGGTGCAACCTAAAAGAAAGAGACTGGTCTAACTAATTCAAATTAGTCTGACTAAAATAACCTAGGAAATAAAAGAGACTGGTCTAATTAAATCAGATTAGCTTTACTAAAATAAACTAGGTGAACTAAATAACAAAAAGAAAGGGTGAAATACATTTTTTCATTTATACTTACCTTAATATTGGGAACCTGCAGGGTATTTTTGGTTTTGTGTACTGTGTTTTATATGTGTTTTATGCATTCAGTAAATTGCCGGCCTTTTATACTTAAAGAAACGGTCTCTGGTGTGATTATTCTTGCTCTCCACTCCTTAGAGCCTAGAACTGGTCCAGTGGCGCAGTTAGTGGTGTGATACCGGTGCTACATGTGCACAAAATATGACACCTGTTTCTTTACAGTGGGTGGCAGCACTTGTGCCATCATTGGTGAAGATGGGCAGTACGCTGTGGTTGACTCCCATGCTCGCAGTGCAGTTGGGATGGTTGATGGTGAAGGGCAAAATGTTGTTGTTTATTTTAGGTCTCTCCACCATTTGTTTGAGCACATTTGCAAGTTTGCAGGAGCTCTTAAAGAAACACCCAAGCTGTTTGAGATCAGTGGTGTTTCTGTGAAAGGTCCTTTGGCCCTGGGTGTTGGTGAAGCTGTTGATTGCATGGAGAAAGAGGCTACTGGTCCTGTTGAGGACAGTGCTGTTTCTGTTGATAGCATGGAGGAAGAGGCTACTGGTCCTGTTGAGGACAGTGCTGTTTCTGTTGATAGCATGGAGGAAGAGGCTACTGGTCCTGTTGAGGACAGTGCTGTTTCTGTTGATAGCATGGAGGAAGAGGTTACTGGTCCTGTTGATAGCATGGAGGAAGAGGCTACTGGTCCTGTTGAGGACAGTGCTGTTTCTGAGAAAGGTACTTTGGCCTTGGGTGTTAGTCCAGCTGTTGATTGCATGGAGGAAGAGGCTCTTGTTGAGAACAGTTCTGTTGCACCAGTGGTCTGTGCTGCCACTAAAAGAGGTGAAAAGCGTAAACTTACGCTGAGTAAAAGCACATGGGGGTGAAGAGCACTGATAATGTTGCAATTAATTCTGATGTTGTTTTTGTTGCGGATGTAGGAAGTAGAAATGTACAATTCCGTCCCCTTTCTACTGATGTTGCTCTCGCTTTGTGTAAACAGTTCAACATAGAATCAGAGCGAATTGTTTCTTCATCTTCTGCTGTTGGTCCTTTAGGTACTCCGTGTAGGACAGAGAAGATTGTTGGTGATGGGAACTGTTTCTTCAGGGCAGTTAGTCAGGCCATTAGTGGTACGCAGAAGTATCATGGCAAGATTAGGCGCGCTGCTGTGAAACAGTTGCAGAGCAATCCTGTCTCATATCAGGGTATTTTGAGAAGTGGGTATTCATCCATGGCAGAATACCTCCAGAAGTCAAGAGTGGGGTATGTTGGTAATTGGGCAACCGAAATAGAAATTCAAGCCACAGCTGATTATTTAGGTGTTAGTGTGTTTACATTTTATAATGGTCGATGGCTTGAATATAGTTGCAAGACTGCGCATTTATCTGATCAGGGTGTGTATTTAGAGAATGTTCATGGGAATCATTATGAAAATGTTGTTTGTGTTGCACAACCTCAAAAACAGACCTGTTATTCTGTAAAGTTAACACCCCTGATTCCAATAGGTACAATCTTAGGCCCCGTCCATACGAACCCGGGTATTTTTGAAACCGTGTGTTTCTCTACACGGTTTGGCCTTTCGTCCACACGTGACCGCAGAACTGGGCTCCTGAAACCGGAGTTTTTTGTAACCGGAGTCCAGGCGAAAACTCCGGTTTCAGCTTCACGTGTGGACAGGAAAACCGGACATTTTTCAGAAATCCCTGCCCTCCCTAGTTACTGTTGCTAGCACGTCAAGTTCTCGACGCTGACCATGCGCTGACCACTCAGACGCTCCTGTGAATATCAATAATCACTAAACATGCGGACACTAATACAAAACCGCGTGGTCACCATATGTGGTTACATGCTGCTATTCCGACATGCCGCTATTTCGACATTGACTTCTAATTTTATTTTTCAAGCGTCCCACTAGTCCGAGATTTTTTTTTTCATTGTCGGAGTAGGGGCACTTTACTATTTTTCAAATATTCCGCTTTTCCGACATTGATTGATTAGGCTACGTTATAGTCAGACCTGTCCTGATTTTTTTTCTTCATCTGAGACACTGTTTCTCATACACAAATACATAGGCCTATAAGAGAGAAGAAAAAACAAACCCTCCAAGTTTAAAAACACACCGGCAGCAGCACCCCTGATCTGCAGCTACTGAGACTGTTATTATTCTGTCACTGAAGTCAGCTGAAGAGAGAATAACTTTGTTGCTGCTCCACAGAGCGCACATGGCTAATTAATATGCACGTGCTGACCATATATGGTTGTGTCTAGGCATTCCGGGGGCAGAGGTGTGTTCACGTGCACAACTGCACACCATTCTTGTATCCAGTTTGATTTATCAAAGAGAAATTGCGGAGAGTTGTGCATGCACAGTTTGATAGATCTGAAAAAGGTGTAAATATTTTGGGTGTCTTTTCTCCGTAGGCCTAAGCAAAACATTTAGTAGCAGCAGTTTTACACTGCTTACTTACAGTTTTGATAAATGAGGCCCCAGGCCCTGAGCCCAGAGCCCAGACGCTCACAGATGCAGCTCTCCGCTGTCCGTGGTGCTGAAGGTGACAGGTTAACTTGACAAACAAACTGCAGCATAGTTCTGTTTGTTTATCATGTGTGTTAGTTTTGTTTGCGACTTGATAATTGAGTTGTTGAAATTAAGAACATCACTCCCTCATCAAACCGGTGACAGGCATGCTGAAAAGAAAAGAGAGAGAGACGCGCCTGGGTATCGCAGCTGTAAAAAAAAAAAGAAAAAAAAAAAATCGGAATAGCGGTATCAAAAAGTGTCGGACTACCGGCATGTCTAGATAGAGGGATGTCGTCTAATAGCGGGATGTCTAAATAGAGACATGTCGGAATAGCGGGCGGACCCCACCATGCTGATATGGCTAAAATAGGCTTTTATCTAATTGTAAATTGCGGTCACTTCCCCACTGTTTTGCTTCCTTCCGTCCTGTACATTTGTTTTCAATGAATCAATCAGTGGATCGATGGATTATCGTTACGATGTGTGTATTTGTGTATTTTCGTATCTGTCATAAACAAGAGATTACGGGCGGGGTGTGTTAGTAGCGCGGACTCGCGGTGCCGGTCAGTTTGAGCTGTTTGAGCCTCCACTCTCTCTGTACAAGTTATAGCTGCTTTCCTGTTAGGAGTGATATCACCACCTACTGCTTTGGAATGCACATGAAGACGGATTTGCGGTTTCATGTGGACGGAGTTATTTTTTATCACACCGGTGGTGTGGACGCGAATTTCTTTTTTAACCGGGGTCCAGAAAAGTTCGGTTTCAAAAATACCCGTGTTCGTGTGGACTAGGCCTTAGACAGAAGACTAAAGATAACAGTAGGGTTTTGAGTGAGTCCACATCTGACATTACCCCACCAACCCCAACACTTTCTAGCTATATGAAAAAGAAAAGGATAGCCCAAAAAATACTTAAATATAAATCAAATGCTTTGTTTAGGGAGGAGACCAAGGCAAATACCAGAAGGGAATATTTGGAAAACCCGTTATATAGGCTTAGCTTAAAAGCTCATAGTGAGAGGAACTATAGGGTAAATAAGTGTCATCGGATGCGTCTTAAAGTTAAGATTGCCCTTAGATACATGTTTGATAAGAGTCATTGCGAGAAGGTTAAAGCTAAAGCTAAAGCTATTAGCTTGTTGAAGTATAAGTCTGATAAGAGTCATCGCGAGAAAGTTAAAGCTAAAGCTAAAGCTAAAGCTATTAGCTTGTTGAAGTATAAGTCTGATAAGATTTTTCGTGAGAAAGTTAAAGCTGTTAGTGTGTGGAAGTATAAATCTGATAAAATTCATCGCAAGAAACTTAAAGCTCTTAGCATTCGGAAGTACAAGTCTGATAAAAATCACCGAGAGAAAATTAAAAGTCAGAGCATTAGAAAGTACAAAGAAGATCATGTCCAGAAACAGTGTGTTTTAGCTGCTGTGAAATTAAAGAGACAGCAGGATAAAAAACTGGCAGAGCAATTTGATGTTGTTATGCAGAAGTTTTTAGATAAAGTTAGACATGGCACTGACTTTGTGTGTTGTATTTGTAACCACTTGTTGTTCAGGCATCAGGTGTTAAAATGTAAAAAGGAACAATATAATAGCAGGAAAGCAACATCTGTCGTTGCGGAGCAGTGTATTAATGAGCAGTATCTCCACATTTGTAATGACAATTGTTTAATGCCTTGTCAATGGTTGGATTCCCCTAGAGGACAACTGTGGATCTGTTATACATGTCATTACAAAATTAATAAAGGTGGAGTTCCCCCAGAATATGCAGGAAGCAATTTGATGGTTCCTGCTATTCCACAAGAATTGGCTTGTTTAAATAGTTTAGAACAGCATTTGGTAGCCTTACATATTCCTTTTATGAAGATGTTGGCATTGCCTAAAGGGGGGCAAAATGGGGTACATGGTCCTGTGACATGTGTTCCTGCTAACATAGTGGAGACAAGTAATTTGTTGCCCCGCTCCAATATGGAAGGGTCATTGCTGCGTGTGAAATTAAAGCGTAAATTGACATATAAAGGGCATTATGAGTATCAGTTTGTTGATACAATGCGTGTAAGGCAGGCGTTGCAATATTTAAAACAGCATAATGTCCATTATAAAGACGTTGAGTTCAATGATGCATGGGTAAATGAATTTTGTAGGGAAGAAGACATTGTTGTTTTAGGGACAGATGGTGATCAGCAGGTTGATGGTAGTACTGATGTTGCTGACCAGGGTCAAGACGAGCTTCTTCATGACAGACAGCAGCACTGCATGTTCCAGGATACCTGTTTGATGCCTGTTGATGTCGGTCAGGAAGTGTTGGAACAGTATTTTGATGATGTGTTGAATGTGGCCCCTGGAGAGGGAAATAGTCCTGTTAGGCTGCTGTCTGATCATGCTAATGAAGCTAAATGTTTTCCTGTGTTGTTCCCCCATGGGCGTTTTACTTATCATAGTGGTAGACAACATCGTTTGACATTGTCACGCTATTTTAATAACCGTATTCTACATGCTGATGGCAGGTTTTCCCAAAATGTAGAATATATCTTTTTTGCACAATATATGTCAGAGGTTGAGCAAGTCAAGAATAATGTTTCCATTGCGTTATGTAAAGGTAAAGGAGGTAAAACTTTTGACAAGATAAATATTTTGGAAGATACAGAATCTTTAAATAAGTTATTGCAGTTTGACGATGGTTATCGTTTCTTGAAACCGATTAGAGGTACTCCTGCATTTTGGCAGGGAGCACAGCGGGACCTGTTAGCTTGTGTCCGTCAGCTTGGTGTTCCTACATGGTTTTGTTCATTTTCTTCCGCTGATTTGCGCTGGCAGAATCTCCTTAGTAGTATTTTGAAACAGGAAGGAAGAACAGAGACTGTTGACCAATTAGAGTGGGCTGATAGGTGTGACCTACTGCGGCGAAATCCTGTCACAGCAGCCAGGATGTTTGATTTCCGTTGGCATTGTTTTTTGAGAGAGGTCTTGATGTCGGCCACACATCCAATTGGCAAAATAAAGGACTATTTCTATACGGTAGAGTTCCAGCAACGTGGCTCACCTCATGTGCATTGTTTGTTTTGGATTGAAAATGCACCTTTAATAGATAAAAATACGGATGAAGAGGTAGTTCAATTTATTGATAAATATGTAACGTGTGAGCTCCCTACAGATGATGACACACTATTGGACACTGTCACATCTGTACAACAACATTCAAAACGGCATTCAAAATCGTGTAAAAAGAACAAGACTGTCTGTCGCTTCAATTTCCCAAAGCCCGTTTCAGCGCGTACATTTATTAGTCGTAAACCGGAAGTTGTGAAGTGCACATGTCCACCAGAAGCAGGTCTTCTTTGTCCTTGTCTGACTGAGTCAAAACTTATGAAAAGAGAGGTGGCAAGTAAGATTTTATCTGACATTAAAAAGGCTCTTTCAGAGGAGAATTGCTCTTTTGACAGTGTAGAACAGTTGTTTTGCAGCCTTGGTGTAAGTCAGGAATTGTTTGAGGATGCCTACAATCGATTGAGTAGAAATACACATGTTGTTATGAAAAGGCAAGTTAATGAGGTTTGGATCAATCAATACAATAAGTCATTGTTGAAATGTTGGAGTGCAAATTTAGATCTTCAATTTTGCGTGGACGCCTATGCGTGTGTTGTGTACATCATCTCTTATATTTCTAAGGCAGAAAAGGAGATGGGGCTGTTGTTAGGAAACGCCCAGAGGGAGGCCCAAAAAGAAGGTAATGTTAGTGCTAAAGAAGCGTTCAAAAGACTTGGTAGTGTCTACTTGCATAACAGAGATGTCTGTGCTCAAGAGTCTGTTTATCGTTTGACGAACATGCACCTGAAGGAGTGCTCTAGGAAGGTTGTATTTGTTCCAACGGGAGACAATGTTGTTAAAATGAGTTTACCTTTGAGTGTTTTGAGGCAGAGAGCTACATCTGGTAACATTGATACGGATGATATGTGGATGACTGGGATATCAGACCGATACAAAAACAGGCCAAATGATAGTACGTTCAATGACATGTGCCTGGCAACATTTGCCTCAGAATTTCGGGTTCTGACTAAAAATGAAAAATGTTCATCACCTATTGAATTGAAGAATGGCTGTGGCTTTGTAACAAAAAGAACCCGAACGCAGCCAGCAGTAGTTCGATATGCACGCTTTTCACAGACAAAGAGTCCAGAGAAGTTTTATCAGACTCTCCTCCAGTTGTTCCTTCCTCATAGAGTTGATATAGGGTTAAACCATTTCAACTGTGAAACCTTTAAGGAAGTGTACACTGTAACAAATTGCTGTAAAATTTACAGCAAAATTTTACAGTATCTTCTTGTTTTGTCATTTTACAATTTTTAACTGTATACCGCAATGCATCATGGGTCAAAACTAATTACAGTAACCTGCTGCATAACTCCGCGGTTACATATTGTAAAATTTACAGCAAGTGTGTTCTGGCATGTAGATGATGTGTATTACAGGTAATTACTGTTGATATTCTGATTTCGGCGGTTAACTCCAAGAAGAGAGGAAAGGAGCAATGGCGCAGCAAGGCTAAGAAGTCAGCAGATTGGTGAGTAATAGTATTTGTTTCAGTGATGGTAATTTCCCAGAACTTTAGCTAAAACAGCATTTAGCACGAGGGCACGACGTCTTTACATCGCATTTTTTTCTCTGATAAACAGACTGTGAAGGTAGCATTACAGCTAATGTTGATGTCGGCCAGATAAAGTTGTATTAGGTTAACTTAATAGCTATTAGTGGTGTAACTTTACAGTTTTGGACCGAGCTGGAAAAGCTTGCTTCATAGACATTGGGTTTAAAATAGTGCTGTCAAAGTTAACGCGTTAATTTTGGAGATTCATTTTAAACATTTAACTTAAAAATAACAATTAACGCCGTTTTGTTTACTTCCGGTGGTGGCTGACCCGTTACGTTACCCGTTACGTTACGTTACGTGTGCAGGCAAAGCATACCGGCTGTTAACTTTATTTGGTTTTAATATTGTTTCATGCGAGTAAGTAACCGTTTAGATGACCAACACGCGGTTAGTTTATCCACATGATGATGAAGTTAGCTCCGACGACGTCCTCCGAGCAGTGACGCTCCACCAGCAGCGACCGTAGCGGAGCATCACAGAGGCAACAGCCCGGTCTGCAGAGCCGGTCGGCCGGGTACACAGCGTAGTCCCCGGGGTAAGACAGAGAGCCGATTAACTTAACCGCAGGTCTTTAGAGGTTCACCGCCGGCTGGTTTCATTCTTGAATGTTTGTTTAGTTGTTGATTAGTTTGTGTGAATGAAAAGTGAAGCTTCATGTGTAACTGGACAGAAGAGCAGCGCTGCCTTGGAGATGTAGGAATCACCATCTACAGATCAATAAATAAAACAATGAACCGATCAGTCTATAGCTATTCAATTACGGAGGGAAATTCAGTGATGTGGTTGTTTTCTCGTGCACGTCCGCAGCACAGCTTGGTAGGAAAAAAGGAAAAACAAAATATGTTACCTCATGCCCATAAGTGGTCTGGAGTGGTCTTGATGGTTTTGATATTGATATACCTGCACTTCAACCATGACATGTAGTAGGCCTGGATTGTTTTGTTATTATTTCTGTTGGAGAATATGCAAGTGGCCTTTTTCGTGCCAAATTTGTTCTTCACAGGAGAGAAACTGTGTTTAAAGTTTAAAGAAAGCCATTAAAATAGTCTTTGAATTTAAATATGCTTTTTTGTGTTTATTCTTCACTAATTTGATGATTATACATGCTTTCTTAAGAGAACAAATGCAGTTTATTTGTTGATAAATTAATTAATTACAGAAAATTGTGAGATTAATTAGTTCATTTTAAAAAAAAATCTATTGACAGCCCTAGTTTTAAACACCCCTACCTCATGTCTCCTCTCCTCTCCTCTCCTCTCCTCTCCTCTCCTACAGCACATTTCGGTTAAAATTAGGCTTTGGAGAGCCTTGTGAACGTCTCGACTGCTTGGAGAGGTTCGTGAACGTCTCGGCTGCTTGGAGAGCTTCGTGAACGTCTCGGCTGCTGTCACCTGCACTTTGGCGTAAGTAGAAAGTGAGAGTGCTTTTGGTATGGAGTAATTTTTGTCTCATATATATCTGTAAACACACAGAGGGTGATCTACAAATGCTCCTTGGTTTGCACACATGTTTTGCTATCCACAAATACAAATTTCTAATTTGTAACTTGTATTTTGCTGGAATGATGCCACGGCTTAGCCGGCCGACCACCTCAGCAGCCCGGCTGTAGCCTCTGTGACAGTTCGCTCATCCAGTGGTAGCCTAGTTAGCTGCTCCGCAAACGGCGGCGCAAACTTCCAAACAGTCATTTGGATAAACTAACCGCATATTGGGGATCTAAACAGAAAACATATTAAAACTTAATAAAGTGACATATTAACAGTGGGAATTAATTAGTGTGAATCACCAGCTGTGTGTTTGTGGATCTGTGTGGATCTGGAAATACGTCATTAAGTATAGAGATGCGTGTGTGTGATTGGTGATCCACAAATGCAGAGTCACACTTCACAAACAGAATTTTCTTTTTTGTTTTTTACAAATGGAAAATTATACATTTACAAATACCCCATATATTTACAAATACACATGTATTTGTGAAATTTGTACTTGTGGATAGCAAAACACGTGTGCAAACCAAAGAGCATTTGTAGATCACCTTCTGTGTGTTTACAGATATATATGAGACAAAAGCCTTTAGAACATGTTAAAATAATTGAAATGAATGTAAAAAAAAAAAAAAAAGCTACTTCCCCAGTATTGCACGAGCTATCTGTAAAGAGTAGAGAGCTAAACTACCACCTGGAAGAGCTCTCTACTGTATGCACATTTGTTGTTGTTTTTTTGTTGCTTAAATAACATTTTTCTCTTCTCTCTTTCATTTAGCTCCACACAGGCGAGAAATGTATCACTGCAAGCAGTGTGCCCATGAGAGTAAAACTATAATAGGTTTTACTAATCATATGAAACTCCACAGTAATGCAGCAAACTGCCCTTTTACCTGTGGTGTACCTAATTGTACTCGTGCATTCAGTAAATTTGCAGCTTTCAAGTCTCATTTGTACAGAGATCATAAAGGGTACAAGTCTGACAAAAGTACTACAGATGAGCCTACTGGTACAACGCTGATTTGTCAGATTGAATTTTGTCAGGCTATATTTACAAATGTGAAGGAGATGCTTAATCATCTGAAAGGCCATATAACAGAGGGCAGACAAATAACATGTCCCTTCAGGGCTTGTGAGAAAACATTTGGTGTAAAATCGACATTTGCATCTCACATTTCGAGAATACACAAAAAAAGTTTGGCAGGAGAAATACATGAGGTGGTGTTTCCACACCCAGCCCAAGAAACACAATTTGAAACCCCTTCCCAACTTGTGAGTCCGCCCTCTACCTCTCTCTCTGAGTCTGACGCAGATCTGGATGATATTGTGGATGAAGACCTCTTTTTAAAAAACTTGTCTCTCTTTTACTTGAAGCTTCAGGCTAAATTAGTTTTGCCAGCATCAGTAATTCAGACCATTATTGAGGAAGTCCAGGACATCCATGATGCTGCTCAGTTGCATATCTTTTCCAAACTCAAAGAGAAGTTGTCTGTGCTTGGAATTCCTGACACGGATATCACAAATGTAATTGAAGAGCTCACAAAACATGACATATTAAAAAAAGGCAACAACATTTTGCGTACAGATCAGCGTCGCAAGTCAGTATTCAAAAACCACTTCAACTATGTTGCACCTCTGCCTTTGTATTTAGGTGTAAATGACTCAGGGAAAGAATGCTTTGCACAGTATGTGCCAATAAAAGAAACTATTACTTCTCTCTTTGAATCTGAGGCTTTCAGAAAACAATATGAAAAGTCCCATTCACGCCTCTCGTCCCGTGATGTGTTGGAAGATGTATGGGATGGACAGAATATGACTGATAATGTCTTGCTTAAAACAGAAACGTCATCTTTAGCCTTGATTCTCTATCAAGATTCTTTTGAGGTAGTCAATCCGTTAGGATCAGCCCGAAAAAAACACAAGGTATTGGCGGTTTATCTGACACTTGGTGATGTTTTGCCCCACAATAGATCTAACATCGATCAAATGCAGCTTGTTCTTCTCTGCAGAGAACAAGACTTCAAGTCATTTGGACAGGAAATGGTCTTCAGTCCACTGATAAAAGATCTGAAGCAGCTGGAGGACAGTGGCATTGTTTTGAGTAACGGCAAAGTCATCAAAGGTTTTGTATGTGCGATAGCTGGAGATAATCTTGGCTCTCACAGTATTGGCGGCTTTGTGGAAAACTTCAGCAAGAGTTCCCATTTCTGTAGGTTTTGTGATATAGACAGAGCAACATTTCATTTGAGTCCACTGTCCACTGGGTCAAAGAGAACAAAACAATCATATCAGCAGCATGTACATGGACTAACAGGAGGCAACACAGATCTGGTGTGTGGCATAAAATTTGACTCTGTGTTCAACCAGCTTTGTTACTTTCATGTTTGCCAGCCTGGTCTTCCGCCATGCCTTGGACATGACCTTTTTGAGGGTGTTGTATCTGTTGACCTGGCGTTGTGTATCAACCACTTGGTAAACCAGGAAAAACAGTTCACCTTTGTGGATTTGAACAGAAGAATAAGTCGGTTTGCATATCTTGGAAATGAAGCAGATGACAAACCTCCTGAGTTCAGCCCCGGTAGTGAGAAGTTGAGCGGTCATGCTGTACAGAATTGGTGTCTGTTGAGAGTACTGCCTCTGTTAATTGGGGACAGGATCAATAACCCTTCTGAAAATGGTGTCTGGAAGTTGATTTTGCTCTTGAGAGAGATAGTTGCTTATGTATGTGCACCAGCAATTACCGCAGACCAGATTGCCTACTTGAATGTTCTTATTGAGGAATACATTCAGTCCAGAGTGGAGCTGTTTCCACACCGTCCTCTTAAACCTAAGCACCATTATCTCTGTCACTATCCTGAGCTTATTCTTCAGTTTGGACCCCTGATACGTCTTTGGACGTTGAGATTTGAGAGCAAGCATACTTTTTTTAAACAGTGTGCCAGGAAACTACATAACTTTAAAAACCTGTGTGCTACTCTTGCAGAGCGACACCAGCTCCTCCAAGCATACTTAGGTGCAGGAATTTTTTTCCCTCCTGTCATCCAAGTTGAAAAAGGAACTGAATTCTATGTTGATGACTATAGTGAGAGAATCAAGGTAGCAACTGCACCATTTAACTTCACACATGACTCTACTGTAGCCACCTGTGCTGTCAATGTCAAAGGGACAAAGTACAAAAAAGGAATGCATGTTGTTTTAGGACAAGATGATGAGGGCCTTCACGTGGGTGAGATCATATTGATTTTGATCCATCGTGGTGACTGTGTGTACTTTGTTGTGGGAAGGCAGCAAGCTGTGGATTTTCCTGATTTGGGTGTTCACAGTTTAACAGAGGTTGTCCAGGAGTCGGGCTACATGTGTGTGAAGCAAGAAGACCTGCTTGATTATTATCCTTTAATGGGGTACAGTCTGAACGGTACATCAGTAATCATTATCCATCACTCTCTCCCAGATATATACTAACATGGCAGCGCCAGGGGAGGACATAAAGCAAGCTGTGTTGTCAGTATTACCCAGTTTACCAGAAGATAAACTACAGTCCCTCCTGAACAAGCTGGAAAGCATTGGTGTGGAATCCCTAAGTGACCTGCAGTTTATTAAAGAGGAGGATCTTACTGCTGACATTACACCTATCCAGTGTCGGAGGCTCATCAGTGCATGGCAAACCGAAGGTATTTCTCAGATATCCCGCTTATAATAACAATGCACAGCAACAACAAAAAATGTTTATTAAAAGTTTGCATTTTGTTTGTAGATATTAAGTAATGTTATCACTCTTTTTTTCCCCTTGTAGTGATACTGACTGCCATCGAACCCTCTGACTTAAGCTTAAGTACCGTCACACAGTATCCTTCATCTTCTCAATCCCGCTCTAGCTCTCCAAGTCTGTCGAGCTATGATGGCTCCGAAATGACAGTGAATTTAAGTGCCTGGCCTGAAAAATTCAGTGTTCCTTGGAACAGAATGCCTACTGGTATCAGAAACGCCATTGCGCAGATGACACGTCCCTCTGCTAAAGACCGCAGGGAAATGGTACGAATAATTGTTGATGAAATGAGGCTGAGTGAATTAAATCCATCAAAGTCTCAGTGCTTGACAGTGGCCAGGAAGATTGTAAAGCAGCATCCAAAAAGCTTTGCAGATGTCTTGAGAGATGGCACTGTAATTGGCAGCGGCTTCGGATCCCTTGTGACTCAGTTAAAAACGCGGGTAGAACATGTTAATCGTGGAAGCACTCTCTCTAGACGAAGGAAGTCAAAAAATGCCTCAAAATCACCTGCAGATATAGCTAGAGGACCAGCTGACCAATACGGCTGCGTGAGATGGCAGCCTAACTGTCCAGTGGACGAAACTGAAGAAAGTCTCAAAGATAAACAGAGAGAAATGAAAGACCTCTACAGCACTGAGGGACCATCTGGTGCAGAGAGAGGACATTTGACTCACTTAATGAAAGCAACCTACTACTTACAAAGAAAAACTATCAATGCCAGCCCACCCCCTTCAATCACTGAGCTGAAGAATGAGTGGCCATATCTTTTCACACCAAAAGAGCTTTACAGCCACTTCCAACTGCTTACTGACACTGACATACTGCATAAAATGGAGAAGGGAATAGAAGACAAAGGGAAGCTGATCCTCAAGTATTTTGAGCAGAAGCCAGCAGGGCCTAATGCAGACGAGAGGGAACGCATCCTGGTCAAGTACAACAACGAAGACAAGTGTGGTCCATTCCCATGTGTGATCCTCCTGCTTATGGCACACTTCAAAGAGAACCCTGACGGACTCATTTTGCAGACAGATGTAAGTGCTAAATTGTAGTTTGTAGAGATAGCAGAAGTACACATGTTCTTTACTCAAGTGGAATGACTTCTCAATTATAAAACTAAAAAGTCACACTATAAAAGACATTTCTGCAGCCCTTTTCTCACATCCTACCCTTTCTGTTAATTTTAGAGGTATGCTAATAAGTTGTACTCAACAGTGAGACTGTCAGTTGTCTGTCAATTTTTGTTTTGTTTTGTTTTTAGGTGTTAGGAACCGCAGCCGACGCCGAAAGAACACTGCTGCTTCCTGACTCTCCAAGACTAATTGTCTTAGGTATGCTATACAGTATTTTTAATGCCTACACACTGGTGACAGCATTGACTGGATGCCATATCTCCAGAACTAGGGGAGGGAATTTCTTCAGATTTGGCACAAATATCTATTTGGAAAAATGGATGAACTTATTAGATTTTGGAGGTCAGAGGTCAGGGCTACTGTGACCTGTGTGATGTTTTTTGGCCAAGAATCCATACATTTAATATGACAAATGTCTAATAGTTTAAAATGAAGTGACATTACCATTCCAAAAGGTTCAAGCTATAACGGCTAAGAACGCAGGGAACCCAAACGCACGACCACAGGCTGAGTTCAAAGTCCAAAAGGTTTTATTCAGTGTCAAATAACAGGCAGGGGTCAAAACCAGGCAGGCAGAACGATCAGCAGACAAATCCAAGAGGGGCAGGCAGAATCTCAAAAACCAGTAAACAGGCAGACAAGCAGGAAACCATACAGGCAGCACAAACGCTGGAAAGCTAGGAACAAACACTCTAGACGATCTGGCAGAGGACAAGTGGAGATGGACCAGTATATGAAGGGGGCTGATGAGGATTGAGACCAGGTGTGGAGATGGGCGGGGAAACACAGGTGAGGGGAATGAACTGATGAGTGGCTGACGAGGGTGGCAGGATCTGTAATGACAGGAGAATTTAGAGATCTGGTAGACATACACATAAACACACTGATCAACCCATGACAAAAGGTCTGCTTTATTGTGATGTCATAATTTTCTGCAGAAACCCCTCTCTGTCTGTTGTTCAACACCATAACTCAGGGACAGAAGGGCACGTTGTGCCCATATTTCACATTTGGTCAGAAACTAAATTGGTCACTCTAATCTTAGAATAGAATAGAATAGAGAATAGAGAATACTTTATTCATCCCTAGCAGGGAAATTTACGTTAGTCCAGTAGCTCATACAACAATGACAAAAAAGATGAACACAAAAATACATTTTAACAAGTGTTATATAAAACGATTGCAGCAGGAACAAATGATCTCTTAAATCTTTCAGTTCTGCAGGTCAGGGAGATGAGCCTTTTGCTTCGGCTGCTCCTCTGACCTGAGAGGGTTTTGTGTAGAGGGTGTTGGGGGTCACCCAGGATGGTCTTCAACTTACACCCCATCCTCCACTTAACCACAGCCTCTACCAGCTCCGCTCCCTCCCCCATCACAGAGCTACATTTTTTGATGAGCCTGTCTAATCTGTTCCTGTCCCTGACCTTGATGTTGTTACCCCAGCAGACAATAGCAAAGAATGTAACACTTGCAATGACAGACTGATAAAACATACGGAGCATTACATTACATACATCAAAAGACCTGAGTCTTCTTAAAAAGAAGAGCCTGCTTTGTGTCCTTTTGTACACATAATTTGTGTGTACGGACCAGTCCAGCCTGTCATCAAGGTGTACTCCAAGGTACTTGTATGACTGAACCCTCTCAATGTCCACCCCATCCACAGTCACAGGCCGTAAGGATCTTTTGGACCTGCCAAAGTCAATAATCATTTCTTTGGTCTTTGATGTATTAAGCAACAAGTTGTTGTTGTTGCACCAGACTGTGAACGCCCCCACCAGGTCCCTGTATTCATCTTCCTGTCCCTTCTTCACACATGCCACTATGGCCGTGTCGTCAGAGTACTTCTGAACATGGCAAGATTCAGATGTGGATGTGAAATCTGCAGTGAAAAGTGTGAAGAGGTAAGGTGAGAGCACAGTACCTTGTGGTACTCCTACACTGCTCACCACTGTGTCTGACATGCAATTCCCCAGCCTCACATACTGTGGTCGCTCTGTAAGATAGTTATAGACCCACAAGATGATGGTTGGATCTACACCCATCTTCTCCAGCTTTCCTCTCAGAATACTAGGTTGAATTGTGTCAAAGGCACTGGAAAAGTCTAGAAACAGCAGTCTCACATATCGCCCAGGTTCATCCAGGTAAGAGTAAATCCGATGCAACATGTAGATGATTGCATCGTCCACCCCAATGTTCTCCCGGTATGCAAACTGCAAGGGGTCCACAGAATGCTGTACTTGAGGTTGAAGGTGGCGAAGTAGTAGTCTCTCCAGAGTCTTCATAATATGAGAAGTCAGGGCTACTGGTCTGTAGTCACTGATTCCTGCTGGCCTCACCACTTTGGGAACCGGCACCAGGCACGAGGTCTTCCAGAGAAGAGGGATCCTACATGACTGCAGGCTCAGGTTGAAGATGGTACGGAGAGGCACAGCCAGCTGGGCAGCACAGTCCTTAAGGAGTCTAGCTGAAACACCATCAGGGCCAGCCGATGGTGTTTCAGCTAGACTCCTTAAGGACTGTGCTTTTCTTGGGTCCCCACCTTGAAGCTGTGCTGCTGATTGGAAGATGTGTGTGTGAAATATCCACGTTTTAGCAGAAACATCCATATCTGAAACATTGCCTGCTGTCATGGAGACCACTTAGTGTTCTATCAGTCAGCTTTACTGGCCAATCATATCAACACGGAATTTAAATGTTGTAAAGTATTGCAAAGACAAAGACCATAGGACACATTAATGTAACAGTTTATTGTGGATATGCTTATGTGGAAAACAACAAGATAAAAACATTAACATATAAACCTATGTTTGTTTATGTTTAGGTGAAGTGCTCACATCAGAGGAGTGGATGCTGAGCATCGAGGGGCAGGTGGTTGTGCCTCCACACGCCAACTTTTTGGCAGGACTGGCAGCGTTGTTTTCGTGCTACTACAACTTCAATCTTGTGTACCAGGAGCAAGCTGCATGCACCCTGGAATTCATCCAAAGGTAACTAGATGCTTGTAGTGCTTGTTAAGTTTGCTATCATGACTACTGGACAAGACATTATTTTGACTTGCCAGCACTAACAGACAGTGGACTCCTCTCAAGCCAGGGACATGCTCAGTGGTGTAGTATACATCAGTTTAAGGCTTATACCCTCCGCTTTTTATATCAGGTAACAGGTTACCACCCATCAGCCAAAACGCCTTTGAAATCATACCTTCTTTCTTCTAAGTGATCTACCCATCTATCCAGTGGTATACCCACCAACACAGACACCACTACACCACTGGACATGCTGTGTTATAGTAGAGTGTATATGGCACTTGTTTCATGGTATGAAACAAATGTTCAACATGTCTAAGTCCAGTTTTGTCCATTTCTGATCAAAATCTTTCTTTAAAAATCTTTTTAAGTCAATGTATTTCTTTCAGTTACTGGTAATTACTGTTCCATAGTGAAATAACTATAGCTTTTTTCAATCCATCAAATGTAATACAAACCCAATCCCTGTCTCCACCCAGTCACAATAATGTTAAGTTATTAAGTTATTAACGTACTGTCTTGTGGCAAGAAATACAAACTACCCTTTTTAACCGTTATGACCCTACATAAGGTGGTCATTGCATTGCAGAGCTATTTTCTATTTCAGCTTGCCTAAGTGCCTGGACTGCAAAAATTAAATGATAATGAAAAATAATAAACAGCATTGTTTTTGTTGCAGATTTGCCCATGGAAGGTCAAACGATGGGCTTGTATTGTATGACCTGATTGATTCTGCTGGCTTGTCACAGTTTTTCATGAAGTTTTGTTATTTTCTTATTTTAGGTGTTTTGTTGGCATCAACCCCAGCAGTGGCTCAAAGATGGCAACGCTCAAGAACAGCATAAATCCCCATGTGTCCTCCCTGCTTAAGAGGTTGATGGACTTCGAGTGGCTGTCTGCATAGACAAAGATAAGGACTGTCCTGTTTGATGATGTTCCTGATATTCCTTTATTCTGTCTCATAACGTTCCGTTATTATCTCAAAGGACCTCCGAGTGATTTCAAAAGTGCAAGTAGTTCAGAGTGTTTGCTTCATGTGTTGTAATGTTACATATTATTTCATAGCGTGGTGAATGTGTAGGTCACAACTTGTCCACCAGAGTGTTTTGGAGTTGTTGGATTGTGTATTTGATGAGTTTGATGAGAGAAACCAAGAATTAATCCATAACAGTAGATGAGCAGCTACTAGCAGCAACCTACTGCTATAACTATAGGGGTTATGGCAATGGGCCAGTTTGAGGAAATGTTGAACTATCCCTTAAAATGCAAGTTTCATGCAAGTACAAATGTAAGTTTTAATAAAAGTATTTTCTAACAGTTATGACACTGTGTTATTATTTTTTTCATTCAAAATCTGCATAATTTGCAAAGCAGCTACTGTAAAAACCAATATTAACTGTAAAAACATTTTACAACAACATATTGTATTATTTATTTACAGGTATTTACTGGCAACTTTAGTTGCCAGGTAATTACTGTAATTTATTAGAATACAAGAAAAAGCTGTAAACTAGATTACATTGAATTCCTGTTTTCTAAAAAATAAAACAATAAGTTACTGTAATTTATATACAGCAAAAACCTGTAAAAGGTTTACAGTAATATATTGTAATATCTTTTTACAGTAATAAACTGTGATTTTACAAGAATTAGCTGGCAACTTTTTTGCCAGGTATTTACTGTAAATTCTACAGTCAATTCTTTACAGTGTATACGTCTGGTCAAGTAACATTTTTTGATAGATCTGTGCATTCTGTTAAATCAGTAGTTGATTTAAGGCGAGACACCCCAGGTGAATAGGGTAAAAAATTTAACTAACAGCTATTGCCATGAAACTTTCTATGTTTATTACTTAGATTGAGACAATTATTTTTTGTATTACATGTTTTCTTAAATATTATGCTTACATATGGAAATTAGACATTATATAATTAAATATGCTTGAATTTGTGTACATTTCCAGACCCGAAATCTGAAGATTGGATAAAGCCACTTTCAAAATTCTTGTTTTATTTTGTTGACATATTAAAGTCAAAAGTTTTTACAGAGGGGATTTTGGATATCTTTTTATCACTTTGTAAATGAGAAAATACTGTCACCAGCCCTAAAAAATCAAATTTCGCCCTGTTTTTAGGTATAAATTGTTGTATAAATGAGGCTGTGAATGATATATCAACAATCCCCTCTGTAAAAACCTTCAGAATATAGGCGGGAATACAACTGGAAGGTTTGGTGTCTATAAGTGCTGCTGAACTGGAGATTTCGGGTCCAGAGTATAAGAAAAAGCTCATTTTGAGAAAACGGCCTTTAAAGATTCTATTGCAAAAATTCCACAAATTGGCTCTATGCACAGCTCTACTTCCTGAACTTAAGGCAGCTCCTTTGTTTCCTGTATTACATTATTGGACAAACTGATTAATCCAGGTGTGTCTGACCAATGTGACTACTCAGACACACCTGGATTAATCAGTTTGTCAGTAAATAAAAGAGCTGCCTTGAATTTAGAAAGCAGTGGAGCTGTGCATAGAGCCCATTGTTACTGGAAACAAGAGTGTCTGGCCACTGTGAATTTTAAGGTGTGTGGGCCAGTAGGTCAGAGAAAAAAATAAAAATAAAAATAAGAAACACTTTAGGTGTAGCCTAGTTGGGCTCATCTGTAATATGACAACCAATGTTTTCAGTTTCTCTCTGTCTGGCTAAAAATCATATCTGGCCCATGTCAGTGTCACATCCGTTTCACCTCTGTCACTGAGAAGTAAACTACTGCACAACACGTGATTCTGAGGATCGATGCTCATTTTAAGCCCTGTACCAGCGCAGGGACATATTAAATCTCCGATCAGTTCATTCAGACGTCTGATGTGTAAAAAAAAAAAAAAAGCCACCGCTGTGTATCGCGCTGTCTCCGGCGGCAAACACTCGTTTTTTTTTTACGGGTGACAGCTTCCGCGATGACGCACTTTGTAAAGGGATCTTATGGCTCGGTGAGTTTCTGTGCTGTGTCTTTTGTTGTCTAGCAAGTGAGAGTTGCTGTTTTATTTTACGTGAGGATTTAAATCGATTTCCTTTCCCCGTTTTTAAAAGTCCCTCCGCTGTTCAGAGCGCATCACGTGATGCTTCTAAACGAATCACGCTGTCGGAAAACGACACCAGCCAATGAGACCCTCCCTCGTACTTTTACGATTCGTCGCTGGTACAAAGGAAACCATTTTTGGAACCGACACATTAGTGCAGGAGAGAGAGAGGGAGAGATAGAGAGAGAGAGAGAGATAGAGAGAGAGCTTCACAGCGATACCTGATATGACAGGAGTCTGAACAGACGCGGCTCGCTCCGCGATAGAACGCTCAGTTCTGGTGAATTTAGGAGAAATCTACAGGCGACACCAGTCAAAGTGAAGTAAAATAAACACCCATAATGTGTATTTTAGACTATTTTTTTTGTATTAGTCTGAAAGAAGACATGTTATGGAAGCAAAATAGCCCAAAATCTCAAAATTGATAAGTGCATGAAAAAACGATGTTTTTGCCTGCCGTGTCTCGCCTTTAATAGAAGTTTGTTTGAGATAGAGGCAGATGAATTAGAGAATGTTCAGAATACCATTGATCGTGACGGTGTAATTGAAGACTCATGGTGTCAGCTTTGTCCAGAGCAGGAGTTGGAGCGTCTGGAGTGCTTGGAGGAATTGAAAGAGTCTGCGCAGGCTGTAGAAGGTCATGAGGAAAACATTCCAGATTTGGCTGTGAGTAGTGAACATGTCTCGCATTTGGAGAAAACGAGCAACATTATGTCTCGGGCAGATGGTTTGGCTCTTGTTAGGTCTCTTAATCAGACACAGTTGAATGTTTTTTATCAGATTAGACAATGGTGTTTGGATCGGATAAATGGTAAAAATCCTGCACCGCTACATGTTTTAATAACTGGCGGTGCTGGCACCGGTAAAAGCCATTTAATAAAGGCCATTCAATATGAATCCATGAGGTTATTGACACCGGCTTGTAGTCATCCGGATTCTGTGTGTGTGTTACTGACAGCTCCTACAGGGATTGCAGCGCATAATGTACATGCAACAACAATTCATACAACTTTTAGTATTGGTATGGATGTACGTCTGCCGTACACGCCTCTAGGGGAGGAGAAGTTAAATTCTCTTCGCGCCAAGTATCGTGATCTACAGCTGTTGATAATTGATGAAATTTCTATGGTAGATCACAATCTGTTGTCATACATTCACGGTCGATTAAGACAAATAAAACAAACTGGTGACTTTTCTCCCTTTGGTAATGTTAGTGTTGTTGCTGTTGGAGATTTTTTCCAGCTGCCTCCTGTTAAAGGGAAGCCACTGTATGTTGATGGTGTTGGTAGTACTTTGTGGTCTAATCTGTTTAGTGTTGTTGAATTAACAGAGATCATGAGGCAAAGGGATTCCATGTTTGCACAATTGTTGAACAGGGTTAGGACTCGGTCCAAAGGGACACCAATGCTGGACAGTGATGTAGAGTTGTTAAAACGCTGTGAAACTGGTGAGGTGAGCTCAGCCTTACATATTTTTGCAACTAATAGACAAGTGAATGAGCATAATGACAAACAGCTGTTTACAACATGTGGAGAAGAATATTTTGTTGTAGAGGCACAAGACTTTGTTAACAGGAAAACAGGGAAATTAAAGTTATTAGAAGGCCATCATGCCAAAGCTTCAAACACATGTTTGGCAGAGCAGTTGCTTTTAGGGAAAGGTGCACGTGTAATGTTATGTAAGAATATTGATGTTGCAGATGGTTTGGTTAATGGTGTGTGTGGTACGGTGACCCATATTGTTCAGTTGAAAAGTGGTGCGTTTCCTCAAAAAGTTTTTGTAAAGTTTGATGATGAACGTGTTGGTTCACAGAGGATGAAGCAGGCTCAAAGAGGGTCATTAGATTTAGCCGGTTCTGTAGGCATTGAACCTGAGGAAGAAAGAGCTACAACAAAGGGTGGAATGCGAAGACAATTCCCATTAAAATTAGCTTGGGCCTGTACAGTACATAAAGTACAAGGCATCACTGTTGACAAGGCTGTTGTGTGTCTTAAAAAAATCTTTGCAGCTGGGCAAGCATATGTGGCTTTAAGCCGCGTGAGGAGTCTGTCAGGGTTAATTATTCAAGATTTTGTGGAAAAGGACATTTACTGTAAAGATGACATTAAAGATGCCATTCATAGTATGCACCCCTTTCTTAAAGAGGATATTCAAAAATGCATATCAAGTCCAAAGAGTTTTAGTGTGTTTTACATGAATGTTCAAAGTTTGACTCGACATGTAGCAGATGTGGTGATGTGTACACAGCATTTGCAGCCTACCTGTATTGCTGTAACAGAAACGTGGCTTTCTGCAGACTCCTCATTAAATATGGTGCAGATCAATGGGTACAGTTTTAACAGCTCTCCACGAAGTGTATCGTATAGTAGCAGTGATCCAGTGTTGAATGAATTGCAAGGACAACAACATGGTGGTGTTGGCATGTATTGTGCTGAAAATGTGTCAGGTGACATCATTAATGTAGCAGATGTCAATATTGAGTGTTTGGTGTATCATTTGGTTAGTTTTAACATTCTATTGGCAATCATTTATCGTCCCCCATTATATCCCCTCTCGTTGTTTAAACAGTATCTTGGGAAGTTTCTAGATTGGCTACATCGTCATGGTGAAAACATTGCTGTCATAGGTGATTTTAATGATGACATTTGGAAGTCTTCATCGATTGTTCAGTTTGTGACTGAAAGAGGGTATGTTCAACTAGTCAAACAGGCCACAACTGAAAAGGGCACATTAATTGATCATGTTTATGTGAAAAGCACACACTACAATGTAGAGGCAATGGTTCTCCCAACATATTTTAGTGATCATGAGGCAATAGTCTGTACATTTTGTTAAAGTGAAATTCCGGCGTAAGTGTAAACCATGGTCAAACACACCGTAACACCGAGTTAGACCCCCCCTCGAGAGATCAATTTGCCCGACCGCTACATTCACGAGATCCACCAACTTCAGCAAATACCGCAATATCGCCACACACGGCGCTGTCCGGATCCACTGTCTGACCGCAACCAAAACGCCACCATTTGCCCAAAATAATGCTCAGAACTGCACCAAATGTCATCAATAGTACACACAGGGTCCCAGCACGTAGTACGAGTTGTCAAACATCTGCTAGCTTTGCCTGTTTTCTTTAGCAAGGAGATGCAACTCAACTCACCTACTTCTCCTCCGGGAGCCGCTCGTTCGTGAGGAAGCCCTGACGAGTCGATCACCGAGTGCACCGGAGTTCCGCAGCTCTTAAAAATGCTCATTTGCGCCTATATCGTGGCCAGCACTTGATAATAATAGTTATAAAGTGATATGCAAGATATAAAAAAAAAAAACTCTGATTGTATTTCCATGAGGTAATTGTTGATTGAGCTGCGGAACTCCGGTGCACTCGGTGATCGACTCGTCAGGGCTTCCTCACCAACAAGCGGCTCCCGGAGGATAAGTAGGTGAGTTGAGTTGCATCTCCTTGCTAAAGAAAACAGGCAAAGCTAGCAGATGTTTGACAACTCGTACTACGTGCTGGGACCCTGTGTGTACTATTGATGACATTTGGTGCAGTTCTGAGCATTATTTTGGGCAAATGGTGGCGTTTTGGTTGCGGTCAGACAGTGGATCCGGACAGCGCCGTGTGTGGCGATATTGCGGTATTTGCTGAAGTTGGTGGATCTCGTGAATGTAGCGGTCGGGCAAATTGATCTCTCGAGGGGGGGTCTAACTCGGTGTTACGGTGTGTTTGACCATGGTTTACACTTACGCCGGAATTTCACTTTAAGCAGTACTGTATTTGTTAATGTTCATAGTTAATGTAGTAACTGTTTATATACACAGAAGCACTTGAGCTAATATGATGTTGTTGTTGTTGTTGTTGTTGTTCTAATTAAAGCAGAAGTAAGTGATATATTTGTGTTAATATAAGTCTTAAATAGTTATATCTTCCGACAGCAATCACTTACATAGAGTGTTTGGACCGAAACACGGGTCTGTCAGTCACTCTGCTCTGCTCTGAGTCGAGGAGAAAACATTTATCGTATCCTACAGTTTTTATCCAATGAGGAGAGAGAACGGCATGCAGGGCTGTGTGTGCAGCCAAGGGACGCCGTGAATGTGGCGACGTAGGGACGAGGACTGTTATGGTGCGTTCAAGGAAACTCGTATTTTTCCGACCTGTGAAGTCGTACCAGTTCGATCTGGTACGAGTTCACCGGTCGGAAGTTACGAGTGGCCGTTATAGTGACTTTCACCGGTAAAACAGGTCGGAAAAACACGAGTGGGTTGCCTGGAACGCTACAAAGTCGTAAGTTGTGACTTGAAGCTGTAATTTACGATTTCAAAAGCCTGCCTGGAACGCAGCATTAGCGAAAACGACCGGACCACTTACTTCTGCTTTAATATGTGTATTTTTATGTTGTGATGGTTTCTTTTCTTGCATTACAAAAGCATTTTTGTAAAGTGTGAAAATTGTAAAAATCAATAGGTAATGAACTAAATTGACAAAAGATTTTCAAAAATCAAAATGAAGGTAATGATACATTAGCCCAATTACAGAAAAAGTATGATTGGCTGTTAAATGATAACATTAATATGCTGTATGTGATGCAGGTTAGCTTTGCCTTTCCATGTGGAAAAAAAAGCTAGGCCCCAGTAGGTGGTACACCTGGTACTTCGGTACACAGTGGCAGGGTTCAAGCCCCTGGGGGGTCAAATCCCACACATGGAAGTCTTGTTAAAACTTAAATCCTGCATCACATACAGTAATTTTGTCCCATCGCAGTTAAATTACAGTAAAGTTTAAAATATTTATATTAGGAAGCTCAAATGCATGTTCTACTGCATAAAAATCAAAAATGTGCACTTACTAGAGAAGTTTTTGTCTTTGAGTAGAACTATGGGTATTTATGTCCACTTTGTGCACTGTGTTGCTCTTGTTTTTGCCTCTGCTTTGTTGTTTTAGGGTGTCCAGGATGTACAGTGTATGATAGTGTCATCTACTTCATGAGTTTCATCTGGACCCACCTTGATACATCTTCCAGTTGGATTCCCTCCCATCTCAAGGACACTGCTGTTTTCCCTCTCTTATTATGGTTCTGGTACCACTTCTTGTGATTATGTTTGAGGTTTCAATTTATTTTTTAATTATCTCATAAATGAGATCAGATTTGACTAATCATATGTGAAAAGATGCATTAAAACCTGAATAAAATGCCATAGCATAAACAGTGTAGTGTCATTTAGAGGGACATCAAAATCTGGATGTTTCTGGTTTAAAAAAAATAATTAGTACCGTAGTCCCCCTGCTGTCAAGTACTTGCTATAGCATTTTTTTAAAAACTCAAAACAGGTGGGTTTCTTGATGATGATCAATGGTAAAGATGATTTCACAGACAAAAACATTCCTGAATTAAATATTACCCTTTAAGAAGTCTTAATGTTGTCCTAAAAAAAATGACATGCCTTATTATTGTGGTAGCTATGAGCTAAGTTGTGATAATGACTTAACAAATCAGGTTTGTGGTTCAATGAAAGTGCAGTTGCACTTTGTCCAAGACAAATCTCTCCCACAGGAGACCAATAAAATTACTTGGACTTTGAAGTACATCAAATTAATGCCAAATATAATGAATGATAAAATAACACATGTCCATCCTTATGTTAGGTGTGTAAAATAGTGTAACAACTAAGCATAATGGCACTGCTTCTATCGTACAAGCTTGTAAATGTGTGACCTTTAAGTTTTAATTACCTATTTCTTGTACACACAAATTCAGTGAATGTTCAAACCTGTTGAAATGGTGTAGATTTGACATGTATTAATCAAATAAAGTTGCTCGACTTAATTTGACCTGTCAATAGTGGGGGAGACTACAAATATTTAATGGACTTACTGATTTTCCATACCACCATACAGTAAGTAGTATACCACCAAAGACCATGAAAAAAATTGTGTGTTCTACACTGTTATAAACTGGTTAAACCAAGTGTTATGCAAATGAAAGGTTGATTAAAAGAACCTCCAGTAGGCACACCCATTAACATGGAGAAAAGATGTTTATTTTCATTCATTAAAGGTTTTGAGGTTTTGAAGCAGTTTGGATGAAGCATGTCTGAAAGAGAGCTTGTTTGAATATCCAAGGCAATTTTATTTGTATAGCCTGTTTTTACAAACAGTTTGTCTCAAATTGCTTTACATGGCATCGTAACAACATCCTCTGCCCTTAGACCCTCACATCGACTGAGGAAAAACTCCATGGAAAACCCTTTTAAGAGGGAAAACCAGGAGAAACCTCAGGATGAGCAACAGAGGAGGGATCCCTCACCCAGGATGGACAGACGTGCAATAGATGTTGTAACGGACAAGAAAACAGTTTATAACAGAATTTGGGAGACATGGAAATGTTAAAGGGACAACGAAGAGTTTGTTTCTCATATTAATGTGGATGAATCGTTACCCACACTTGTTAATGGGTCCATTTTCGATAAATATATAGTTTTGTCTCTCGTTATTTTGCTATAATTAATGCTGGGTGAGCCGACCAGCGTTTCCTTACTTTTGGTTTCGCAGACGGTGCACGGCGCGTCATGGGAATAACGCCGCCGAATCGCCGTTTATGGTCGGAACTACGACGGTATCTGATCGTCTTCGAACCTCTGACTTTCGTTTTTGATGCATGAAAACATTCTTGGCAAGACGTCCGTCTTGTGCTAGTCCAAGAAGCTTATGGTGGGAGGAAAGGCAGGGAGAGCTGGCCAGCTCAATGGGAGGACTGGATGGCAGACTGGTTCATGGGAAGGGAGGGCAGGCTGATTTAACAGCAGGGGAAAGGGGTGGGGTGATGCAGGCAGCAGTTCGTGCTGGGAGATGGAGCTCCGGTGGATCTGTGGAAACACAGAGAGAGTGACAGACACGAAGGCCAAAC
Source organism: Trachurus japonicus (assembly GCF_045865225.1). Classification (NCBI taxonomy): domain Eukaryota; kingdom Metazoa; phylum Chordata; class Actinopteri; order Carangiformes; family Carangidae; genus Trachurus; species Trachurus japonicus. The sequence continues at coordinate 179,241 of NW_028220653.1, read as the reverse complement.
TACTAAGTGCAACTGATAATGATAATTGAAAATGCACTGAGGGGAGAGGAGAAGAGGGAAGGGAAGAGGACTCCATGTAACCAGTGTGTATGCATGGCATATGATCCAAAATGACGCAGCTATAAATGTCACACACAATGATGTACAGATAACTTTTTGTCAGAGACATTATATTTTGACAGACCTCAGTGTGAGTTAGGAGGGAACCTTCACCTAGGACGGGCCGATGTGTAATAGATGTTGTAGACAAATAACAAAGTTTGCAACACAAAATATAGTAAAACATGGAGATGGTTAACAACAGCTGATGATGGAACCTTCTGGTGGGAAACAGGCCAGAAAGCAGACCAGGGAGCACTGCAAGTGCAGAGGGAGGGATGAAGTTCTGTCAGTATTTATTACACCGTCATTCACTCTCTTTGTGTTTTCAAAGATCCCTCCAGTCTAAAACATGCAAAAGGAAATGAGAGGTTATGGTCATCTCACATGAAGTTTGGAGCCAATCGGAGGAGTTATGAGTAGTTGAAATTTGATCCACCAGGGGGCAGTAACGAGACATGTGCAGGTGCGTTCAGGGGCAGTCCCTCATCACACACGTGAAGTTGGAAGCCAATCAGAGAATGCTTTAAGGAGTTATGATGAATTGATGTTTCATGGCGAGTGATTGAAAGTCGCCACCACCGCCACGGGCTGCTTGCAACATGAAGTGACATGTGTGTCACTGTGAAGATTCATCCACTGATCGTCATGTGGCTCCAAAATGTAGTTGATTTGGTCAGGAGCCTTGAGTTGGTGTTTGTCAATGTAAAACATGGCACTTCCTGTTTCCACAAGGGGGTGCCATGAACGAGACTGCCTTCAAGCAATATGATGGCGTTGAGGGAGGGATCCTTATCATCTACAGACATTTTGAAACAGTTAGGATGAAGACTGGGGGAGAGAGAGCTGTTTGAATATGAGTGACAAGGTATCAAAATGACGAGGCCATAGCGGCAACACCCCTTAACCAAGAGAAAAACTTTTAATAAATTTTGATCAGCATGGTCTCTCGATGATCTGTAATCAATTTGAAGTCGATTGGACAAAATCCCTAGGACGAGTTTGTTAAAACACAATGTGTGGAAATCAAGGCAAAATGGCAATTTAAAATCAAAATGGCCGACTTCCTGTTTTGAGTAAACCAATAGTGCAAGATACTTTTTTGTTTGTCTGGTCAACATTCCTGTTTCCACAAGGGGGAGACATGAGTGAGATTGCTTATGAGCATATGGAGACGTTGAGGGCGGGGCTCTGATCATGTACAGAAATTTTGAAGCAGTTTAGATGAAGTATGTAGGAGAGAGAGCTGCTTGAATATGCATGGCGATGGATCAGAAATGGCGGCACCATAGTGGCCACGCCCCTTGACGTAGAAAAAAAGCTTTTAATAACTTTTGATCAGCATCGTCTCTGGATGATGTGTGACCAATTTGAAGTGGATCGGACAAAATTCCTAGGACAAGTTCGTTAAAGTACAACGTGTGGAAATCACACCAAAATGGCGAGTAAAATCTAAATGTCCGACTTCCTGTTTGGAGTAGACCAATGGTGCAAGAGACATTTATGTGCGCATTGACAACTTACACATGTGTACCGATTTTCATGTTCCAACTCCAAAAAAAACCCTATGGGGAGGGGTTTCTGAAAATTTAAAAGGGGTGCTATAGAGGCATTTGGCCCCGCCTATGGGCGTGACCCCTATCAGATGCAAGAGCTTGCCACCCTGGACCTGTGTACCCATTTTCATGATGATACGAGTTCATTAAAGCCATCAAAAAGCCAAACGTATTGTCATGGCGAGGAATGGTCGCCGCGTCGCCACACGGACGCCATTACTCATAGCTTCACAGCGTTCATGATGTAGCTTCACCACCTTAGTCTGCATGTTTTAGAAGTGGAATGAAGTTGATGGGGTCAACTATGTGGCATCAGTACACGCTAAGGTAAAACCTGGCCACTTCCTGTTACCACCGGGGGGCGCCATGAGTGACGTAGGAAATTAATATATTGGGACGTTCAGGGCGGAGTCGTCATCATGTCCAGCAAGTTTGAAGTTGATCGGATAAAGTATGTGGGCGTGAGAGCTGTTCGAAGGTGAAATGGCGAGCAAACGAAAAGTCGCCAAAATCCTCAAGGCCCCAGAAGCCACGCCCTTTGACCTAGAGACCTGCGGAGCACAACTTTTGATCAGAGTGGCATCTCGATGGTCTCTAGCCAATTCGAAGTCAATCGGACGAAATCCCTAGGAGGAGTTAGATCAAACAGGTCAAAAGTTCAAATCAAAATGGCCGACTTCCTGTTGTGATTTCACCATGACATTAAGAGGCTTTTTTGTGCGTCTTGCCATGTTCTATAAGCCCACCAAATTTCATGCGTCTCGGTGAAACACAAAGGCGGGGCTGATGTTTTGAAATTTTCTAGGGGGCGCTATTCAGCCATTTGGCCACGCCCATTCCCAACGACTTTAAAATATCAAATTTTTCGCCAGTCCTGATGTGCATGCCAAAATTCACGCGTTTTGGGGCATGTTTAAGCCTCCAAAAATGCGATTTTAGGGAGAATATAATAATGAAAGAAAGAATAATAATTAAAGCCGCAAGCGGCGATGGCGGGCCCTCGCTCGCCCATGCCACCGCGGGGCCTGAGGCACGCCGGGGCTGTGGCGCGAAGGTGAAAGGGAGAAAAAACCTGGAAGGAGGCCAAAAATGCATTCAGGGGCGGCCCCTCATCACTCATGTGAAGTTTGGAGTGAATCGGACAAAGCATGAAGGAGTTATGAGCAGTTAAAGGTTCGTCCACCAGGGGGCAGTAATGGGATGCATGCAGGTGTGTTCAGGGTCAGTCCCTCATCACACATGTGAAGTTTGGAGGAAATCGGACAATGTTGATGTGAAATATGGCACTTCTTGTTTCCACTAGGGGGCGAATGAGTGAGATCGCCTACAAGCATATGGAAACGTTGAGGTCGTGACCCTGGACCTGTGTACCAATTTTCATGTTGATACGAGTTCAATAAAGCCATCCAAAGGGCAAACGTATTGTCATGGCGAGGAATGGTCGCCGTGTCGCCACACGGACGCCATTACTCGTAGCTTCACCAACTGGTTCTGCATGTTTTAGAAGTGGAATGAAGTTGATGGGGCAAAGTATGTACATTTTCCAAATTTTAGTACACTTCCACCACCGGGGGGCGCTATGAGTTACGTGGGAAGTTAATATATCGGGACGTTCAGGGCGGAGCCATTGTCATGTCCAGCAAGTTTGAAGTTGATTGGATGAAGTATGTGGGCGTGAGAGCCACTCGTATGTACATGGCGAGCACGCCATATTTGATGAGCCTTAGCAGCCATCCCCTTTGACCTACAGACTTGAAAAGTACACCTTTAGATCAGTTTTGCCTGAAGCTGATTGGATGAAGAATGTGGGAGGACTTTTTTTTCTACCAAAACAATTGAATCTAAATGGTGCACTTCCTGTTTGGTTGAGGTCATGAGGTCATGCACATGCACGCACAAACATACACACACACACACGCACACACACACACGCACGCACGCATGCACACACACACACACACACACACACACACACACACACACACAGCCTGGTTATAATTATTTCATTTTCAGTCAACATGTACTGTATAAAAATAATAATTTAAGGATCAAAATCTGCAGTATGACATTGTATTTTATTTTAATATTTAATTATTAATTATTTATTTTTATAATAATCAGTGAGAGGATATTTACTTACTTAAATTTAATTTTATAATTCTTCTTGATATGTTTCTGTTTTATATTGTGTTTCTGTTTTGTATTGTGAGCTACCTGATTAATTGGAATTTCCCTTCAGGGATAAATAAATTATTTCTATTCTATTCTATTCATAAAACAGACAAACCAACAAAAAAAAATCTGTATTTTTCACGTCAGAGGACACATAGCAACAGTAACCAAGGGGTCGGAGCTTGCGCTGCGCTGTGATTGGTCGCCTTGAATTCGAACTCCAGCGGTATAAATAGGGGGCGCCGATAGCCGCTCATTCCGTTTGTTTCAAACTTAGACTCACTGCGAGAGACAAACACCCTTGAGGCTTTTGCTAGAGAAGTGCTTTTCAAAGCTTGTTGCAGAGAGAACACTTTTCGACCTCAAACCTCATACACCACCTTCAACTTCACCACCCAGATTTCACCTAGGCGGGACCAGCCACTCTTTACAGTAAGTACATTGTGTGTAACTTAGAGCTTGGTTGTTGCCTTGTCATGTTGCTCTTGCTTGTGGTATTAATTGTGTTGGTGTGTTACAAACTAAGCTGTGCCCTGCAGTAAATTAATTGAAACGTTTTGTTGAGCTCAGCCTGGCATAGCAGCTAGTTAGCATCGTGGCTAGGTAGCGTTAGCGTCTGAGCTAGGTAGCTGCAGCTACGTAGGAGGACACAGTGGTTATTTCAAAGTTATGGAGTGATAAGTTGTAGTGGTGCCCAGTGAGCTCCGTCGGTAGTCGGTACTCTTCTTCCCTGAAGCCCCCCGTATCTGGGGGCAGTCTGACAAGGCCTGAGTCTGCACAAGCAACAAGGTAGCACACACAGAGACATGTAATGCTGCATATCAACAGAAAGCTTAGAATCTCCGCTAAACGCTCATATAAACTATTCGTAGGACCAACAAACACAGTTGCAACACCGAGCTAGACAGAGAAACCGAGCCAGTAAAGAGGCTTCTTTGATGTGATAATGAGCTAATGGTAGCCACAGGATGGTAGCATATATGCTTGTGGAGATTGGAGGTTGACTTTCATTATTAAGGTATTTAACAGCAATAGTATTTTTAGTCATTAACTGTAGATGCTAAGTATTGAATTAATAGTGTTGTATAATTAATTGACTGGGTCTTTATACTTGACATGTGGACTAGTGTTGGGCGATTTTGACATTCTCAGATCGTCCCAATCGCCCTCCCTGGAGATCGCCGATAGACCTATCTATCGCCGGGGTGCCCTGCTGTCATGCATGCGCGCTTCTCTGTGTGTGTGTGTGTGAGGGCTAATAACGGAGAAAGAGCGCTATGATCAATGAACGGAACGATATTGCGTTGCCGAAAGCCGAAAAATCTATTCATGGCGGACGTAATTTATTTGTGGCATATCAGTGAACACGTCGTCGGGCTGTGACATACAGGGCTGGCGTCGGCAGCCTAGCATAGACTGTAAAAAGAAGCCTAGTCACAGCACCAGCTAAACGTGTTTCCTCAAATTTGAGGCGGAGTGGCCACCCTGTTTACCACAGAGATGTTGTGTGCGGTCATATGACTACCTGGCTCCGTCTGATTGGACGTCGCCAGTGGCTGCATTTGATTGGTGAAACACTGTCATTTGACAGGCTTGCTGCTTCCAAAAAAAACAAACAGATTGCGCATTAGATCAATAAAAAAGTAGCGAGTATGTGTGTGTGTAAAATCGGCAAGAAAACAAAACATCGCCGATCGTCCTTCCAATCGCCGATAGACGATTGGATCGCCAATCGGCACAACCCTAATGTGGACATATTTGATGAAAGTCAGAATGTGCTGTGGTGGTGAACAGTTTTGGTTTTGTTAAGTGAAAAGACTTAAACAGCATGGTGATGTTTTTGTCTTTGTTTTTAATGCTAAATCTATCTATCTCGTATTTGATGTTGTGTGCGTGTGTGTGTGTGTGTGTGTGCGTTAGGGCTGCCACGATTAGTCGACTAGTCACGACTACGTCGACTATTAAAATCGTCGACAACTAATTTAATAGTCGATGCGTCGCTTCTTTTCTTTTTTTTTTAACTTAGTTTTTCTCTCAAAACTGCTGGGGCACCTTCCACACACGCACCCGCCGCTGCAGCCGCCCACCACACACACACACACACACACACACACACACACACGTGCACTCACTCACTCAAGGTGAGTTTACAGGTGGTCTCTCTCTTTTCTCTCTCTACCGGTCTTGTCCCTCATCAAGCGGCACCGGTGTAGCCCCACCCCCGCCGCCGCCGCCGCTCCTCTCCCTCTCTCTCTCTCTCTCTCTGTGTCATTTTAAATGAGAAGCGCTACTAGGAGCGGTACCGCCACTCCACCGTTTTAAATCAAGGACTGAAAAACAGCCGTTCGTCATTTAAAAATAAAACCGCGGACTTATATTGGAACGTTACCGCGTCTGGTCACAGCGTCCTGGTCACGTAATGAGCGCTCATCTTAACGAGCAAGTCTTCTCTCTCCCGGCGTAAATCTACGTCAATATTTTTCGGTAGCTTCTCATCACAGTCCACACCTTGCAGAGTTTGAGCTGCACCTCAGTTTCACTTGTTTTCATTTGACAGTTTCACACAGAACTTTCTGTTGAGTCTTTCCATGTTTCTCCTTCTGTGACAGTAAAAAGGACATTTACATTTTTTCAGACAAGACGATTGTCTTATAAACTATTTGATTTTTTTCAACAGAACGACTCCTATTATTTACAATGAGCACAAGTTATATTCGATTGATAGGCCTACCAAAACTTTATTATTGTGAACAATTCCTTAGTTTCAGGTGTCCACCTCATTTTATTTAAATGTAGCTATGTTTAATGCCAGAGACAAATGAAGGAAAGACAAAAAACCTTTAAGTATTTATTTTGGTGTTGTTTAGGCCAGTGCCTTATCCTTATTTTACTCAGCTGTTTGCACTTTATGCTACAGTCAAAGCTGCATATTTCATTAAAAGTTTAATGAACTATCTTAATTGTCTTTATTTTTAGTTAGCATATACCTTAAACACTTCAAGCTGAAAGCTAATGATGGTATATAAGAGCAGCTGCATGCTGGTGCGATAAGCTGTATGTTTTACATTCAATTTACGTATGATCCGATTAGTCGACTAATCGAAAAAAATAGTCGGTGACTAGTCGACTATCAAAATAATCGTTTGTGGCAGCCCTAGTGTGCGTGCGTGCATGTGTGCATGCGTGTGACTGTTGTTGTCTATATGTTATTCAATTGAACTGCTCAGGCTGCCCTTTTAATTGCCCCTCGGGTATAAATAAAGTTTTTTTGTATTGAATTGAATTAAATATAAGAACAGTGGAGAGGTGCGACAATAGCCTGTGTACCTGTGCTGTGTTTCATTGAGTAATCTGTAGACTATACGTGCTTGTGGGGGGACTAGTGTGATTTCAAAAGTTTTCTTTAGGCCAAAACTTTATCAGAATAATACTGACTTTACAGTGATGTGTTTGAGCATGTTTCAGTACAATTAAAGCTGCATAAATGCTTGTGGGGACAAAGTGGCTGCTACCTCATTATATGGATTTACAGTAACAGTATTTCGAAGCAGCTAAGCGGAGGGAGGCGGCACGACGGGCTGAGGTGTTTCATCCTCAGCCGGCCCCCAGTGTTTCTGGTGACAGTAAGTAGTCTTCCATGTTTAAAATCAACATTTCATTTATGTGGTAATGTATCATATGTGTTGAAGTCTTAACTATGTGCATTTCTATAGTCTGTTAGTGTTTACATATTGTGGTTAAATACTACTGGAAGTTGGCCTTTTTTAAGACAATCATTTTATCTTCAACAGCTCATGGCACAGGGTGGCGCCATCGAGTTCGCCAATGGCCATTTTCGGAGCTCACTGGGCACCACTACAAAATGGTCATTCCTGCCGAGGTCCCTGGCAAGAAGGTATGTACAAACTATAAAGTAACACAGTAGTTTGAAATGTTTGTTTTCATCCTAAGAGAAATTCTGTCTTTTTGTTCCAGTTTGTTCTTGTCATAGGGGCGTCCCATCTGCGTGAGCTTGCGGATAGGACCGTGCGGATGCCAGGGGATCGCTACACCTTTGGCTTCCTGTCCGTTCCTGGGGCGTGCGCAGATCATCTCAGCACCGAGGTTGAGCACGCTGTTCTTCTCAGCACCGAGGATGAGCACGCTGTTCTTCCTCGGACCCCTGACGCTGTCTGTGTCATTGCGCCAGGAAACAACCTCACGGCCAGTCCCACCCCCGAACACGGTGGGAAAGCCTTTGCTAATTACCTGGCTACTGTACTGAACAAATGGCCGTCTGCAGAGGTATGTTTCATAAAAAAAAAAAAAAAAATGAAGTTGCTGTGTACAGGTCCATAGGTTTTTTTTTAGTTATTAACGATTATTTTTGTGTTGTTATATCTAGGTTTTTGTCGCTGACCTTGTACCACGCTTGAAGGTCACGGAGGGGATCCAACAGCTATTCCGGAATCAATTTTCCGCCGTGTCGAAACAGTTCGGTATGTTTGAAAATAATGATATGGCTGCAATTCTATTTGAGAATTATATAATTTATAATATAATCACCTTAATGGTTTTCTGACCTTAAATTGACACTGCCTTTTTGAAACGTGTTTTTTAATGATCAATGTTTTTTCTTTTTTTTTTTTCTTTTTCTTTTTATAGGTGTTAAGTTTTATCACCATTTTGACCGCTTCCCCCTCAGTAACCGCCGACTCTGGGCCCGTGATGGTGTAAGTAGAATGTATTTTAATATCACCAATATGAAGTGATACAACATGTTCAGTAAAAGTTTCATTTTTCAAATTAATGTTTAATCTTTTGTTTGTGTCATTGTAGATTCACCTCAGCGGTAATGCAGGAATGGCTATTCTTGTAGACTGTCTGTGGGTTGCCACCATCGGGCACCTGAAGAGACCAGCACCTCCGCCACAGGTGCAGTACCTGGTTTCTCCAAAGCCTCAACCAACGCCTGACAAGCGGGTGGTTCCCGTTCTGGTTCTGGTGGGGAAGGAGACCCCTGACAGTACTCCACGACTCCCCCCCCACCAAGTGGACAACTTTTCGGTCCGGCAGGAAGGTAAGAGGTTGAACACTGTGACTGCGCTTGGATGAAAGAAAGAGAACATTGTCAGTTGATCCTAATTTTTTGTGCCATTTGTCATTACAGCGTAGCCACCCCGGTGACCAGGAGCACGACTCTGAGGAGCACGGCTCTGGTGACGATGATTCAGAGGTGGTTCAGTGTACGGTACGTATGTTCTTATTTAACTACACGACAGTGATAGTTTGTGTTTGCTTCATTTAACAAATGGCAGGCTTTACAAAGAAGCTACATGTCTTTCTTACAGGTGGATGACATTTCGGTGGCCTTGAAGGCGGAGTGTGACATTCCATCGAATCCTGCCCGGTTCTCTCCTGAGATTCTGGATGCCATGGACAGTCTTGTTCCATCGGCTATTGGCGGCGTTCCCACAGGCAACAAGGTAAATAATGTGAAATTTACGGTACTTGTGATAGGTGAAATATAATAAACTTGGTTTTTGTTTCTTCTAGACTGGAAATAGTGCAACAGTGTTAGTGTATAAGGGGTTGTTATGTGTATTTGACGATTTTATCCTCTCTTTTTTTCTCACATTAGCCCCCGCCTGTGAAACGCCAATGCAAACCTGTTTCCCTGAAGCGCAGACATGCTAGGAAGCAGGTATATAATCATTTAATCCTGATGGAGACTGTGCTGCAGGTTGAGCAGTTAACAGCAGTTAGAATTAACTTACTGTGAAAAATGACGTCATTGCTTGTCTGTTTAGGATGATATTTATGATCTTATTTTGTGTATTTGCAGGTGGTGGCGGCACGTACAGCTCCGGTGTCTGCCAGTGTCGTGCAGGAGGCGGCGGCGGTGAAGGTAGGTGCAGTTTTGTTAAGGGGATAGTTCACCCAAAATTCAAATTTCACTCATTATCTGCTCACCCTCATGTCAACTAAGAGGTGTCTCCTCCTAAGAGTCCTCTGTTCCTCCTCTGAGTTACAGGGGGCTCCACACAGCAGAATTTGTCCATATAATGGTTGTCAATGGACACCAACTTTCTTTGGATGTTTTTTGGTGTGTCTTTTTGGACATCCCCCGTAATTCAGAGAAGGGACGGAGGACTCTGAAAATTCTCACAGCTCTTAGCCTACAGTACATGAGGGTGAGTAGATGAGTGAAATTTGAATTTTGGGTGAACTATCCCTTTCATGTTAAAAAGTGAAATGTGAAACAGTACTTTATCCATAGGGAATATTCTCTGAAGTTGAGCAAACAGTCAGAGGACTTGAATACAAAGTTTAAAGGGAAAGTTCACCCAAAATTCAAATTTCATTCATTCTCTCCTCTCCCTCATGTCGACTAAGAGCTCAGAGAATTTTCAGAGTCCTCTGCTCCTTCTCTGAGTTAAAATTTTCACAGCTCTTGGTATACATGAGGGTGAGTAGATAATGAGTGAAATTTAAATTTTGGGTGAACTATCCCCTTAAGGGAAATACATCAATGTGTTTTTCCTTTTGTAGTTATGTTTTTTTTTCTTTCTCCATCTTTCTCTTTGCAGGTCGTGACCTCAACATCCGTGTTGACTGTCCGTCCTGAAGCCCGGGTTCCGGAGCAGGAGGCAAGCACAAAGATCCTTGCAAAGCTCTCTGCTGTTGTGGATAATGTGGTAGCATGTTGGTTTAATGATCCTGTCTGTGTCAAACTGTTAATGTGTTTTTCTTTCTCTTTCTATTGTAGGAGGCGACACCACTGCCTGTGTCGACCTGTGCTGCGTCGGGGACCACTCTTCCTCCCGGTGTGCCTACCCGTCCTGCGGCTGTCCCTCCCGCCCCGGTGCCTGTCCCTGTCCAGCCTCAAGGTGAATGTATTAGTCCTTTGCCTTGCACATGTGCAGACCAGCCTCAAGCAGTAGTGGTAGGGAGCAGCCTGCGTAGAACATCGTCCCATTTAGATGCCGATGTGTACGTGTCATGCAGTGTCGTTGCAGCAGTCAGACATAGTCTTTCTCCCGTTTGTACCTGGCGCGCAGCAGACATTGATGATGTTCGTGTCGAGGGGGTGAAGTTGGCAGCTCGGGTGGGAAAGGGAGGGGGAGGTTTCGGCCAGCAGCAGTTTGGTCTGTTTGGTAAGACGTGGAGGGTGGATGTTAGTCAGGCTGTCTACAAGGAGTTTGAAGATGGGACTGCGTTGGAGGAAGACCTGCAGCAGCATCTGTTGAGGGATGGACTGTGCGTGTTGAATCTCCATGAAGCGGTCAGCTTGATCATTCAGCACGGGGAGTACCTGGTAGTGGTGGATTGTGGGACGCGCAATGCTTCAGGGTTGGCTTGTTCAGACACAGGTCGGTCTGCTGTAGTGTTTAACACGTGCTTGAAGGACCTGATGCTTCACATCCAGAAACTTCAAGAGTCGTTGGGTGCAGAGTGGTTTGGAGTCAGTAGCATCTCTGTGGAGGAGTGTGTTGCTGAGGGAGAGAGCTGCAGTGTTCCTGTGGTGGCGGCTGCGCCACAGGCTCCCACTCAGTCCCAGGGTCGCACTTCCGTTAGAGGGAGTTTCCATCAAGGCGACAGGAGGTTTAAATACAGCGGTCGTCAGTGTGTGGCTGTTAGTTGTGTGGCTCTGATGAAACACACCACTGAGAGTGTGTTTTCATGGCAGGCTGATACACTGGACAAGGTTGTGATCTCAGGTGATGAGCTGTACACATCCCTGAGGGAGGGCGGCATGATCAGTGGGAAGGAGGAAGAGTGCCTTTCTGTCCCGGATTTGCCTCGGCAGTGTGTCCTTGATGGACAGACATTTGATGTGGATCTTGGTGAATTTGTAGCTGGAGATGTTGATGTTGTCGAGGGAGAGTTTGTTGATGCAGGTGTGCATACCACTTTCAGTGATGGATTCAGTAGGATGTGTACAAAGTACAACATGTGTTTTTTCACATTGTGTGGCAGTACTTGTGCCATAATTGGTGAAGATGGCCAGTACGCTGTGGTCGACTCCCATGCCCGCAGTGCGGATGGGATGGTCGATGGTGAAGGGAAGAGTGTTGTGCTCTATTTCAGTTCAGTACAGCTTCTGTTTGAGCACTTTTCTAACTTTGCAGCAGCTCTCCAGGCAACACCCAAGCTCTTTGAGATCAGTGGTGTTAGTGTGAAGCCGGCAGCTTTGTCTTTGGGTGTGAGTGCAACTGTTGACTACACAGAGGGACAGGTTACTGCTCCTGTTGAGGAGAGTCCTGTCACACCAGTGGTCTGTGAAGCTGTGGACTGCACACAGGGACAGGTTACTGCTCCTGTTGAGGAGAGTCCTGTCACACCAGTGGTCTGTGAAGCTGTGGACTGCACAGAGGGACAGGTTACTGCTCCTGCTGAGGAGAGTCCTGTCACACCAGTGGTCTGTGAAGCTGTTGACTGCACAGAGGGACAGGTTACTGCTCCTGTTGAGGAGAGTCCTGTCACAGCAGTGGTCTGTGAAGCTGTTGATTGCACGGAAGGACAGGTTACTGCTCCTGCTGAGGAGAGTCCTGTCACACCAGTGGTTTGTGCAGCCCCCAAGAGAGGTGAGAAGCGGAAGCTCACACTTAGAAGTAAGACATCAAAGAAGCAGAAACACAGTGATGACGTTGCAGTTAATTCAGACATTGTGTTTGTTGGGGATGTAGCATGTAGAAACTTACAATTCCATCCTCTTTCCAAAGACGTCGGTCTCGCTCTGTGTAAGCAATTTAACATAGTGTCAGAGCGAGTGGATTCTTCATCTTCTGCTGTTGGTCCATTAGGAACTCCTTGTAAGACAGAGAAGATTGTTGGCGATGGCAACTGTTTTTTTAGGGCTGTTAGTCAGGCCATTTGTGGTACACAGAAGTACCATGGGAAGTTTAGACGTGCTGCTGTGAAGCATTTGGAGACCAATCCTAAGACATACCAGAGTATTCTGAGAAGTGAGTATTCCTCCATATCAGAATACATCAAGGTGTCAAGGATGCGCTATGTTGGAACCTGGGCCACTGAGTTGGAGATTCAAGCCACAGCTGATTTCTTGGGTGTTAGTGTTTTCACGTATTGTAATGATTGATGGCTTGAATATAGCTGTAATGGTAGTAGGTTGTCGGATGAAGGTGTGTATTTGCATAACGTTAATGGTAACCATTACGAGACAGTTGTCTGTGTTTATCAGCCTCAAACACAGAACTGTTATGATTACTGTAAGGTTAATGCACCTGTTTCTGGAGGCTATAGCTTGAGACAGCATAGTAAAGTTGAGAGTCCTGTTTCTGCTATGGGTAGCTTGAATCGGATTAGATCTGATACATGTGATTATTTGAGAAGGAAAAAAAATGATTTGCGTCAGAAATATGAGAAGTCCTATGGAAAGACAAAATATCAACAGAATGTGTTGTATAAGAACATGAAGAAGCATGCAAGTGTTAAAAAATACAAAGAGAATTTTGTACATAAGATAAGGGTTAGGACCCTCAGTGTAAAGAAATATAAAGAGAATCTTGCACATAAGATAAGGGTTAGGACCCTCAGTGTAAAGAAATATAAAGAGAATCTTGCACATAAGATAAGGGTTAGGACCCTCAGTGTAAAGAAATATAAAGAGAATCTTGCACATAAGATAAGGGTTAGGACCCTCAGTGTAAAGAAATATAAAGAGAATCTTGCACATAAGATAAGGGTTAGGACCCTCAGTGTAAAGAAATATAAAGAGAATCTTGCACATAAGATAAGGGTTAAGGCAGTTAGTGTAAAGAAATATCAGCATAATGTAGTGCATAGAAGGCGAATGATTGAAATGAGTAAAAGTAAATACAGGTTAAATAGATTTCATAAAGACACTGTAAAAGCCGCAAGCATCAGGAAATATCATGAAAATCCTGATCATAAGAGACGTGTTGCAGCTGGTGTTGTATTGAAACGGCTGGTAAAGAAAGAGAAGACCGGGAAGTTTGATTTTGTAATGCAGCAGTTTAGGGAGAAAGTGGCACACGGGCCTGATTTTGTGTGTTGTGTATGCCACCGACTTTTATTTAGACACCAGGTTTTGCAGTGTAAGAAGGATGATTACAGAAAGACTGAGACGGTAGCCTCAATAGCAGCAAACTGCATAACAGAGGACTACCCACATAAGTGTAATGAGGATTGTGATTTGTCGTGTCAGTTGTTAGACACAGCTCGAGGGAAGCTTTGGATTTGTTATAGTTGCCATTACAAGATTAATAGAGGTGAGATGCCACCTGAGTGTTGGTCTAACAATCTCACAGTTGATGCAGTTGCTCCGGAATTGGCCTGTTTGAATAGTTTAGAGCAACATTTGATAGCATTGCACATTCCCTTCATGAAGATGTTGGCTTTGCCTAAAGGGGGGCAAAATGGAGTACATGGTCCAGTGACCTGTGTTCCAGCGAACATAGTAGAGACCAGTAACCTGTTGCCCCGTTCCAATATGGAGGGGTCTTTGGTAGCAGTTAAATTAAAGCGTAAGTTGACTTATAAAGGGCACTACGAGTATCAATTTGTTGACACTCTGCGCATTAAGCAGGCATTACAATATTTGAAACAGACTAATAGCCTTTATAAGGATATTGAGTTTAATGAAACTTGGTTGAATGAGTTTACTAGGGAACAGGAAGCTGAAGTTCCTGGGGCATCAGATACTGTAGACAGTGCTGATGCAGCAGCTGAGGATGAGCTTTTGCATGATAGACAGCAGCATGGTATGTTTCAGGACACCTGTCTCATGCCTGTTGATATTGGTCAGGAGGTGCTTGACCAATACTTTGATAATGTTTTGAATGTAGCTCCAGCAGAGGGTAACAATCCAGTGAAGCTGCTTAGTGATAGCACAAATGAGGTCAAGTCTTTCCCTGTATTGTTTCCTCAGGGCAGAAATGCTTATCACGAGTGTCGGCCGTATCGCTTGACTTTGTCGCGATACTTTAACAATAGGATACTTCATGCAGATGGCAGGTTTGCAAGTAATGTTGAGTACATTTTTTTTTGCTCAATATATGTCTGAAGTGGAACAGGTTGTGTCAAATGTGTCTATTGCTTTACGTAAAGGTAAAGGGGGTCAAAGGTCTTACAAAGTTTCTGACATTTTAAAAGGTGAGGACTCTTTGAAAAAGATGTTGGAGTTTGATGATGGCTATCGTTTTCTTAGGCCTATTAGAGGCACTCCATCTTTTTGGCAGGGAGCCCAACGGGACCTTCTGGCTTGTGTGCGTCAGCTTGGTGTTCCAACATGGTTTTGTTCCTTTAGTTCAGCAGATATGCGTTGGACGAATCTCCTCTATAGTATCCTGAAGCAGGAGGGTCGAACAGCCACTGTAGAGGATTTAGAGTGGGCTGATAGGTGTGATTTGCTGCGTCGTAATCCTGTCACTGCAGCTAGAATGTTTGATTTTCGGTGGCATGTTTTTCTCAGGGAGGTTCTTATGTCTTCATCTCATCCAATAGGTAAGATTAAAGATTACTTTTACAGGGTTGAGTTTCAACAGCGAGGTTCTCCTCATGTCCATTGTTTGTTCTGGGTAGAGAATGCGCCGTTGATAGACAAGAACACTGATGAGGAGGTAGTTCAGTTTATTGATAAGTATGTCACTTGTGAGTTGCCGTCATCAGATGAGGAGTTGCTAGACATTGTCACTACTGTTCAGCAACATTCAAAACGACATTCAAAGACCTGTAAGAAAAAAAACACTGTTTGTCGTTTCAATTTTCCCAGGCCAGTGTCAGCTCGGACATTTATTAGTCGGCGAGAACCTGATGAGGTTGAACCGTGCAGTTGTCCACGTGATCCAGCAAACGTCTTGGCACCGTGTGAGTGTGAGAAGCGTTTGGCTGAGAAGAAAAAACAGGCTATCAAGATTCTGACAGATATCAAGGCAGCTTTGTCAGAGGAAAACTCTAGTTTTGATAGTGTTGAGCACCTGTTTGGTCATTTAGGGATCACTCAGGAAGAGTTTGAGGCAGCTTATAGACTGTGTGGACGGAGCACTGAAGTTGTGTTGAAAAGGCAGGTTTCCGAAGAGTGGATTAACCATTACAGTAAGCCTTTGTTGAAATGCTGGAGTGCGAATTTGGATATCCAGTTTGTAGTGGATGCGTATGCCTGTGTTGTCTATATCATTTCTTACATTTCCAAGGCTGAGTGGGAAATGGGATTGTTGTTAGGCAATGCGCATAAAGAGGCCTCTAAAGATGGTAATGTTAGTGCAAAGGAAGCTCTCAAGAAGATGGGCAGTGTTTATTTACACAATAGGGATGTGTCAGCTCAGGAGGCTGTGTATAGACTGACTAATATGCATCTAAAAGAGTGCTCCAGGAAGGTGATGTTCATTCCCACAGGAGACAGTACTGTTAGGATGAGTTTGCCTTTAAGTGTGTTAAAACAGAAGGCATCCTCTTCATCACATGATCTTAGCAGTGAAGACATGTGGATGACTAGTATTGTTGACCGGTATAGGAACAGACCTGATGATAGTGTTTTTGGTGACATGTGTCTGGCTGTGTTTGTGTCTGAGTATCGTGTTCTTACTAAAAATGAGAAGTGTAAGAACCCCATCAAGTTGAATGGTAAGTTCGGTTTTGTTGCCAAGAGAACACGGACACAACCAGCTGTTGTTCGTTATGCTCGATTCTCTGAGACTAAGAGTCCAGAGTTGTTTTATCAGAGCATATTGCAGTTGTTCTTGCCGCATCGCACAGATTCCCAGCTTAAACCTGCTAACTGTGTAACCTTTAAAGAGTTTTACAATAGCGGTTATGTCAGGTTTAGCGATGGGTCCAGGCATTCAGTCAGGTCTATTGTAGATGGAAATAGATGTGACTTTGAGGTCGAAGCAGATAAAATAGATGAGGCTCAGAATCGCATTGATGATGAGGGCTTGTTAGAGGATGCCTGGTGTGAGTTGTGTCCGGAGGCTCAGGTGGAGCGTTTAGAGTGCGTTCAGGAACTCCGGGATAATCCACAGGTGGAGGATGAAGACCAAGTGAGTATTCCTGATTTATCGGTTACCAGGCAACAAGGTTCTCATTTGGAGAAAAGGAATAATGTCATGACCAGGAGTGAGGGATTGACATTGATCAGATCACTGAACGAGACACAGATGTCCATTTTTTATCGGGTGCGTCAGTGGTGTTTGGAGCGTGTTGCTGATAAAAAGCCAGAGCCTCTCCATGTGTTCATTACAGGTGGTGCTGGGACTGGGAAGAGTCATCTGATTCGGGCTATTCAGTATGAGGCTGGGAGGCTTTTGTCAACAGTCTGTCGTCATCCTGATAGCGTGTGTGTTTTGTTGACAGCTCCGACAGGCATTGCGGCATATAATTTGAATGCAGCAACGATACACAACACATTTAGCATAGGGAAGGATGTGCGCTTGCCGTACAGTCCTTTGGGGGGAAGAGAAGCTCAATTCTTTGCGAGCTAAGTTGAGTGATCTGCAGATTTTGATAATTGATGAGATCTCCATGGTGGATCATAACCTTTTGGCTTACATTCATGGTCGATTAAGGCAGATCAAACAAACGGGTGACTTTTCACCGTTTGGTAATGTGTGTGTACTTGCTGTAGGAGACTTTTATCAGCTGCCTCCCGTTAAAGGGAAATCGTTGTATACTGATGATGTGACTGTTAACCTGTGGTCCAGTTTATTTAAGGTTGTTGAGTTAACAACGATTGTAAGGCAGAAGGATAGTGTTTTTGCTGGTTTGTTGAATCAGCTGAGAGTACGTACTAAAGGGACTGCTTTGCTGAACAGTGATGTTGAAATACTGAAAAGCCGTGAAACTGGTGAAGTCCGCTCAACTTTACACATTTTTGCAACAAATGCACAAGTAAATGAGCACAATGTTCAGCAGCTGTTCACAGCATGCCCTGAGTATGAGGTAATCCATGCCCAGGACTTTGCTAACAGTAAAAAAACTGGGAAATTGGAGTTGATGAGCAGCCATCACAGCAAGACATCTAACACCTGTTTGGATGAAAAGTTGCTGTTGGGAAAAGGCGCTCGTGTGATGTTAATTAAAAATGTTGACGTTGTTGATGGTCTTGTGAATGGGGTATGTGGCACAGTAACTGACATTGTTTATCAGGCTGGTTGTAAGTTTCCTCGGGTTGTTTATGTTAAGTTTGATGATGATAAAGTTGGTACCCAGAGGAGGAGAAACAGTACACATACCCCAGTAGTTGTAGCTGGCTCAACAGGCATAGAACCTGAAGAGGAAAGGGTCACAAGGAAAGGTGGGATGCGCCGGCAATTTCCATTGAAACTTGCTTGGGCGTGTACAGTACATAAGACACAGGGCATAACTGTAGATGAAGCAGTGGCGTGTCTTGAAAAGATATTTGCTCCAGGACAGGCCTATGTAGCTTTGAGTCGTGTTAGGACTCTATCAGGTTTGATAATTAGAGATTTTGCAGATAAGGCCATTTTCTGTAATGACAGAATAAAGGATGCACTTCAACGCATGCCAAACTTTGTAACTGAAAATGTGGTCAGACCTAACTTGGAGTCAAATAATTTTTCGGTGTTTTTGATGAATGTGCAGGGATTATCTGGACATGTTGCAGATTTGGCGTCATGTATACAGCATTTGCAGCTTAACTGTATTGCTGTGACAGAAACATGGCTGCCTGCAGATTCTTTGTTAGAATCGGTCCAGATTGATGGTTTTAGTTTTTATAGTCGTCCTCGAAGTGTGTCATATTCCAGTAGTCATCCAGCATTGGTGGAGCTACAGGGGCAGCAACATGGTGGTGTTGGTTTGTTTTGCCGGACTGGTTTAGTGTGTGATGTCATCCAGGCGCCAAATGTGAACTTGGAATGTTTAGTTTGTTCCTGTGATAGTTTTGACATGTTGTTAGTAGTGATTTATCGGCCACCATTATATCCTGTGTCTTTGTTCAAGGAGAATCTCAACATGTTGCTTGAGTGGTTGGACTCCTTAGATAAAACTGTTGCTGTCATTGGGGACTTTAATGATAATATTTTAACATCTTCATCTATTAGTGGTTTTATGTTGGAGAAAGGGTTTGTGCAACATGTGACACAACCCACAACAGAGAGAGGAACACTTATTGACCACGTATATGTTAAAACAGCTGTTTATGATGTAGAGTCAGTGGTGTTGCCAGTATATTTTAGTGATCATGAAGGGATTGTGTGCAGCTTTAGACTGGGTAATGTAGAGTAGTAGTGGTAGTAGATGTAGTTATAGTAGTAGAGTAGTAGCGGTAGTAGTTATGTATGTGTGCGGCTTTAGACTGGGTAATGTAATGTAGTAGTAGTAGTAGAGTAGTAGCGGTAGTAGATGTGGTTAAGAATTTTTTTTTAAGTGTGTAGTATTGTGTAATATAGTTTTTGACAGATATTTTATGTTCATGTGGTGTTGTGTTGCCTGTATTGGTGTATATTTGTGTTGTGTTCCCTGGCTGGCTCTCTGTTTTTTCTGTGTTACAGGTTGTTCGAGCCCTGGTTTTCACACTTCCCCTACCCTGGCAGCAGAGCTCCAGCCATTTTTTTTTGTTGGATGTTAAGTACTGTTCACAAAAAAAATATTTAAAAAAACACAAAAAAAAAAGTCACTACTGTTATTGTAAAGTTATGTTGATTGTGTTGGTGTATATAGTTCCTTTCATGTTTATGTAAACCCACTTTCTTCCCCCACCCCCTATTCAAGAGTAATCATGTTCAGTAGTTCCCTGTATAGCTGTTCATGAAGTTCATAAAAACATACATTGTTCATGGATGTTCTCTCTCTGTCTTTCCTCTCTTTTCTCCCCCACCTCTCCACCTTCCCTGTTTCAAACCCAACCGGTCGAGGCAGATGGCCGCCCACACTAACGCCTGGTTCTGCTGGAGGTTTCTTCCTGTTAAAAGAAAGTTTTTCCTCTCCACTGTCGCTTAGTGCTTGCTGTGTGTGGGAACTGTTGGGTCTTTCTCTCTAATATAGTTCCAAATAAAACATTTATTATATAACAGAATCCAATCTTGACATTTATTTGATCTCTGTACCACTGTACACCATGTCATATAGGTAGTAACTTTAAAAGACCTTTTGTATTAGAAACCTAGTAGAAATTATTATGGTTGCCAAAAGGAGTTAGCTATTTGTATCGAATACAATTACAATGGCTTTAGCAGTGATGTTTAGGTATCAGCAAATATGCACATATGGTTTATCATAACATATGAAGGTTCAAGCAAATCGGACAATATTAATGTAAAATACAAGCATAGTAACGCATTGAGGGCGGGACTGCTGTCATGTACATAAAATGTGAAGTAGGGGTGTCATAAATGTTAATTTGAAGTCTATTGGACAATGTAAGTGTAAACCAGGTCACTTCCTCTTACCACTGGGGGGCACATTGAGTAAAGTGGGCGTGCCATCCATCGAAATGTTCAGGGTGGAGCAATGATCATGTTTGAAGCTGATCGGATGAAGTATGTGGGCGTTAGAGCTGTGTAAGTGTAATGTAAGTGTAAACCAGGTCATGACCACTGGGGGTAGTATTTGTATGAACCCAGATGTGGGTAGGTGTGATCAGGGGCGGAGGCTCATCAAATATGTAAAATTAGAAATCAATTAGAAATCAATTGGACAATGTAAGTGTAAACCAGGTCACTTCCTGTTACCACCAGGGGGCACATTTGTATGAAGCCAGATATTGGTATTTGTGATCAGGGGCTGACCGGGATTACACATGTAAAATTTGAAGCCGATCGGACAATCTAAGTGTAAACCAGGTCACTCTGACCACCGGGGGGCGTATTTGTATAAAGTTTGTTCAGTGCCTGACTGTCACCTCACAGTCAGTCACAGGCACTGGGAAATCTCAGTGTAGAGCAGGACACCAAACTTAGAGAAGCCAGGACAGCCACACCGTTTGACGTAGAGACCTACGGAGCACATCGTTCGATCAGCATGGCATCTCGATGACCTGTAGCAAATTTGAAGTCGTTAGGGCGAAATTTGTGGGCGGAGTTAAAGTTTTTAATGTAAAAAATTGTCACTTCCTGTTACCACCGGGGGGCGCCTTGAGTAAAGTGGGATATTGATACATCGGGCGAATCAGTGACTCACCGCCATAACCTGTAGCCAATTTGAAGTCGTTAGGGCGAAATTTGTGGGCGGAGTTAAAGTTTTTAATGTAAAAAATGGTCACTTCCTGTTACCACCGGGGGGCGCCTTGAGTAAAGTGGGATATTGATACATCGGGCGAATCAGTGACTCACCGCCATAATTTCCTTCACGTTTGAAGTTGATAGGATAAAGTATGTGGACGTGACAGCCATTCGTAATTAGATGGCGAAAACGCCAAAGTTGGGCGCCCCCTGTCAGCCACGCCCTTTGACCTATCAACCTACGGAGCACATCTTGTACTCAGCTAGGTCTGAAGATGTTGTCTATCAAATTTGAAGCCGGTCGGGCGAATCGTTTTGACCGAGTTAATTTGGCGCCAAAAACGACCAATTCAAAATGGCTGACTTCCTGTTGACATTGCACCATGACAATAAGAGGCTTTTTTGTTTGTGTGGGTATGGTACATATGTGTACCGAATTTTGTAGGTGTACGACAAAGTGACCCAAATTCCCGAGTTAAAGTTTTTAATGTAAAAAATGGTCACTTCCTGTTACCACCGGGGGGCGCCTTGAGTAAAGTGGGATATTGATACATCGGGCGAATCAGTGACTCACCGCCATAACCTGTAGCCAATTTGAAGTCGTTAGGGCGAAATTTGTGGGCGGAGTTAAAGTTTTTAATGTAAAAAATGGTCACTTCCTGTTACCACCGGGGGGCGCCTTGAGTAAAGTGGGATATTGATACGTCGGGCGAATCAGTGACTCACCGCCATAATTTCCTTCACGTTTGAAGTTGATAGGATAAAGTATGTGGGCGTGACAGCCATTCGTAATTAGATGTCAGCCACGCCCTTTGACCTATCAACCTACGGAGCACATCTTGTACTCAGCTAGGTCAGAAGATGTTGTCTATCAAATTGGGCGAATCGTTTTGACCGAGTTAATTTGGCGCCAAAAACGACCAATTCAAAATGGCTGACTTCCTGTTGACATTGCACCATGACAATAAGAGGCTTTTTTGTTTGTGTGGGTATGGTACATATGTGTACCGAATTTTGTAGGTGTACGACAAAGTGACCCAAATTCCCTATGGGCTTTTTTGGACTTTGTAGGGGGCGCTGTTTCGCCATTTCGCGTCGGACATGGGCGAGCAGCACAAAATATCGAATTTCGGATCCGGCCGGACGCCCGGGCAAAAGTCGGGGCATTTTCGCGTTTGGGAAAGGGGCCAAATTGGGGCATGAAGAGTACGGGTATAATAATAATAATAATAATAAACAGCGCGATTTCAATAGGCCTTCGCCAGGCGAGTGCTACTCGCCGCTCGGGCCTAATAAACAGAGCAATTACAATAGGGCTTTCGCTGGGCGACTTGCAGTCGCCGCTCGGGCCCTAATAATAATAAGTACATTTCACATGTAAGGGGAGCTGAACATATAGTTTTCATTCACAAACCAATGTGGGAGAGCTCCAAGACGCGTGTGCCAGACGCACAGAGGCATGCGTAGTAGTAGTAATAGTTAATCTTTTAGTTAATTTTCGTTTCTTTTGGATTTTTGTGCGTATTTTGGAGCCGTTTTGGTACATGTTTGTAAGCCCCCCCCCCCCCCCCCCCGAATTATATTTTCTAAAGTGCAACAACTGGGTTCGGAGTGTGTGATTGAAAGCACGGTCTGCTTCCCGTTCAAGCCTATCTCCTCCTTCGTTGGTTTACGAGGTTGTGGAGTCCCTCTGCTTAAAATCTGAGGCTTTGAAATCGTCTGCCGTTTGAATTATCTGACTAATCTGTGTGCTTTAATGAGATGCACTGGACAAACGTGGGCAAACTGCTATTTTGCGCCGGCATATCATTAGTGCAAAATCGTGTTAGGCCTATTCATTTTATTTTTTTTGGGGGGGGGGGGTGCGGTGCGGTGGGGTAGGCTTTTAAAAGATTTGTCGGAATGGCAACACGTTTAAAAGAGAAAAAGATACCGCCATTCCGACCTTAGGAGAAGAAAATTGTCGGAATGATGGGATGTTTATTAAAGGGTGAAGTGTTGCCATTCCGACAATTAGGGCCCAATGTCGGAATGGCGGCATGTCGGAATGGCGGTTGCCCCCCGCCGCGCTCATTGTACAGTGCTCAATTTACCGCGACACCCGGAGGTTGACCGTCCAGGCATCAGGTCAGCACCGGCCGCCGCCGCCGCCTCTGTGAGCCGCTGCTGCCGCTCGGCTGCTCTAGTGGCTCTGCACTCCTCCGAACACGTCGGACAATTTCCTTACAGGCGTTGTTTGGATAAACTGACCGCGGATGAATCAATCGGCTCATTGTAAAACTATTTATTTATTTATTGAAGTAGTCTAAATATGGTGATTTTTGTACGTACAGAGCCCCAAGGCTGCGCTGCTCACACACACCTGAAGCTTCTTCGGAATGAAATGTGCTATATAAATAAAGTTTGCTTGCTTGCTTCACTTTTCATTCAAATGAACTAATGCGACTGCCACAGTGCCACTGTTAGATTTCATCAACGAGACCAGCATCCTATCTCCTAAAAACAACCAGCCGGCAGAAAACCTCTAAAAACCTCTTTTTACAGTCTATGCTAAAAACCTGTGGGGAAGTTACTCGGCTCGTTTTCTTCCCTGGGAGGAGGACAGCTGTTGCCCGGCCGATGAGCTCAGCTCCCCGGCTGCAGCCTCTGTGATGAGCCGCTGCTGCCGCTCGTGTGTGGCTCTGCACTCCTCCGAAAAATGTCGGAGCAAACCTACTTACAGACGTTATTTAGATAAACTGACAACAGATTGGGACTCTAAACTGTCACTTTCTCGCATGAAAAAATATTAAAATGTAAGAAAGTGACGTTATTTCTCTACTCACTGCTCACATAACTGTTCAGGCTGCAAGACATCCGCCGACCGCTAGTCGCAAGCGGTGAAAGCCGAAGCTGTCGAGGACGCGCATGCAGCGTCATTTGACGTCACATCCGCGGACAGCGCGGGAAATTCGGACCCAGAATTGCAGCGCATTATGCAGCACACAGCCTGTTCAAGGCAACGGAGAGATACGCGGGCGGGCTCATTCTTTTTGGTTTTGAACGCTTCATCGCCCATTAGCAGTAAAAAACTTAAAACGCATGTGCATTTCTTGCCTCATGAACCTTTAACTACCATAATGCTGTCACATCTCCTTACTGGTACCTTCTGACTGCTTCTCCCTTGGCGCGTCATTTTACGTGTCTTGGCCAATCATAGATCAGCATGAAAAAAACCTAAATGAGTGAATGGAAGGAGATCCCAGAAGCCCTCTGTCCTCCCCTAAGCCC